>NC_083278.1:46913382-47224831 GCF_963506605.1 Zootoca vivipara | reverse complement strand
GTGAGCTGCCCAGAGTGGCTGGGGCAACCCAGTCAGATGAACGGAATACAAATAATAAAAGTATTATTGTTATTATTATTAAATTGCTTTCTGTTGGTGTTTCAACTGTACCTTTTTAGAGTGAAATAGTTACCTATAGCCTTAAGTAATAGGCAGGTACTAATTTTTTTTGTAGCCAACTTAACTCAACTCAAACAAGTGGTCTGGTTTTACATAGGAAGCTGCCTTATACTGATGTATGTCTCCTACATTGTCTACATTGACTGCAAATGGCTCACAAAGATTTCAGACATGATTCTTCCCCTGTCCTACCTGGAGAGTGCTAGTGTTTGAACCTTCACCTTCTGCATGCAAAGCAGTTGCTCTACTGATCAGACATGGCTCAAATTCTATTAATAGTTATTATGAATGCAAGTTTAGGATGCCACCCTGTATGCTCAGGCGTGCTGTCTGGAGCTCTGCCAAATACGCTAGTTTTCAAGTAGAAATTAATTGTGACGGTGAGAAATGTTTTTCTCTGCCAAAATTCAGCTCTTCCCCCCCCCCTCTCAATCCTGTTTGGCCTATCATATCTCCAGTTCAGCTACTTCTTCAGAGAATTTCCCCCCAGCTGTTGCTGCTGCACCAATCAGCCTTAATTGGACCTATGGATGATCCTATCCACTGGAGATTATGCACTCTAATAATGCTGTGCAGCCAATTAGATTTAGCTATGTGATGACATCACTGAGGGGGGCGAGTGAAACTGAGGGCAATCTAAAATAATGCAAGTCACTAGAGGAAGCCATGCTTTTCAGCAATGCTGAAAATGTGTGCCAAAAAAAAAAAGATTGAGTACTTTCAGGGTAGTGCTACTTCCATCCATTTGGGAACAGTTGGGATGTTATCTTCTTTTGTTGGCCTTGGTGAAAAATACAGAAGGCTTTGCCTCTTTGTGTATGCTGAGTGTTTTGCTAGCACAGGAACAAGAAATAAGTTTTCTCTAGAAGAAAATTTATTGGTGTTTCCCCCCCCCCTTCTTCCCCAATTCTGGCATCTAAGTGCTTCTTAGCCTACTCTTTTCTTGCTGTTGCCTGTTCCTTTTTCTGGGGAAGACCCGTGATCATAGACAAGACCTGTGAACGTAGTTTTCCTATTCATATTTCTTCAAGCAGTGCTACGACTTCCAAGCCTGTGCCAGTGAACTGTTTCACACATAACAGTAAGCCATAAACCATGGTAAGTCATAAATGGATGGTTTACTCTAAGCATGCAGTTGACTGGTGCATGCTGCTCCTTGGTGCTGCCCCTCTCCTCCCTGTGCCAACTGCCAGGCCAGTAGGAAAGGAACCAGAGTGCTGGTTTAGCAAATGGCATTTGCGGTTTGTTTCCTTCAAACCACAAGCAATAAAGCAAACAATAAACTTTGGCTTCCATTCACGGTTTGTTTGGAGAATAGCAAAGCATAAACACTTGTCTGCACATAATGCAAAAGAAGCTTACTGGTTTGCTTCTTCCCAGTGCAGCACAGGAAGGAGAGAGGGATGCAATTGAGCAGCAAACCGTGGGTTTGTTTTGGACCATTCCTTGCCCTTATGTACAAATAAGACCATTGTTTTAAAACAAATACCAGTAAAAAAAAAACCTGGAGGTTTGCAGCCCAAATTGAAAGTAAGGAAGGACTGGTCTCTTCATGAATTGTTGTTGAACATGAGGCCAGATAAAATGGAGGATACAAATAATATCAGCATGTGCACCTTCTCTTATTGTTGCTGCTTTAAAAGTATGAATCTGCTTATCCTGCATTGCAGATGTGATGTCAGAACACTTTTAGTGAACAGGTAACATTGGACTGCATACCTGCATGCAATATGTCGTGATAGTATGGGTAGTATTTCTAGCAACATACACAGCTGGAACAAACTTGTTTCCAATGAGTAGTGGAGATCTTGACTGATGGATGACGACGTTGCAATCTGAGGCTTCATTCCAAACCTTCAGATGCCGCTTGTTAAAAGACCGTCCTGAATGGAAGTAGATCTGCCTCAATCCATACCCATTGATCCTATTGCTCTACAAATTGCTTACTGCGCAGGAAAAGCCTTTTAATGGCAATTTAAATGAGAGCTTTTCCAATCTTTAAAGTACTCTGAATAAAGATGTATTTTGAGTTTTACTGTACGTAATTGAGTTCATCTATACTCATGGGAAGGATAAAGTCTATTTGTCTTTTCTTCCCCTCCAGTATCATTTCTGAAATGGAACATGGGTAAAACTTTTATCCTTTTCAATTGTAGCTTTGCAGCTAACACAAACATTGATCTAGGAATACAGATTGATCTTGCCTTTGTGAGTTAACAATCAACACATTATTTCACATATTCCCAAGATAGAGAAGAACTACTCTTATGTTAGCAAGTGGATCTCAATTTATTTTGTTTGGCGGTTCAAAATGTTTTATGAAAGTGGCAGAACATTCTAAACACTTGCTGATGGGCATCTGGGTAATTAGGAATATTTCTCTAGGCATAGGATAACCCATGTGGTGCTCTCCATATATTTTGGGCTACAACTCCCATAATCCCTGACAATTGACTATGCCCGCTGAGGCTAATGGGAGTTGTGATACCCTCCAGATGTTTTGGAGTATATTTTCAATTCCTGCCATGTAATGTCTTTTTATATAAGATGGAATGAAAGCCTTGTTGCTTACTCTGAGGATCAACTCTGAGGGTGTATATACCTCAGTTCAGAATTAGAATCCCTTCCTGCTCCACTTCCCCTGCAAGCCAAATCCAAAGGTTTAACTGCATCTTGAGCACAAGATGCCTTCAAAGGAACCCTGGAAATTGTATGTAAGGCTCCCAGGTCCCTGGGATTCTGACATGACAACATTCAGGAATGAGAAGGGTAGAGTGAGATGCACACCAGCATGGATTAAAATCTGAGCCAGAAAAGAACTCTTGGAAAAATGATGCTAGAGTTATAATGTCATTGAGTATTATGCACATGATTAGTAGTTTATACTTGGAATTAGAATTAGAATTCAGTAGTTGAAAACTAGAGCAGCATCACTGTGAGTTCACTTTATTCCATGCGAATTGAAGGAGGGTAAATCCAGACTGTTCCGAAACCAGTGCCAAAAACTTATCGGTATAAATATAGCTAGAATATCATCTTGGTTCTCAATTTCAGAGGAACATGGTGTGTCTGAGTGATTTAATGTAGTATGTTGTTAGGGGTTTCTTTTGAATTGGTTTTTCACAACTTGGATGTTACATTTAAACTAACACACATTATCAAAATCCATCCAATGTGGAGCCAGGGAAAGATAACCTTCTTCCCTAGTTTGAGAGGCAGAAAGAGCCATCTTGGGACAGCTACACCTCTGAGCAGTGCAGAAATGAGGTCCTCAATAATAATTTGGTCAAAAAAAAGGTCTTTGTCTTGGTTGGGGTTAAGGTGTGTGGTTCCATTCTGGATGGGAGAAGTAATGTATTATGTTGCAAATCCCATTAGAGATCTTTCTTTAAGAGAAGATAAATTATAGATGGGCTTCTTTGAACTGAGTTCAGTAGTCTTATGCCAGTCCAACAAACAGTATTAAATTAGCGTTAGAATCTAGCATAACAGTGCTTCTTTAATAAAGAAAGGTGATATGCTCAGAAGGGTTATTTATGCCTGTTAAAGTAAATTAAAAGCTTTTTGGGTTTTGAAATTAGATCTTAATTGGAAAGTAACAGCCTTTGTTTAGCAGAGCAACTCAAGTTTCAATCATTTGTCCCAGCTGCTTACAAAGTGTTTATATATGTCAGTTCCCTGCATAGTTCATATAGTCCTGCACTTGAAAGAGTTCTATTTATGCTTATATCATACTGTGCATTAACAGTTTATTGAATGTCTTAAGAATGCCTTCAATTTATGGGTAGGCATCTATAGACCACCCATTAACTACGTTCTCTATGTGGTTCACAAAAAAATGTAAAACAATGACACCGTGTTGTAATTAAGGAATCTGCCTTCTCTCTTAGGCTGATGGGAATTGTAGTCCAAAACCTCAGGTTGGGGAAGGCTGTGTGTAGGGCTTTCCGGAACTAGGCAGGGCACTTCCTCCATCTTGTCAGGATTCAGCTTAAGTTTATTGGCTCATCCACCCTCTAACCAAATCCAGGCATTGATTCAGCAAAAACCACAGCTTTGCCTAACTGTGATGACAAGGAGAAATAAGAGCTGTGTGTCACCTGCATACTGATGACCTCGCTTCAGATCCCAGAATGACATAACCCACTGACTTCATATAGATGGTAGAATGCATACTGTATAAAATAAAACCTTACAGGACTCAAAGGTTATTTCTTTCAAAAACACCTCTTACATGTAACTGCGATGATCTCCCATTCAGTTTTAGCTAGACGTTTAAAATGTGTAGAGATTTCATGGTGTTGCCATTGGTTTGTATCCAGTGAAATCGTCCTGTTCCTACAAGGATTTCCGTTTGCACAATGGAACTTCCTCTCCCCACAGTTGTTCTGGGGGATGCTCTGTGTCCTCACAACCATCCAGAGCATATTTGGGATAAATGGAGAGAAGGAGGGGAGGTTCTGTGGCACAAGCAGAAGTACTTTTGCAAATGGGACAGCTTTTTTCAATACCATCCAGTGTTTCTACTTTCAGCATGAAAAATTAAATGAAATATGGGGTGAGTTTTGCTACTTTGCGGTAGAATTAGCTTTGATCAAGGGTGGAAATTATCATTTTTATTGTTGTCCTGTCATTTCTTACAGCCTGACGTTGTTTGCTTGTAGCCATTTTTTCTTCTTCCTTTTTTGTACAGAGCAGTTTTTTAAGTATAATGTAAAGCACTGGGCAGTTTTATTACAAGGATGTTTGCTTTCAGTTTCACCTGGGGAATTTACTAACTTGAGCTGTGAGAAATGTGCCTATGAGTTATTCAGAGTCAGTCACCTTTCTCAGGCCAGTTGTTACTGCTTTGTCCTTGAAGCATCTCTCATGAAACTTACAAAGTAGGGTGACTGCAGGGGGAAAAAGCCGTTATTAATCTCAACACAACTCCTATTTCCCTTTCCCACTCCTAAGATTAATGATCATAAGCCATAGGTGGCCTCCATTGTCATAGACTGATGTTCTTCTTGGCAGCAGCTACTATACAATCTAATAAATAGGCTGACAACAAAATCACTTTTTCAAGAAAGAGCAACCAATAGAGTGTGATGGTTCTTGAAACAAAGAGTGATTTAAAGAGACCTTTTTTAAAAAAAGAAAAAGAAAAAAAAGCCTAACTGATTAAAGGAGAAGATATTGGAGAGCAGAAACCACAACTGGATGTGCTTGATCTGGAAGCTTCTGTTAGTGCAGAATGCTGCAGCATGATTGTTAACAGGAGTGAAACCCTGTCAGCATTTAACACCCCTGCTCAGATACCTGCATTGGTTGCCAGTCTGCTACTGGGCCAAGTTCAAGGTGTTACTACTGGTATATAAAGCCCTTAACACCTTGAGACCAGTTTGCTTGTGATTACATCTTTACCCCATGCATGCCCACTCGACCACTTTGATCTGAGGAACTGGCACTCCTGCAGATGCCCCGTATTAACTTGCTCCGTGCTTGTATGAAATAGATCTTTTAGTGTGACAGCACACTTGGGGAACGCCCTGCCTATTGACATCTGGCTTGCACCTTCACTGTATCCTTTTTGGCAAGTTGACTTGCTTACTGTATATCTGATCCCCAACTAGGAATTGAAACTATACAGTATAAGGTAAAATGTTTTGGGTAGCGGGGTAGGAATTATCTCTGCATAAGGGCTTTGGAGTGTCACTGGCAGCCAAGGTTGACACTACTGGGCTGAAGATGCTAAAAGGTATTAGCACATTCATTCAATTGTTGTAGCTTCCAACTGGGAAACTGTTAAGAGTGCTCAGTGTCAGAGGTGAGAAGATACTGGGGTGGGGAGGAAGAAGGGGATCAAGATTTCAAGCCACAGTTGTAAACGACATCCATTATTTATATTGCAAAAACCTCTGTGTGTGTCAGTTATATTGTTCTCCTTTGACACTTTCCCCTTTGCTATCGACTGTTGTTTCAATAATTGCCTGCATCATGGCGTGTTCTGGCATTAAGGGCTACTTTAATGAAAGGGATCTGACTTTAATTTCTCAGGTTTTCTAGTACAGTAATGCATTCAATGAGACACCTTTTCAAAAAGGATAAGGAATGGTCACTGATCTTCAGTGTGCTCTGCAAGAACTCAAAAAGAATAGAAGTGTAATAAGAAGGCTGCCTTCAAAAGCTTTTGATTAACCCGCTTTGCATCAAACCTTTTAGACATTTGATATTGTGTGGAGGGAATTAAACTATTTTCCTTACTTGGTTAAGCAACAATAAAAAAAGCTTTATTCTATGCCTTCGCTGCAGGATTTCTGTCAGATTTTTTTTTTAAAAAAATTTTAATTATATTTTCTTCCGTTTCTTCCCCACCTCTTTCCCCCCTCTCTCCTGCCACCTGGGGAGTTTCTGTCCACCAACCATTTGCTACTTGACTGCAAGGCTCACTAACAAGGGCTAAAAAATAAAATAAAGACTCCTGGAACTTTTCTTCTACCAGCATGACACTGCTTCATGTCCCTATAGGTGGCTGGTGAAAAAAACTTACCTTGATTATTTATCCTTCTTCTGCTCTTTTCTGTAACAGCTTTTCTGACCATATCGAGGTCTGTGCCTCCCTTGACGGAAGCCTTTATTTACCTGGAAGTTTGGCACCAAGGCTGGCAACATTAGGTCAGCTGTTCTTTCATTGGGATAAAGCAATAGATCAGTCCTTGGGGGTCCGTCGTGATCAGTTGGTCAAATGGGTATCCAGTATACCTGAGTCCTACAGAATAGGTATAAAGCATTGACTTGTGCTGAATTCACACCCCTTTTCCCCTGGTGTTTCTGGCATGTTCAGATCAGGGTAAAGAAACTGAGATTATCCCATACTGAAGATGCATCCTTAATAGGGGATAGATCTGCTATTTTTCACCATGGAAGGTGGTTTTAAGAATCTAAGAAGAGCCTGCTGGATCAGGTCAATGGCCCATCTAGTCCAGCATCCTGTTCTCACAGTGGCCACCTAGGTGCCTGGAGGAAACCCACAAGCAGGATATGAGCACAAGAGCAGTCTCCCCTCCTGAGGTTCCCAGCAACTGGTCCTCTGAAGCATCACTGTCTCTGACTGTGGAAGCAGATGATAGTAGCCATGGCTAGTAGCCTTCTCTTCCGTAATTTTGCCTAATCCTGTTTCAGAGCCAGCCAGGTTGGAGGCCCTCCCTGCCTCCTGTGGAAGCAAGTTCCATAGTTTAACTATGTGCTGTGTGAAGAATTAAATGGTTGTGAAAAAATGCTTTGCTTTGAGGCTACTAGTTGGTTGATTCCCCAGATGGGCGGGGTATAAATAATAATAATAATAATTCTCTATGTCTACTTTCTGGTACTGCGGCCAGCACTGGCTCAGTTTTATTCAATAGCTGCTGTCACAGGCATACATGGAGCCTGTTATTCTGTGCAAGCCTTTGATACTGATTTATGGAAGTGTTTATTCTTGTGAAAGACTTGTTAAAGCAGGCTACTTTCAGGGCTGGAAGAGTTTGTTGTCACCTGTTGCATGCAATGTAACTAAATAATAAATGCTTTGGAAACCTTGTTCCATTTCCCCCCCCCTTTTCCATTCTCCTCCCCCACTCCAATCTTTTGAAATGCCTCCCCCCACCGCCCCGTAGCTGTGATTGAGCAGGAGCTAATTTAAGACACTGTAGTGGTGTTTGATTTTACCAACCGTGGGCACAGTGATAAATATACTCACTAAATATCATGTGGGAGAGAGGGATCGTATTCCTCTTGAAGTTATCTGCTAGCTACAAAAATAGCTCTCCCCTAGTTTTCTGTGTGGCTTATTTCAGCAAAGCTGTCTCTGTGTATTTTTTTTATAAAGCATTAAAAAAAGAGAAGAATATTGCATTCTGTTCCTTAATTGCTGGGAAATTTTAGTTAGCAGTTCAAGGTGCTGGTTTTAAAGCCCTAAATAGCCTGGATCTTGCCTGCTGCAGGAAGCACCTCTTCCTACGTGTGATCTATGGCTCATTAATATAAGTAGGGGAGCCTCTAGTCTCGGTATCAGTTCCCTGTAAAGCAGGGGAGCGGAATCTGTGCCCTCCCCCCCCCCAATGTCATTGGACTCCAACTCCTATCACTCCCAGACAGCACAACCAGTATGGAATGATGGAAGTTGCAGTCCAATAATATCTGGTCATAGGTTCCCCACCCCTGCTATAAACAAACTAGGAACAGGGCCTTTTACAGTGAGAGCCTCAGTTCTCTAGTGAAGCCTGCCCCCCTTGTTCTCATTTGTTTTGGATTTCAGAGAAACACTTGTTCAAGCAAGCTTTTGGCGTCTCTTGGGAATATAACTTGAAAACTATCATCCCCAACTCTACTCCATTCACTCATTTAATTGATTTGTATCCACTTTTTTGAACAGTGTCCAAACAATGTTTTTCCCCAATGGGTGACTTAAAAATTGCTGAGGGTATCTGTTTGGACACAGTAACATAATGCTGGACTCAGTGGTCTGATTTAGCAGTGCTTGTCTTATGTCATAATTCTTGCGTCCTTCAACTTCCTAACAATCAAAATGTTGTTTATTTCTATTTCCCATTCTTTTCCTTTGTAAATTAAAATGGTTGCCTGTGGCTAAGATCCATCCAAGCAGACTGACTGTACCATATTTGTTTTTCTCTGTCCTAGGTTTTCTACCCCAGCAAAGATGGTACTAAGATTCCAATGTTTATTGTCCACAAAAAAGGAATCAAATTAGATGGGTCTCATCCTGCTTTCCTTTATGGTTATGGTGGCTTCAACATATCAATCACACCAAGCTACAGGTAAGCAGAGATGGGGTGCTTATGAAGATTTGTAATAGTGCCAGTAATTTTATATTAAGAAGTTGTGCAGTGTACTGTATTATATAGCCTGAATTTGCAGCTAAAGGATACTGATAATGAAACTTAAACCCAGTGGAAATAGCCAGGTCAAGGGAGTTCCCAAAACATGAGTGATCATTTGCTAGTTAAGCAGCCTGCTTTGTCACCTCTTACTAGCTCTTTTCTGCTTTCAGATTTTTGTTGACCACACTGCAGGTCTCCTTTAACACGTCTATAGTCCTTATTTTTCATCTGGCAGAGTTTCTGTGCTAGTTTGAAAGTCATGACCAAACTACGAGTCTAATGGTGACACTCCTTTTTCTTACATAGATGATATTGGTGTGTTTAGGAGAGATAATCTGACAAATGCAGTTGGTGCCAACCCTGCTCTGCCCTAAGTAGTACCTCTGCACTGCCCTGAGAACTGCTTTGAGCCATAGGTCAAGTACTGTATACATTTCAAAAAAAAAGAAAGGAGAAAAGCTTCACTTAAATTTCCAGCACGCTAGCAGAACAGTGCTATAAATGTCCCAAATAGGTTCTTATTTGGGGACATCCCCATGGGGATGACATTAAGATGAAATTATTGAATCGTTCCATGTCTTAAGATCCATGCTCTCAGACAATGATGTTTAGCAAAGACTCTCTCTCACTCTGCTGACTTGAATTAAGAGCCACTGTTAGGTCTATGTACAACTACTACCTGCCTGTTATTCTTATCCTTCTCTTCCCTTTATTTCACTTCCACTACTTACTCCTAAAGCTTTGCTATTTTCAGCGTTTGTACACAATTCTGATTCTTTCTTTTTTTTAAGCCTTATTATAGTTAACTTGTTTTATTCTAAGTTCAGATATGAAGTTCCCTTTGCAAAGAATTTGGACAGTTTTTTTAATGCAAAAGTTAAAGTTTTCAGGCCTTGAGTGTTTCCCCACCAGATCCTTGTGTTCACCTAGCAGCTAAAAAAAGAGGCCAGCCTTTGGAGAAGGGGCTATTTTTTGGCAGATGGCTCATAGGTACTCAATACCACAGAAGAGAACACTTGAAATAAAAACACACTCTTTGCATGATTCCAAGAACAGGTGACCAGGGGAAAACTATCCTCTCAACATCCCAAGGGCTTTCTCCATATTTTGCTGTCATGTCTTTTATTCAGCAGCCAGTCACTCAGCTATGTACCTTGCAGATGTGACCTGACAATAAAGCCCAAATGAATGAGTCATAAGTTCAGAAGCAGAGAACCAAAAATGCCTGCTTAAATGGACTTTAAAAACAAAACAAAAAAACACTTGCATAATATATAAGCTTCAAACCTTTCCCATTTTATCACTGAGCTCAGCTTTAGAATCAAAAATCATCTCTGTGCACACAGTGATCTTAGTACACATAACAAGCAGCGTGCGCAGCATGTGTGTAAGTGTCTCTCGTGTGCATCGCTGTGTCGCAGACTATTTGCAGCCACGTTTGTCAAGTCAAAGATCTTAGTCACTTTGGGCACATGAAGCATTAACTAGCAGCTCACCTGTATCTTTCAGTCTTAGTGCTACCAGGTTGGCCTAATGTAGATGTAGAATGCTGGCAAATGGAGGTGGTGTGTTCCACCAGAATGCAGTCTGAGAGAGGAAGCTTGGCCTTTGAGCAATCTCACTTGGGGCTGGTGGGAGTTGTAGCTCAGCAACATCTGGACGAACAAACATTCCCCGTAACTGGTTTAAGGGCTGGAAGCCAGTGTGGAAATAGAGCTGCTGGCCAATGGAAAACAAGAACATCAAAAGGGCAGCGTAGCCTTTGTTTTGAGGGCCATACATATACTTATACATACAGATACAGTAATATGCACACTTTAAAATTAAAAAAAAGACTCTGGACCAGATTCAGCTAACCACATTCAGCTACATCAGCAGAAGCTTATGCAAGGGCTAGTGTCATAGGGCTTCCTTCCACCCTCTACCATTGCCCTCAATTGGCTTGTATGGTGTTCATAGCTACCAAAGAGAAACACATCTTGTGCAGCTAAGCTTCCTGTTGGACTGATTGTGCCTAAGTTGCAGGAAACTATCCAAACATTAGTTGGATGAAGAAGAAGGAACAGAGATCAGTTTCCTAGAGTCGAGCTAGAACATCTAAATACCTCCTGCCAAAAAGAGATCATTAACTGGCAGGCAGTATCCTGTGAATTAAAATGGCATTAAAGGTTCTGTTCCCTCAATATCACTCATCTTTTGGCTTTTTAAATTAACCTGGCATGTCTTTTTTGGAAAACTAGCCGGACTCAGGTGTCCAACGAAGACTGAATAGCATTTAAGACTGCATTCCTGTGACCCCTTGGATGGTGTCCAAGGGCCCAAGGGAGGTATTGTGTCTTCCTTCCGCACCACTGCAGAAATCTCTGGCACCCTGGGCCATACATCAGAGCCCCTGACATTGTAGAGTGTGCTGTGGGAATCCCAGGAAGTGGCTTGGTTGTAATCCAGCTGCTTGTCTAAATGGAGGCATTGCCGTTCAGTGGCAGATCACCTGCCTTGCATGCAGGAGGTGTCAGGTTCAATCCCCAGCATCTCCAAGGTAGGACTTGGGAGAGAACCTGGCCTAAAATGCTGGAGAGCTGTTGCCAGTCATTGTGGACAATTCTGAGCTAGATGGACCTGTGGAATAAGGCAGCTTCCTATGCTCCTACATCTCTCATTTTTCTTTCCTTCCATGAGAGGTGGTGGGCTCTCCCCTTCCCTGGAGGTTCGTAAGCAGAGGTTGGATGGCCATCTACCATGCATGATCTTGTTGAGATTCCTGCATCGCAGGTAGTTGGTCTTAGATGACTCCCAGGGTCCCTTCCATTTCTTTGATTCTATGAATGGAAACATATTCCTCCTCCAGCTACATTTTGAGCATCATAGGCCAAGCGCTGAAAATAGTTACCAATTAATTGTCTTTGTGTGTGTGTGTATATATATATTTGCAGTGTATCAAGACTCATTTTTGTAAGACACCTGGGTGGCATTCTAGCTGTGGCTAATATCAGAGGAGGTGGTGAATATGGAGAGACCTGGCACAAAGGTAAGAGTTCCTTGGTGCAAAAAACATACCTAAAGTGTCAAAGAGAAAAACAGCTACCAGATTTTTAGAAGACATCTGAAGGCAGCCCTGTTTAGGGATGCTTTTAATGTTTAATCAATTATTTTATTTCATTTTTCTGTTGGAAGCCGCCCAGAGTGGCTGGGGAAACCCAGCCAGATGGGCAGGGTATAAATAATAAATTATTATTATTATTATTATTATTATTATTATTATTATTAAGTGCTTTATTCAATAACAGTCTGCAATCCTGGACACATACACACACCTCTCAGCAGAACTTGCTTGTGAGTGTAGTCATGTAAAGGGTTGCACTGTGATTGTCTTTCCACAGGTCAAATGTTTGTATGTCTCCATGCTAAACAACTGCAGAGGTCTGGTTTTGTTTTTGTTTTATTACCTTAATTTGACTCCGGAACACCATCATAAATTTATTTGAAAATGTCCATATTTCTTAATTTACAAAATAATTTTCTCCATTACTGCATCAGTTTTGTTCCTCTTTATTATTTTAATTGCTTCTGTAGTCTGGAGTGTTTCCCAGTAATTGGGGATTTCAGAAAGAGACAACACAGTATTACTGCCCCAAAACAAAGTGCCCTTCAATAACAGGAAATTAGCTGTAGATCTTTAACGAGTTCTTAATAAAGTTAACCTTTATTTGGGAGGGCTCTGGTTTTTCTGTTTCATTTGCACACAAGACTGTGTGTTGGCATTAGGTTGAAGTCTGTTGGTTCTTAAGTGTCATGAGCAGCTATTGCTGATATTCATGGAGCTTGGCACTGTGGTCTGAGCTTCACCTGGAATGTCCAGGAAACTCCAGATGTATGGCAACCCCTGTCCGAATTTCCTTAAAAAACAACAACACAACAACCTTTGTGTCCGGATTTTCACTTTTTGAAATATGGCAACCCTAACTTATATTAACCACTATAAATTGTAGAAATTTGCCTTGATTGAGCCACAGTAATTGTTTTCATGGCTATGATCCAGAAAATTTATTGGCTATGTTAGGGTGTAATAATAAATTACGGTTTATCATTATGGGAATTTACCGCATGCTTATGTACTCTCTCTTCCTCCATCACAGCTGTTAAGGATGAAACTACAAATCTTTACTTCTGTTTTTGATTAATTTCAACAAACTGTGGTTGTGGCTTTCTGAAATAAGCCAACTTAAAACCCTGATTTATGAAGATGGCTTATTTCAATAAACCATAGATTAACCATAATAACAAACTATAGATTAACCACAAAAAAAACTTAAGGATGAACTGGGCTAATTGAAAACAGAAGTGAAATCTTCTGATCTTGTGCTTGCAGTCCTATCAGAGAAGTAGAGAGTAGGGAGCACATGGGTCCAAGGCATTGGTTTGTTCTCATAGCAATAAACCATAGTTTACTGCTACATCCTAACAGATCAAACATTGTAATTTTGATTATTTTGTGTGTTTATGTGAATTATGTGTATGAATTCTGTACATCTTGGCTTGGATCAAAGATGTATAAGCAGAACTCCCCATTGCAGCTGCTTGTTACTCCCCAAGCAGCTTCTAAGCATTGGAGGATTTTCCAGAATAGAATGAAATGGGATGCAGGTGCTGCAGCAGGAGAAGGAAGGGCACCTTTTGTGACTTAGTGTCTTCTGCCCATGCAAGACCACTATGGATCCAAGCCTTTATACATAATGTCATTTTCTGCCCGTGGATTTAAGAAGCTTTATTGTATTGTTACCTTAATGTAAATATGGCTTTGACTTGTTTTGAAGTATGCTGTATTTTCTCAAAGAGGGGTATACTATTGGTGAAAATCAAGGGACCTGCCTTGCCCAGTAAAATTTATTTTGTTCCACCTGGCTTAGGTTTTTTTCACGTTAATACAAATAAAAATCTACTGAATGGGAGGGAATAAAATATTTGCTAGATTTGGAACAAGGAAAGGCAGGAGAGTAGGCAAGAAAACAGATCTTGCTGCATGGCAAAAAAGCGTACTAACTCTTAAAACATCTCTGCATTCCTATACAATTGTGTTTGTGATAGTGTTGTGCTTTTCTTTGTTTTTGATAACTTTAGCTGTGCACCTTAAGTTCTTTGTTGATCTGCGGTAGATAGATGCCAGAACTCAAAAGGAAGATATATTTCTCTAGCCCTGATCACCACATGAATGAAAGATTTATTGTTTTTAAGAAAAGTGCTCATTTACTTTTTACTTTTTTTGCAACTATAAAGTTTATAAGCCTATAAGCTTAAAATACCATAAATGAGCTGGATGCTGTCGATTTCCCATTAAGACAAACCTCAGTCAGAAATGCACATGGCCGTTTTGTCTGCAATCTACAATGTGACGCTTTTAGATGCGATCAGTTATTAGGAACATTACCTGGTCTGTGCTTTCCTTCCTTTCTTCCTTCCTCTCCCCCCCCCCCAAGTCTTTAGCATAGGTATGTATTATTCAAGCCTTTTGAAAGCATTAAAGGTACTGGCAAGACCATCTTCTGAACTCTCTGTTGCAAGTGATATTATTTTTTTGTGTTCCTCAACTGCATACATTATTAAAATACTTGTGGAACTGAAAAATTCAATCCAAGCAGTTCTTTTTGTGTGTACATACACCCTAGAGTACTTGTTCTGAATCGTCAATATCAAAAGTGTGCGTATCTGTGTGTTTTTCAAGGGTTAATTAGCTGGTTTTCTTTATTTCCATTTAGGTGGTATCCTGGCCAATAAGCAAAACTGCTTTGATGACTTTCAGTGTGCAGCTGAGTATCTTATCAAAGAGGGGTATACCTCTCCAAAGAAACTGACTATCAATGGAGGTTCAAATGGAGGTCTCTTAGTGGGTAAGAAGAGGCTGTCTGCTTTCTTTTCCTTTTTAAAAAATGACGAAGCTAAGTGAATTTAATGTCATGTAAATAAATGGAGGACTCAGAGGATAATCTGGAAGGACGTTCCCCTCCCCACACAAGTTGGACATTGCACCGTTTGTTAACAAACTGAAGTAATTAGTGTAATACCCAAATATTGTCTAGGCCTGCAGAATACCAATTCGCCATTTAAGAAAACATCTGCCTTTATGAGCTCCACACATAATTACTGCACTGATACATCTGTCTGTTTTTCCTGTAGGGTAGAACTGGCTTCATACAAAACACTTTGTTTTTATTTTTTTAAGTACCGTAGGTAGGGAAGGAAAGAGCAAATTCATATCAAAAAATAGCTAGTCAGAGCTGACTTTTGCATCACTAGTTGCCACGAACTCTGCTTTAGCCCACACTCTCCTATTTTGAAGTATTTTGTCCTTATGTTTATCCAGGACCAAAGCCTTGATACGGCAATGGTACCCCTTTCCATGCACAGTGGAAACCTTTTGCAGGATGAATTGACACTGTGTTCTTTAAAAAAAAACAAAAGCACAAGTGGATGTTTCCTAGAACAACACATGCGCAACAGGCACTAATTGGTTCTAAGTATTACAGTTTTGAGTTCCATTCTCTGTTTTTCTTTATTTCTTATGGGTTTAACTGCATAGTCATGGAATTACATTTGAAATGTGACTGTAGCATATACCCCAAATCCACACAACCTCACCATTTTTAAGCCTATGGCAGAATTTTTAGGGCTTTTTATAGAAAACTGTTCCAAAATTAGTGTGATAAATCTCTTAATACAAGAGCCTTGTATCAAAACAGTCATCTTTTGCCAAGTCCATCTGCTTCCCAAAACCATGTTGATGGTACCAAGATATCTGTTCCCCTTCCACCTTTCATGTCATGAGCCTAACCGTATGAAGAGTATAATATTATTGTGATATAAGGCATGAATACTTCTCTAGAGCTGTGTATAACTAGGGACTGATTCATAAGAAGATCCTGCAGGATTCGGTAAATGGCCCATCTAGTCCAGCATCTTGTTTTCACAGTAGCCAACCAATAGGAAACCCACTGCTCACACAAGTGTTTTTCTTTCTGATCACCCCTGCATTCCATCTCATTGTTGAGAAAATTAACCAATCTGTTTGACTGAAATTACCTAAGACGGTCCCAGAGTCTGTGTACTGGCATGTTTACCCCATGAATTCCTGCCCTGCGAAATGGCTTGTGGGTATTTTGATCTGCTCTGACACTCTTCAAGATTTGGGCGTATCAGTCCCCTGGAACCTGAGCATACGGTTCCAGTTAAATTATTTACCAGCCGTTGAAAATGTCTGAAATATTGGAAGGCCCTTAACCCCTCTCTTCTCGGTAGACTTGCTGCTCTAAAAATGCTGTGTTTCCTTAATCTTTAGTTTTTATTTAAAGTCCTTGAGAAACACAAGGACAAACACTATTTAATAATAGGCTCTTCAAATGGTTGTTCAGTGCCGATGCTTCACTTGTTGAGCTCAGCACACAAAAGGCAGCACTGATTATCAGCACTGCTTTGGACTGATTGGAGCTGACTCCACAGAACATGGCCACTAAAGTTGATAGGGTAACAACTGGATGGCCAAACACATGAAGTTTGACAACATCTGGAAGGCCCTGGAACAAGTGGAGGAAGATTTTGCACCATCCCCCAGTTGCTCCTTGTCTGCATGAAATTGCCCTTCCTTCCTTCATGTTCAGCATATTAACGTTCAGCATGTTCTAAAACATGCATATTTGTTTTTGTCATAAAGACAGCCTCCTGGATTCCAGTTCCCTACAGAATGGATGCAGGTGCTCCTGCATCTCATCCTCTTTCCCCCCTAATAAACTTCTGCCTTAGTGCTAAAGCAACAAACTGATCTGTTCCTATGCAGGTTTGCCCTTACATGTTTCGAATGTTGACATCCTCTGATTGCCATCTTTATAACTGCTACTTGTAGATTTTAGCTAGCACTGCTAGCTGCTTTAAACATTAGATTCAATTTGGGTTGGGTGTGTTTTCCTCCACTTTCCAGCTGCCTGTGCCAATCAGCGTCCTGATCTATTTGGCTGTGTTATTGCTCAAGTAGGAGTGATGGACATGTTAAAATTCCACAAATTCACCATTGGTCATGCTTGGACAACAGACTTTGGCTGCTCTGATTATAAAGAACAGTTTGCCTGGCTGTACAAGTAAGTGGAGTTTTGTTTTGTTTTTCCTTGTTTATATTCACCGCCTCCTTCTTGAATAACAATAATATGGTAGCTGCAATTGAAAATCACATCGTTAAGTGACATCATAAATCCAGGATGCATTCATTTCTACATTATCTCTTGAGTTCAGTAAATTTCTCACATGTAGGCAACTTAGCTTGCAATTCTGAGTACATTGACCTGGAGATAAACTCTATATGATCAGCTGAAATTACTTCAAAATAAATATATTGAGACTGGGGTGGTGCAAGGTATTCCCAGTATGTTAGGAATGCAGTTAACATTTTAACTATGCTTAGTTTTTTTGGGGGGGGTGTTTTATGGCTACAACCTTTAATCAGCTTTGAAAGCCAATGAAGTGTTCTGGACAGCTGGTGATCATAAGCAGTTTCCCCTTTTGAGATGCGGTGATCAGAACGGAACACAGTTTTTGAAATGTGGCCTTGCCATAGGGCCCTACAATAATGGCAGTTTTTATTTCCAGTCTCATTTCCTAGCAATCCCTGGAATAAAATTTGCCACTTTAACCCCAAGTTAACTGCCCTATGTACTCTTACATCCTCCTCTTGTTGTCAGCCAAATACACACACAAAAGGGAGGGGGGGGGAACTACCATAAAATGTAAGGAGCCCCTTTCCTGTCCACTCTTGGATTGGAATGAGTCAGTAGGCCACGTGTACCTTCCTTTTCTAGATCCAGACATCCCATTCCTCAACAAGAACTAATTCTCAGAGCACCAGCACATAACTTGGGTGCTTAAATGTTTGCACTAGCTGCCCATGCATCACCAAGGTCAGGTTCAAGGTTCTTGCATTAGTTTACAAGGAGCCTAACAACATGGCTCTAGGATATCTTAAGGGCTGCCTTGGCCATTATATCTTGGCCAAATCACCGAGATCTTTGAGGAAATCTCTGTTGGTGGCCCCCCCGTGGCTCAGATGCACAGTTCAATATAGAAGTTGTTCATATAGTGTGATGGGCCCAGGCCAGTGGAAAACGTCCCCAGCTGAGATTAGTCAGCATCCTCCTTGCTCAACTTTATGCAGGTGATTAAGACTTACTTGTTCCAGCAGGCATTTTAAGATAGCATTCGGTTTTGTGATAATTGTCCTATTGTCTCATTTTTTTGTGGTTTGTTTTTATGTTTTACACCACTTACAAATGCAAATAATTAGGCAATGTAGAAATGTCTTGAATAAGTCAATCATGTTCCCAGCCCCTAAGATTCCTTATTATTTTCCCACTTTCCTGCCAAGTGGCAGCATTTTATCAAATCTCCAACAAATGTGTGTCCCTTGAACAGGTATTCTCCACTCCACAATATCAAAATTCCGGAAGGAGAAGGATTTCAGTATCCTGCCACCTTACTTCTAACAGCTGATCATGATGACCGTGTGGTGCCTCTTCACTCCCTGAAGTTCATTGCTACTCTACAATATGTCGTGGGCCAAAGCCCCAAGCAAACCAACCCACTACTAATTCACGTGGACACCAAGGCTGGCCACGGGGCTGGGAAGCCCACAGCCAAAGTTATAGAGGAAGCATCTGACATGTTTGCCTTTATAGCAAGATGCCTAAATCTCGAATGGATAGAATAGGCCGTTACTGTCTCAGTTAAATCAAGGGCTTGAACAACATTTTAAAACTATACAGGAGCACTTGGTGTAGTACTTACATTTAAGAACTGCCACACCCAGCTTCCCATGAACTTTGTCTCTCCTTTGCTTCTGTTCAGTGTTTACTCTTGGCTCTTCATTTTAGTTCCAGTCATCCCTTTTAAATAGCATGTTTGGATAATTAGGCAGATTGCAGATGACGCTGTTAACGTGAATTCTTAAAAGTCAAAGGTGTTGGTGATGAAAAGGTTTTAATGTGGTTTTTCTCCTTGTAAACATATCCAACGCTCTCGTAATTAAATGTAAGTACTGTTCCAGTATAGACTGTCAACTCGTATTTTCTTTACAGCCACGACGAGTGTTGGGATTATTGCCAATGCCTCTCCATTAAAATAACTATATCACAAATGCGGAGTAATTTCAAGTTGTGTGTCAGTTCTTTTAAAGGTCTAGCTTTTATGCAGCACTGCTTTGAATCAGTACGCAGTTGCGTTGTTTTGCACAGTGCAATACACACACACACACACACACACCTCTTTCCTTTTAACATCTATTTTTAACCAGTCTTGTTATCTATAATCTCTGGGCTGTTACAATTAAAAAGAGGTGCTGCAAATTGAGTAGCAATGCAACTGGAAGAGCCCCTGCTTCTCTTGACTGAGTTGGTACATCAGGCCTTTTCTCAGAAGATAAGAATTTGCCCTAGTTGCCTCAGACCATTGATCCATCTAGTACAGTATTGTTGGCACACTGTTGTCAACAGCAGTCCTCCAGAGGCTTTTTCCAGCCCTTCCCGAAGATGGAAAGGGATTGAACCCGGGACCTGTGAGCAAAATACATGCTCTGCCATTAAAACATGGTCCTTTTCTCAAGATGTGCCTAAGTTATACAAACTTAACATATGCTAAATGAGAAGATCAGGCTTTCCCTTTAATATAATGAAATATTTTTCAATGTCTGATATACTCTTGATTGACAAATAGTAAATGTTTTTCTCTACAGTAAAATCTTGATTTGGAAATGTCATCTGTCCAAGGCAGGGCAATGTTTTTTTCTTTCCTTTTGTTTGAAATACCAAGGAAGTAAATAATCTTTGGAGGAGGAGGAGAGCGAAAAGAAAGGAGGATTGATTAGCACCTGTCATTTCTTCTGCTTTCTATTGTTCTTAAGAGAATATGCTTACAATAATGACACATTATGACTCCATAGCTTTAGGTATGTCAGAACTAACCCCCACCAGGGTCACATCAGACATGTTGTAACTGCAGTGACACACTAGTGCAATGCCATACCAAGTCTGCTGAGCTGCCGCTTTCCACCAGCCAAAATGAGTGGAGATGTGGGTGGGAGATGGGAGGAGCAGAGTTAAGCAAAATTCTGTACACCCTGAACAATACTGGCAAAACTTTCCACCAGCTACAGAGCTAATGTAAAGGAAATGTCTGCCATTCAACTCAATGGAAAGGAGGAAGAGTGGGGAGGAAAAGAAAAAGCATTCCTTCTCCCCTGCCTCTTGTTCCACCCGTTTCATATGTTATTGAATCAGTCGACACCCGATTTCAGTATACCACACAGAGGGACACCATAACTCCAGATAGTGAGATGCATTGACATGTTTATCCAGCCTCAGATCATGCACACTTAGAGCCACTTAGAGCACACAAGGGTGATGGGACACAGCACTTGCCAGGTAACCAATTGAATTTGAAAGTTTATCTCCTGCAACCTTCTCCTCCTCCTCATAGCTGTATGCGAATGCTGTGTCTTATCCAAGCTATGGCTATTGCCTCCAACAGCTGGGAGAAGTGCTATGCAGGTAAGTTCCCTGGGAAGACCAGACAGCCTACTCTAACCGTTACCACTACTAGTCAAACACTCAATGAGTAACTTTTCCTGGCAGGTCTGTAGCTTGGACACAGAACACAGGCAAGCTATGCCCCCACCGCCACCATCATCACAGAGAGATCCAGTCCAACCCCTAAGGGGAAAGAGAGAAATATGCTGACAGTTACTGTGGTCTCCTCCTCCAAAACTGCACCACGTTTATCTCCACAATTTGACACATCATCCCCATGACATCACCACACTGGATGTGATTGGTGGGCACTGGCGGTGTTGCCATGGACACGGGGAGGGAGTTGTAGCTGTTGCCACTCTGCTTTTCAAAGCACTGTGACTTTCCCCACCTGTTCTGGGCTGGATGTGTGTAGGATACGGCAGCCTTATTGATAGGATATATCTCCCCTTGACGTATTGGGGTATTGGAGTGCATGCCAGTTGCCCACCAGCTAAAAATAAGACTCCCTCCTTTTGTGAGGAATGATTATGCATTGACTGCCAGAATAGATGCAATAATGCTGCGGAACAATCGACCTTAGAGCACCATTTGATCTAAAGCTGACAATAATACAACTGGTTTACAAGCAACTTCATTTTTATATACTGACATGATCCTTTTCTCTGCAAAATCACAGATGCTTATCTCCATGGAAAATCTAGACCTTTCATATTTTATCTCAAAAGAAAGAAATGGATTGTTGGACCTTAGTATCATACTTCAAAAATTTGAATATTTGTTTGTCTCTGGAACATCCAGGCCACTCACTAAACCTCCCTAAGAACACCAAAAAGTCACGAAATACGTTAGCGATCCAAGATACGCTACCACAAAGCACATATACAACTCTTAACACCCAGTCCAACATCACTTATCTTGCCTTGTGACATTGTAAGGTTCTCACTACCATTTGGTAAATGTTTTTTTTTTTAACCATTTGGCATGATTTTTTAAAAGACTCCAGTGGGGTAAAGGAGCTTGCTCTAGGACCAAAGGTGGACAAACTACCCTGAAGGAACATGGTCCGCACTCCACCAGAGCCATTGCCCCTCCCCTAGCACCTTCATACACCCCAAACAGTCATATCATTATAAAAACAACACTAGAAGCAAGGAAGCAGCTAGGGAGGCAGTTGGGGGCATTTGTATGGCAAAAGAGTGAAAGGTATGCTAAAAGAAGAAAAGGATATTGCCAAATTGACTACATTAATTGCTGTGTCTGTTTTGTCCTCTGGCCCTGTCCACACCAGCACTTGTCCCTCAGAAGGGAATGTGGTCACTGGGCTGAATGATGTCCCCCCCCCCCTGACTTACAAAGTAGTCGTTCCGTGCCTGCTGCTCTTAAGTTACCTTTTGACAAATGGTGATCTCTAGCACATCCAGGCCAGCCAGCTGTGAAGAGCATTAGCCATTTGTCTTGCTACTTTACCACAAACTGAGGGAGCTTTTCAGAATGTCAGCTGGCAACACTTAAACGAAGAACAGTGCTTTCTACTTCATTACCCTTTTTACATTACTTCCTAGCATGAGGCAACTTGTCATAACAAATGCCGTTTTAATGGGGTGGTGGAGATGTGTCCTTTTCTCTCCCTCCACACCAGCATTTTCTTCCTAAAGCAACTGCCTGATACTGATCGCTCCCTCTGAAGGAGCAAGTTCGTACCTTGGGGTGGGTGGGTGGGCCGCCTGGATCCTTTGCTGTCACTTGAAGCTCAGGTGGCCTCAGTGGAACAGAGTGCCTTCCATTACCTTTGGTTGGTGGCCCAGTTGTTCCCCTATCTCGACAGGGACCTATAAAGCCTTAAATGGTTCTTCTTAACCTAAAGGAGTCTTAAATGTGCATTGGGAAGGTGGAAATATTTATTATTAAAATTATTATTTTAATTAGTTAAAAGCCTTTCTGAATAATATTTAAAAGTCTCTAAGTGGTATACAAAAATTCAACATAAAAACCAGTAAAGCCATATTATAAGAACAGGAATGCAAGTGACAATCTTACATGTCAGAGAAATAGGTGGCGATTAGTAATAAACAACCTAGTATTGTGTAACTGCTATTTAACTTTCAAAACACCTTTCTTATGTGGAAGCAGCTTGGTGTGCATGAAAAACACCTGGAAATTGTGGGAACTCAGATTATTTCTTTGCTTTTACATTTACATTCCACCTTTCCATGTGGAAAACTGGCTAACATACATGTGCTCCCATGATACTCAGGAACCAAGGCAGCTCCCTTCTTGCAGCACCATGGAGAGCTCCTTGTGGGCCATGTGCTCCAAAAACTGTTTGATGTGAAATAAGGCTGTTTGAGCCTCTGGCTCCCATTCACCTCTCCTATGCCCCACTTCCTTTTGGAAAACATATTAAAGGATCAACCGTCTGACATGAAGACAATCCCTTCTGTTGTGTTACCTGGCCTCCTACCTGGTGCATCCCCCATGCCATTGGAATGATGAGGTAGTATGGGAGGCCCTCAGTTCCTTAGGCTTAGGAAAAGGTGCCCTTGGTCTTTGTTCTGGTTCTACATGACTCAATGCTGCGGAATTTAGTTCAATAGGTTACTGCTTGCTGGCTTCATGTTTGGTGTCCTCATCATAAACAGTATGAGAATAATTTTTGGCACTACAGCCCACAAGTGGGAAAACTTGTCTCAGGGCGGTTCACAGAATAAAATCAAAATATAAAACCACAAATGCATAATCAAAAACAACAACCCAATAGCCCCCCCCCCCAAAATCCCACATTTTAAAAGGGCATAGGCAAGGATGTTTTTGCCTGGCGTCTAAAGGTGTATAATGAAGGTGTCAGGCGAACTTCCCTGGGGAGAGCATTCCACAGATGGGGAGCCACTGCAGAGAAGGCCCGTTCTTGTATGGCCACCCTCTGGACCTCTCAAGGAGGAGGCACAAGGCGGCGGCACTCAAAAGATAATCTCAGAGTCCCGGTAGGTTCATATGGAGAGAGGCAGCTTGTTGCTGGTGGATCCATTCACACAATGCTTCTGTTGTCCGGTTAACAGGATATCCAGGAGTTAATAGGAACAGGCTAGTTCCTAAGCCCACGCATCCATTTTTCTATAGCCAGTCAATAAAATGCTTCTCAGATTATGGAATCTATGGAGACCAAGAGGGTTCCCCCTGTTTCTCTTCAACAGAAATCTTGCGCATGATCCAGTCGTCAGAGCAATTTCTTTTAAGGGAATGTTTGATGGCTGACAGTGTGCCAATGTGCATGCCTGAGAGACGCCAGGGGGTACGGCTGTCTTTTCAAGTTGGCTGCTCTGATAAGCTGTTCTCTCTCCGCTTCCTCCTTACAAAAATAATACACCATAAGGTTCAGAGAAAGAAATACGCTCCAAGGAAAAGCTGACAACTCTTGTGTTCACTCTGAATCATATTCCCATTCACGCACAAGCCTTTTGTGTATTCATGATTGACTCTGAGTGGGAAGCCAGTTTCTCTGATGCAGGCATTTTAAAACAAGTCAGTCCAAGCTGCCAGCAAAAACATAGGAAGCTGCTTTAAATGAGGTGGTGCTCTTTCTTCTTCTAGCCTGGTACTGTTTTCTTTGACGGGTGGTGGGTCTCAGGCAAAGAGCTCTTTCCTGCTACTGGATATGCTAGAAACAAAACCTGGAACTTTCTGTATTCACAGCATGTGCTCTGCCTGCGAGCTATCTACCTCTATGGTTTTAGTATAGCTCTCCAAAACAATATGATACAGAGGTTTTGTTGCTGATTGGGGATCGGTGTTGTACACACAAGATATACTCAATGTTCAACATGAAGCTTGGATTTGGAAGGCACTGAGTCACCAGGCCGGCTAGCTAGGTAGAAGGGGAAATGCAAGCTAGTTTAAGGTAGGATACTAACAGAATGGACCAGAGCACTCCTGGACCTTAAATTGTTTGAACTGTGATAGGCATGGTGATCTCACATCATATCTAGTTTGTTCTTGAATGGTGTGGGGGAAAGAGCAATGTTTCTCTGACACATGCAGTGCTACAATTCAGGGTCACGTAATGAACTGGAGAGCCAGGATACAATAGGGGTTAGAGTGTTGAACTAGGGTTGGAGAGACCCAAGATCAAATCCCTACTCAGCCATGAACTTCACCTTGGGACAGCCACTATCTCAACCTAGTAAGTCCCCCAGGGATGTTGTGAGGATAAAAAGGTGGGGGGGGTCATGAGCATTTACCTTGAGTTTTCTGGAGGAAAGGCAATATAGAAGTGTAATAAATAAAATTGGATTGCCAGCATCCAAAAGAATATATTCACATATTGCATAATTAACTGCATATGTAGTGGTGATATCTATTAGCTTGGAAAGCCATTAGTAGAGCGATGGTGCCTAAGTTAGTCTACCTTTTTAAAAATTCTGCCTAAATTTGTCTATCCCATGATGGTTAGGTAGAACGTCTATGTAAAATTGTAGCATACCTCTTAATAACAAGTACTGAGGGCAGGTTCTGTTGTAGGCAGAGCTTGAAGTCATCTGATTGACCAAGACTGTGTAGACCAAATGCTGGACAAGATAACACTTGGTTCAAATCAAGAGGTGGTGGCTTTTTCTCTTCCTATCCCCTTCCCCTGCAGCACCTCATGTCACTTCCCACCTTGTTCTGGAGAGTCCTCGCAACACACTGGAACACATTTCTGGGAGCTGGAATCAGCAAAAACACCTCCCATCTTCTTCCAATAGTGGACACCTCCACTAGATTGAAAGCCTTCCTATGAGTGCAAGGGTACCAGCTGGATTCTACAATGTTATTTTTAATGTTAACATTTTAATTGGTCGCTGCATGAGCTTTGCATTACTGCACCTTCCACATTGCTGCCCAAGGCATTGCTGAAAGAGTCAATTGTTCTTAAGAATTCTTCTCATTTTCAAATCTCGCAAATGACCGAAGGTTTGTTTGGGGTTATCACACAATATATCTGTTAATTAACATCTCAAGAGATCTAATCTCTCTCTGGATGGAGATATTCCTGTCAGCACTTCACCAAAAATAAGTGAAGTAAAAAAGCACCACGATCCTGCTTTTTTCAAGTCATGCATATTCCCCAGTGTTATTTAACCTAATGTCTCACATTCTATCATTAGCCTTACCTGATTGTTTGAATCGACATATAGAAAAACAGGCAGTAAGTGTGCAGTTGTAAGCTATTTTGAGCTCAACAAATTGCCCTCCTTCACTTTCTCTCTCATTTGTTTTTACATTATCAGCTCTAATTTGTCATGCTAGTCTTCTAGCTGTTTTCACCTTGTATACACCTTGAATTATTGAAACGATTAGCACCCTGAATTTTAGAGTAGTAACTGCTTCACAGATTAACCTTCTTTCACAATACATTTCTCAATTTCCTCTTCCTTCTTCCTCATATTAGTAATTCACATATTATGATGGCAACTTCATTAACCCCAAGGCAATGCATCTATCCAGCTGTAGACATCAACGGAGCTGATATTTGTACTGTACTCATGATATATCTGGATTTATCAGTGCTTTTTAATACACTTTCTTTTTTCTCCTACTTTCAGTCATCTCCATGTCTTAGGGTACATTCAGATATAGAAAATATTCTGTTAGTTTTCCTGCTTATACTGCTAGTGCTTCCCTCCAGTGCTATTTTTCCAGAAAAAGAGGTGCCGGAACTCACCGCGAAGGCCTCCCTTGTTCTGAGAGGTGCCAGAACTGAGTTATAGTGAATTCCAACTGAAAAAAAGAAAAGCCTGTTCTCTCCCATTTTCTGTTGTTCCTTTCAAACTGCAGTACCTGTTGTGTTATGAAATGGTGACCAATACCTAGTATGTCAAATTTCATTTACTCCCTGTTAATTCTGAAATTCTTTAAATAAATAAATAAATAAATTCTTGTTTCCAGTTTTATCAGTCTTCATAATGCTGTTTTGTTGGGGGAGGGAAGTCAAAATACATGTTTATTGCTTTATATTATTTTTGGGATTAAGCATAGGGATTAAGCACGGGGCCCTTGAAACTCTCCCTTAGGCCACGTCCCCTCACTGACCGTGCTCCATGCCTTCCCCAAGTGCTTTTCCCATCTAGAAGGCAGCCAACTGTACCAAAAGCCACAGCTAATACTCCATCCATTTTTTTATGCCCACCACTGGCATGTGGCAAGATCACTCAGGAGAGAATACAACCCTCAGGCTGGAAAAGGTTTGCCATCTCCAATTTAAAGGAAATGACGATCAGCTAACATGTTTAATAACACCTAAGTGATCTGCCCTGCAGATGTTTGGCTGCAGGATTGTAAAATCATACAAGATTTGCAGGCATCTGCTACTTGGAACCTCCTGGCTTGTTTAATTCCTCTTGGCTCCTTGAGTTGGAACTAATAGTGATTTAGCTTCCTAGGCTGTCTTTTGTCATTATAATTACTTTGGCCATGGAGGCCTCCAATTTACTGTGTAAACTCCTTCATTACTGTATTATCTGCAGGGACAAACAGCATTGTTTTCTATTACTTCACTTTTCCTCCCCAGACAAATAAACAAAGCTTGGATCCAGCATTGATTAGGTCTCCACTACTTCTAATTAACATCATTTTTTTGCTTCAGGTGTGTGAAACCACCAAAATAGCCTATTGTGGATTTCTCCATTATGCATAACTCTCTGTAGTCCTCATTATCACCTCCTTCCCAGCTGCAAAATAGAATAAATTGGCCTGATTTCTCTTTCTTAGCATCTCTTCCCCGACCCCCCCCCCCAACAGTGGATGAAATTTTAGTCAAATAAAGTTCCACTAGTGGAACATGAATATACACTATACCAGCTTTGGTGGTACAAAAAGAGTACAAAACTTTGGCATCAGTTTGGAAGGGATTCCAAATTTCAGGGTTCATATTTAATAAAGCTCACTCTACTATCAACTAACGACTACAGCTAACAGTCACAGTGTTGCTCTTACAGTAAGAGAAATAAACACTAGCAGAAGTGGTTTAGCAAAGGGTAATTACAAGTGACATAAGGACACAGTCAAGACATCAAGGGGCTTCCAGGTGGAGGCTTTGCCAAGTGACAGGCATGCTGAATCAACAGAACTGATGCTGTCATTGCTTCAGTGAGCAGTGCTGAACATCACTAGCCCAAAGAGACGGGTGGGAGCAGGCTAGATGACACGGCATCTGAGAGAGGGAAATAGCAGCTGTAGCATCTTACCCATGGACTAGTTGGCACCTGCTGTGGAAAGTGTTTCCTTTCTCTTTTGGAGGGGAGCAACGCACTAAAAGCGCTCTTTGCGCAACACCTCCATGATCAGGAGCAGATGGTAAATGTATCACAGAGTTCTCTCTGGATGCAACTGCCCTCTGGGCATAAAAACCACTGGACAACCTATCCTGAAATTGAGAGAGTTTTGACGTATTTCATACTGAACTCAACTGTAACGGAACAAAAGCACAGTATCTCTTCTTCTGTTACTATTTAATAATGGTCTTTGATTTTCGTTGTTGCAAGAGGCCATGGAAAGCGCCTTCAGGGATGAAGTCAAACTGCTGGGTTAGCAGCACCAAAGTGACCTCCCCAGGGCACAAACTTGGACAGTGTGTATGGAGGTGCTGAGCTGTCCAGACAACAACACCGCTCCCTTTGAGCCTTGCTGATGTGGTCCAAAGGACGGCAGAGAAATGCATTTGGCACCAGCTTGGCTGCAGGAGTTGCTGGAAGGAGGCATACAAGGCACCATCCATCTTAGCGACTCCACTCCAGGTTTGTGTGGAGTTTACTCCTTAGACTTTTCTTCTCCCAAAAGCATCCTACAAGGCAGTGGAGTTTTAGGATCGGAGTTTTCCTTCTCCTAGATAGGCTACCTTCCCAGGTTGGTGAGCCCATCTGTCCCTCACTTCCCTCTACAGCACATGCAGAAACTGCCTTCTTGACTGTTGGACCCACAATTAGGCTCCAGGGGATTGAGCAGATGAGACTAACTTCACAGGGGAAGTCCCTAACTCACCAAGGGTTTGAGACCCAACGGCTAACCTCAACTGATCTAGCCAGCCAGTCAAAGCCATTACCGGGGTGTCACCACTGTCACACGCCGACAGCTTCTAGAAGCCCAGGTGAGAGCTGAGTGCATGGTGGGGACCAAAGGTGGACAACCTATCCCAGAAGGAGCATTATGGATCCTCTACCAGAGGTACTATCCCTCCCCATATAACATCCCACATACCTCTTCTTTGAATAAGCTTCTGTTTTTGGCTTAGGAATGATGATCATAGACAACTAGGGACTCAAATGATTAACTAATGCAACATCCTTCTGCCAACCTTGACCATTCACATACTTGCACATGCATGTGCACACAAGTAATCCACAGGGCAGATCACAACCCACATCAGACCAGGAGCATGCTCACTACAGAACAAATATCCACAAATGATGTAAACAGCTACTGTACACCCAATCTACAAGGCAGGTAGAAAAATGGGAATATCACCACTATCTTACCTAACAAGCAGACAAATTAATGGAAGATAAGACTAGTCAGGATGACTACAGTATATGGTATCTCCAGAGTCAGAAGTTGCATGCCCCTGCATTCTAGTTGTTGGGAAACCATCGTGGATGAGAGCTGTTGCCCTCATGCCCAGCTTGTACTTTGCTTCTCTGAGAAACAAGCTGCTGGATTGAAATGCACCTTTGTTCAAATTGAACAGAACTGCCCTTAGGTTTATATTTGTCCTGAACTCTGGCCTACCTGGCAGCAAGCCCCCACTCCAGGGTCAATCCACATGTCCAAAGTCCAAACCAAAGCACAGTCCCACAAACATCCTGGAGATGTCAAGCTGAGGTCCTTCAACATGGGCAGCTGAGTAGACCCACCCAGCCCCTCAGCTCTGTTTCCCTTTTATACTACTTTGCATGCTGGTTGCAGCATCGGGGCTTGATGAGGCGTATGACCCACACCTGTTCTGAGCCTACTCCAGCTGAGGAATCACACCTCCTCCCAGAGCTAGAGAGCTGGACTGTGGGCCAGCCTTCTGGAGTACCCCACCCACTGCTCCCTATGCCTCATAGTCTGCTGTGTTCGTGGAGTCAAGGGCCTCTCTGGTTCTGGTGATGGGTCCTACTGCTCTGGTTCCTGTGCACTGAACTCCATCTCCTCGTCATCCTCCATCACCACGTGAGTACTGCCTACACCAACCTCTCCTTCCCCACCCCCAGCTTGCCCCAGTGTGTCCCAGTCCCAGCTACACCTTTCTCTGGGATCCTCTTCTCTCTCCCCCCCCCATTGTCTTGCCAGTTCACAACAATATTATTTAATCTGCCTGCCCTATCCATTGGCCATGCTGGCTGAGATTGATGGGACATGAAACCTAAGAACATCTGGAGGGCTATAGGTTCCTACTTCTGCCCTAGATTTCGGATGTGAAGTATTTTGATAGCCCTGAATAGGTTTTGTTATGGAAATTGTTCCTGTATTCTCAGCCTGTGATTTATTCCCGTCATAATACTGCTAGAATCATAATATTGCCAGAGTTATATAAGCTTATGCCTGAATTACCGCATGCTTAATCAATGTCACTTAGAAGACTCTTACCAGAACCTTTGCACTGAAGATTGAAGATGCTCTCCTAAACTTCATACATAATAAATGGAAGTGCATTGGCAAGAGAAGGTGGGGTGACAGTTTTAGAGGGGCCAGAGATTTCCCCAAAGTTTTGCTTAGCTTGAATTCAGCTGTCATCCTATATTATGAGCATATCTAAGTGCCAGAACAGGAATACTTTCGAGCCCCATGTTTATGGAATCGTAAATTTGCAAAGGATCTTGAGGAACTGTTCTATTGCCTCTTGCATTGATTCAGCAAGGGTGATTCATGTACACACATGCTCCCATTCCCTCCTTGATCTCCATGTTTGAAAGAATAGTTCCTGATATGCCTTCTTGCTGGATCCCTGCATCCAGCACCCACAGATGCATGGATAGTTGTCATGGGTGGTGCGAGACTGTGGTCAAAGTTGCATAGTTTTAACACCCTGTTTGATGTGTGTGGTCGAGTTGATCGAGTTGATCCTTTCATGCAAAAGCTCTTGATTCAGAGTCTATGGATAGAAGCAAAAGTTAGTTGAATTTTGTTCCCATTGAAATTAATGAGTCTTAACTTAAACCCTGACTAACTTGTCAAATTCATTTAAGTTCAGCTGATTTACTCTGGATTTCCCTTGGCTTCTTCCTTGGAACTGCAAATTCTCTGGTGATTCTTTGTAAGGGTGTTGTTGTGGCTACTCTTGAGTAAAGACGCCCAAGTCTGCTCTGTCTTTGAGAGTTTTATTGTGCATAGTATTTACAGGGCAGAGATAGAAGAAAACATGACCTCTCAGTCACTTGCAGAATCCGGGAGTGGACGTTTCCGGCTAAGGGACCAGCATAAGAGTTTGGGCACCCCAAAATGCCTCCTCCCACCTTATGTTTGGTGGCGCCCCTTAATTCGGGCGCCGGAAGGGGTTGCCTGATCCCCTCCACCTCTTGGTCCTGGTGACGCAGGGGCTCTCCAACATCACTGAGCCCTGACATGCTCACTTCCTAATTCCCCTCATCTGACCCACTGCTGCTGCTCTCACTGGGCAAAGTGCTGGTCAGCAAGAGGGGAGGAGGCTCCCTGTAGGAAGGCCCCCTGACATTCTTGTTTTTTATATTTGTATGTAAGATGAAGACCAACAATAGTTTTTAAAGAGTACTGAACATAGCATGAGAGAATAATTACTTTGGAAAAAGGTATGCAGGTTTGTTTGTTTTTTGTTCCACTGACTAGTGCCTCTGGTAAATTGATTTTGCAGGTTTTTGAAACAATTTCCAAACCTTCAAAATTCTGTTTTGTTTTGTTTTTAAAATTTATAACATGAATCTTATGCTTATAAAAATGTGGCTCTCTTTTTGCAGGTATATTGCTATCACAAAACTGACCATCAAGCATTGCCCTGTTTGTAAGCAATAAATATTTAATAGAGTGGAGAAATTCCATTTCAGATTGTTCCATACATATTATACTTTCTATTGAGCTTTGCTTGACTCTCAACTCTAGTTCTGAAAATGGTTATGTACTTCATAATATGCCACAGTTGGAAGAAAAACTGCCCTACATAATTCTAGTCAATTACCTGTTATGCTTACAAATGAATTTTCCACCTTAAAAGCTTGCAGTAGCTCCATCAAATGAGAGGACAGCTGTCTTCCTGTAAATCATAAATTATTCCCAACTGGATATTTCAAATCCACTTATATGTCAGTGTATATACATTGTATTTCTTTATGTTTTCAAATGTGCATGCCTGCAAAGAGTTATGAGCTTTAATGGATGATAATAATAATAATAATATTAACAACAACAACAACAACAAACAAACAAACAACAACAACAATTCATTATTTATACCCTGCCCATCTGGCTGGGTTTCCTCAGCCACTCTGGGCGGCTTCCAACAAAAAAATAAAATACAATAATCTACTAAACACTAAAAGCCTCCCTAAACAGGGCTGCCTTCAGATGTCTTCTAAAAATCTGGTAGTTTTTCTCTTTGACATCTGATGGGAGGGTGTTCCACAGGGCGGGCGCCACTACCGAGAAGGCCCTCTGCCTGGTTCCCTGCAACTTGGCTTCTCGCAACGAGGGAACCGCAAGAAGGCCCTCAGCACTGGACCTCAGTGTCCGGGCAGAACACTGTATACCCTTCAGGTACCGTATACTGGACCAAGGCAATTTAGGGCTTTAAAGGTCAGCATCAACACTTTGAATTGTGCTTGGAAACGTACTGGGAGCCAATGTAGGTCTTTCAAGACTGGTGTTATGTGGTCTCGGCAGATAATTGTATTGGTTTTAAAATAGTTACAATTTCTTCTCACATTTATGTTTGTAAGCATTAGAATGAGCCCAGGTTTACCTGGGATTTAAATGAACATGACATTTCACCAAATAATGGATTGCTTGCTTAATTTATCAATCATACCATCATCATTTGACCAGAAATTATTATGCAATCAGTTTGTGAGCTCAGTGGGTTTATTCTTTATATGATATCTTATCTAAATATAATGTTATGGGTGATCCAATTATCTGAGGGGGCAGAAGGTCCAGGGATGCAGCACTTGCCTGGTTTTTGGTAAGTGCCAAGATCACTGGAGACTAAGGACAGATTCACAACTTGGATACAGTATTAAGGAACATCAAACATAGACTGAAAGCACATGACTTCCCCCAAAGAATCCTAGGAACTGTAATTCTCCCCTAACAGAGCTATAATTCCCAATACACTTAACAAACTACAGTTCCCAGGAATCTTTGGGGCCATGTGCATTGGATATGCTTTAAATGTATAGTGTGGATCTGTCCTTACAAAATAATCCTCCCTTCAGACTCAATAGAGGACAGGACTTCTGTGCCTTTAATTGTCCTGCTCTCTTTTGAGTCTGGAAACCTTAAAGAGAAACCAACAGGCCCTTTGTTTAATTTCCTAAGTGGGAGAGATCTGCAGTGCCATGGCAAAAGCTGAGCTTTTATGCTTTCTTCCTGGCCATTTTTTATTTTAAATCTCTCCCACTGAAGCATCCAATGGGGGAAGAGTCCAATTTCTGCTCCTGCATAGAAGGATTTCCACAGTACCCTGGGAGCTAAGGTTTATTCCGTTATGGAGTGTTGGAATATTTGAGTTTGTTTACCAATACCATGGCTGTGCACAGGTAGAGGCAGAATGCTCAAATGCTCCTGCTGTCAAGTCCACTGGCCAACGTCCCAGGCAAGCCCCGAGGATCAGATGGCATCCCTCTCCCCATTCCAAGTACAGAAACTGAAACAGTTCTCAAATTACCAATCATCCTGTGTCAGCAAGTGAGGTGCACCCAAGTGTGAACTACCATTCAATAACTCAAAGCTGAAAGTACCGCAGACTCTATTGAAAAACGTTGCGTCTAAAGTGCTCTGAAAGTTTCATCAGCACTAGGCAGGGACCCACAGATTTTGGGTACAGGATGCAGTGTGTCTTCTGCGAATTTTCCATGGCGTTAATATTGCAAACTTAATAAAAACAAGGTCTATAATTTAAAATAATTGATAGGATTTAAGTGGCATTATTATAATGTTAAAATATGCATGAATTGGTAGTTGTACTTTTTGTGGGATTTTTATTGATGGCAACATTTCATTCCTTGCAGAAGGTTGCCTTTTCTTGCCTCACACAGTCACAGAGCGATGGTGTGATGTCTCCATTTGCTGGGACTTTCTGTCAGCTGATGAGAGTGCTTCCGAATCTCCTTGTGGACCAGGATGCAATCTGACAATATATTTTGGATTGAGGTACATGCATGGTTGCTGTCTGAACCTAGGGCTGCCACCTCTTATCCCAGAGATCAGGTAACTACCGGTAGCAGATGCAGTAGAAAAGGCTGTTGCAGCTTCTTCCATTCTTTACCTTCACCGTCCTATAATCTGTCACCTGCATCAGTTGCAGTGTAGCCCACCTGGAATCCACAGGTGAGGAAATCCACTCCACCGCACGGGTTTTGCGGTTAGGCATTGGGTGACCTCCTGATGAGGGGGGGGAGGCCTGGCCATCACCTGCCCCTCCATGCGTAGGTGTATTCCATTAAAGGAATCCGGGGGTGTGGATCTTGTTTGAAGCCTGGGGTGGAGCTAGGGCCATGCCACGACCCTTCCAGGAACCCAGGGGTGAGCTCGAGTCGGTTTGCATCGACGGGGCTCCCCCTATCGGTGGTTTACCCTACCAGTCTACCTGCGCAACGGGCCGGAGTCAGATATAGCCTGGCCTACTCACTGCCTAAGCCAATACCGCTCACATTCTGTAATCAATAAAGTTGTGGCCTAAATTTGCCCAATAACATTAACTTTATATCCTGTGTCCTAGTGTTTTTATTCCTCCTTGAGGGGGTGGTTGCGGGGTCTTGACACGCAAAGAAATGGACGGCTGGACCATAGAGGGGAAGGGTGGGAAGAATAAAAATTATCTCCACTTAGAAATGTAAATGACAATGTGGGGGTAAAAGGTGGCAACCCAATTCACACCTGAGTTAACCTCAGGAAGTTCAACACATGTTCTGGCTGTCAAGAGTGGTGTCACCAGGATACCTACCATACTGCTCAATCATCTTATCTAATAGATACAGATCTTTTCTTATCCCTAGATACAGCACTTCTTAGCTGTAGGACTACACCGTGAAAGTACAGGGCTATTTCACACAACAGACAGCAGCAAACTGATTTTACACCAAGTGTATTGTTAGATGTCTACCTAAAGAAAATTCATCTGTGAAGAGGAACAGAAGACTTAACAGCTGCCACCCGGTTTCTCAGATTCAGAATACAATTACAGAACCTCAGCCAATATTATATTAGCAGCAACCAGTTCCTGTCCTGATCTGCATATTGTACTTTTACTCTGAGGTTTTCCTCACAGCTGTGCTGATGGGCTATTTGCCTGCTCAGTCTGCATTGGAATGAACTGGGGGCTTTAGATTTTGGTTCCCTTCCAAACAATTAAACAGGAAAATAGATCCTTTATGAAGCAAACAGCTCGCATCAGTGATATAGCTATGCAAGTGACAGGTGTGTGTAGCATTATTGCCATGTTTTTGCACTATGTAAGTATTGCAAGGAAGGCCTTTTTGGATTCAATAATTTATTTAAAAATAAAGTAAATCAAGTTGCAAGATTTTCTTAAAAGCAAAGCATCTGGGGTCCAGGAATACAAAGTAATGCCTCTTTTTGTGTTTGCCTTCCTGGGTCCTTAGATTTAGAGCGAGGTCTTCTCACTGTACCATCACTAGGGGACTTTCATCAGGTGGTGACATAGAACAGGGCCTTCTAGGTGGTGACACTCCTTTTATAGACACACCTTCCCCTGAGAGTATGACTGGCGCAGTTAAGCTCCATCCCAATGGCAACCTGAGCTCCGGTTAACCCTTTCATGAACATATTAACTATATATTACAACAATATCAAGGCTTGAATGCATGGAGACTGTTTTGAAGTATATGGTTTCATGAATGTTAGAGAAGATATGTTGACTAGACTTCCCATTCTCCTAAGCCTTAACTCTGCCATGCCTGGTATCTTTTTCTTTTGCCTCTTAGTTTTGTAGCTAACCTGCTTGCTGGAACTAAGATATTTACTATTGTTTTCAACTACCAAAATGTGTGTCTAGAAACAGCTGTGAATGGAAGAAAATACATCACTGTGCCAGCTACATACAGCTCATGAGGCACTTTGTTTCGGAGTTCTAAAAAAAAAATCACAAATCATCTTTATCATTATGTAGCTTTTTAAAAAAGCATTATTGAAATTCAAAGGGAAAGTTTCTCAGCAGATGAATTCATACACATGAAAAATTCTGCTTGTTTTAAGAAGACATCCCTTTTGCTTTCTACTGATGCTTTTAAAAGATAAACTAAAAAAGATTTGTAAGCTTCAAGCAAGATGCCTTATCGGCTCTATCAGCTATATATGCTTGGCACTCTGGGATATTTCCTTATATCCACAACTGCTTTTTTCTGCAACCATCTGTCCCACAAGTAGCAACGTGCCAAGATATTTATTCTCCATACATTTTGCAGCACCAATATTGTCATCATGAATATAAATTAAAATGCTCTCATGCTTGCTGCTCTTCACCTTCTTCCTTATGCTTCCAGATGCTCACACATAGATAATGATTATGCAGCTTGATACAGTTTACGGCAAAATGTAATTACATCAGCTTCCACTTTCCTGCATAAACAAATACCTGCAAGGATGTAGCAAGAATAGTGGGTTTTTTTGGGGGGGAGGGGTTGATACACTTCTGCAAAGTGAATTTATATATTTAGAATGTAACTTACCTATATAGCACAGATTGCACTAAATACCTTGTAAAAAATAATTGCGATGTTTGCTGCTTGATTGCTGCGAGTGTGTTTCTAAGTGTGGTTTTCCCTAAGTGATGCCTGATTGGGCTCAGGGATTCAACAAAAGAATGTTAATGTTCTCAAGGCATATAGATAGTTCCTTGAATTTGCAATTCACATACAGAAGCTGGATCTCAGACTGGTGCTCTAGATGGGCAGGGTGTAGGGGGGGGGGAGTGAGAGGTAGCAAAAGCATGGTGCTCCATGTATTAGACTCCAACTTTCCTAGACCTGTCAGCATGGCAGGGATGATGGGAGTTGTAGTCCAATATTATCTGGAGAGCCACAGGTTTCACTAACCCCTGCCTATGCCCTCACTCTGCAGCTAACAGCTGCTACAGTAGCAGAGTGATTTTCAATGAGCAATCAGTACAGGGACAAAAGGTGAAATCTTCCCTCCCACTGCACCACAACCCTGATTCAGAATGGTTCTCCTGGCTGCCGACAATGTAAAAATAACTTACGGTAATACACACAGTGTCTCCAATATAACATCTAATTTAACCTAGAGAGATCAGAGCAGAGGCAGTGGCAAACCTTGTGGTCTCAAATTTCAGTGGCGCCCTGTAGGACACCCAAATTCAGCGTCCCCTGCCTCTCGCGCTCCATTCTAAAGAATAGTTGTGACCCCCTGAGGCTCAGTGCCCAGTGAGATTGAACCAGTCATGCTTCCCTAAATCCACCTCTGGCAGAGGTGGGAAACCTTTGTCCCTCCAGGTGTTGCTGAAGGACAGCTCACATCAGACCCAGCAAGCATGGCCAATTGTAGTTCAGCAACATCTGGAGGGCTAAATGTCCCCCACTCTGGATCAAAGTTTCGAGCTAGAGATAGAAAGATACCATGTGCATACAGCCTTGCCCTGAGGTGGGGGCTCTACAAATTGTTATTTGGAAATATGGTGGAGGCTGTGCTACTTCCCTTCACTTGTCTCTGCTTTTACAGTGGTACCTCTGGTTAAGAACATAATTCGTTCCGGAAGTCCGTTCTTAACCTGAAAGTGTTCTTAACCCATAGCTGCCAAGTATCCCGTATCCGCCGGGAAAACCCCTTTTTTCTTACCGTTTCCTGGCGGTCTCCCGTTTAGCGGAAAATCCCGGTATTGTCCCTTAAATCGGGACACTTGGCAGCTATGAATGGAGGAGAATTACCCGGCCATTTTTCTGGTGCCGCTTGCCCTTCTATGGGCACCAGAAAATGGCGGCGCCGGCGCCGGAAGTCACTTCCGTGCATGACCGGAAGTTGCGTGACGCGACTTCCGGTGGCGCTTTGCCCTTCTATGGGCATCAGAAAATGGCGGCGCCGGCGGCGGAAGTCGCTTTTACGTGTTTCCGGTCATGCGCGGAAGCGACTTCCGGCACCGGCGCCGCCATTTTCTGATGCCCATAGAAGGGCGAAGCGCCACCGGAAGTTGCGTCACGCAACTTCCGTTCATGCGCGCACTGACGATCCCGGATCTTTACGACCCGGACTTGGCAGCTATGTCTTAACCTGAAGCGCCACTTTAGCTAATGAGGCCTCCTGCTGCTGCCACGCTGCCGAAGCACGATTTCTGTTCTCATCCTGAAGCAAAGTTCTTAACCTGAGGTACTATTTCTGGGTTAGCGGAGTTTGTAACCTGAAGCGTTTGTAATCCGAGGTACCATTGTATATCTGAGCATTTATTACAGTGTGACAATGTGTGCCCAGTGCTTTTGCATTGGAAGGAATCTAAACTCTAAACTTTGGACTATAGCCCCTGGAATTTATCGCTGATTTCAGGATGACAACTGTCTGCCTATCCATGGTTTTAGCTTACCAAGGATGTTACATATTTGGTTGCTTCTATCTAATTTCTATATCTAACCATCTACACCAGTGCATTACCATATTATGGAACTGAGGATTGAGGATTTTTACACTCAGGTGGTGCTTTTTTGTCCAGATGATTACAATGAATGACCAAGAAAAGAAAGGCCCACTAGATTGTGTAGGAGAAATATAGAATATAGAAAACAATTATGTCTGGATTTCTAGAGGGGCAGCCATATCCATCTGTTGCAACCAAAATAGGAAAGAGTTTTGCACCTTAAAATTTATCATCAGCTTTTGTGGATGGCAGTCCATTTCATCATATGCAGGAACTTCATATGCTGGAAGTGAAACCATAAATTAATTGACAAGTGTGTGTAAACATGATTGGCATGTGTTTGTTTGTGTGCGTGTTGTAGAGTGAGGTGAAACACAAAATGAACAGACAACGAAAATTGCATAAAAGCAATATTACTATAGTGGCCAATTAAAAAAGGAGTGTTAGTGATCCTGGCATCGCTAAGAAAATCAGCACATGTAGTATGATGACAATCTGTAAACTCAATTCGTCACTAGTGACAAAATTGTCTACGAAAAGTTCTAATAATTATCCCACCATCGTGCAGGATCTCACAATCAGTCTAAGGCTGGCAGAACATGAAGAGAGAGAAAATCAACCACACTCCAGAACATATGTCTGATCCTATGAGATGTGGTACTGAGGCAGCAGCTCAAAGGCTCAAGTGTGCAGGATCCAGCACTGGCAGAGGAAGAAAACTCTCCCCTCCCCTCCAGCACAGGGCTCAACCAGATCAGATGCAGCAATAGACACTGATGCTTCCTGTGAAATCTTTTTCAAGGCAAGAAAGGGTAAAACTTAGAAGTCGGGAGGGTCAGGGATGACTTCTGACATGAATCCTACTGTATACAATCAGCCTCAATTCAATGCTTCATGCCCAACTGATTCCCATGTAGCTCATTTCAAAATAAGCAGAGCTGTCATCTGTGGAATTAAACTTTCAAATAAATGCCTGTATAGGATTTGGGCAGGGCAGGGGGGTGATATGATATAGCATATATTTGCTGTTACTACCTCAGAATTATAAACAAGGATGGAGACTCTGAGAAAGGATGTGGAATATACAACTGCTATTTATAAGGTCAAATGCAGCTTTGGACTGTGCTCACAAACGAATCATATCAAAATCAATAAGATATTGGTCATGGTACTGTTGTAATGAAGGGGAGAGTTAGGGTTATATAATTACAAATTGATTAATGCACCACTTAATTCTGTTAAAATAAGATTTAAAATAAAAAATGCACAATTAAAATATAATAAAATGCAAACTATAACAAATATAATAAAATATACAACAAACAATCCCATTAACAGAAATTCCCAGGCTCAATATCTGGCATCTGCAGTTAAAAAGGAACAGGTACAATCAGGTACAGTAAAGAACATCTACCTGACTCCTTAGAGCCGCCAGTCAGAATAGGCAATATTGGCTACATGCAGTACTTTTTGTTCAGTGGGTACTCAAGGGTACTTAGTACCTGCACTTCTTTTGTTGTTAAAAAGTGTGGCACTTGTATTGTAACAACTTCATAGTGAGTACTGGCACCTATTTTTCTAGAAAAAAAAGCACTGGCTACATGGGCAATAGTCTAACCTGGTATAAAGTTGCTTCCTATGTTTCTAAGAAGGCTGATCGCCGAAGAATTGATGCTTTTGAATTATGGTGCTGGAGGAGACTCTTGAGAGTCCCATGGACTGCAAGAAGATCAAACCTATCCATTCTGAAGGAAATCAGCCCTGAGTGCTCCCTGGAAGGACAGATCGTGAAGCTGAGGCTCCAATACTTTGGCCACCTCATGAGAAGAGAAGAATCCTTGGAAAAGACCCTGATGTTGGGAAAGATTGAGGGCACTAGGAGAAGGGGACGATAGAGGACGAGATGGTTGGACAGTGTTCTTGAAGCTATGAACATGAGTTTGACCAAACTGCGGGAGGCAGTGGAAGACAGGAGTGCCTGGCGTGCTATGGTCCATGGGGTCACGAAGAGTCGGACACGACTAAACGACTAAACAACAACAAAATGTTTCTAAGAATGGGATGCGGTTGCGTGCATTCAATCTTAGTCATGGAATTCTGCAAGTTTAGAACAAATCAAAGTGCAGGATATGAACCGCAGCAGCAAACATTACAGTGATTATGTGAAGGCTTGAGAAAAGGACATTATTAAGGAGGAAAATAATAAGTACACCAACATAAAGATTATCCAAAGAAAGGATAAAGCTATTCCATACATGTCCCATATACAGATTCTGAGCTGGAATATACCAAAAGTGAAGCACTGCACAGAGGATACTATCATATCATACTTGCTTGGTATGAACTGGGCCTACACCTGTATAATTAACTCGAATCTTTAATGTTTCTTTGCACATTCTCCCCTAGGTTGATTCCAGGCAGCCTGTTTATTGAGCATTCATTCTGATTGGTTTGCAGGGAAGTTAGATGTTGTGTTAAAGAAGTGTTATACCACACTTTTCAGCTCATGCTATTTTCCCAATCACTTTTCTGATTGCATGCCTTCGCCCTCCACAATCTTTTGGGATGGAGGCTCATTATGCCCCCAAATCGTCTGTAATTCATTGTGCTCCTTAAATTTGCCAGTATGTAACTCAATCCTTTCTAAAATAGTGACAATCTGGAAATTCCCCTGGTCTAAATATCCATCTTAAATGTCAGGAAATCCATAGAGAAAAATCTCTCCCACATTTCCAAGGGTTCAGTCATTTTCGGAACATTGCTTTCAAATAGTAATAAAAATTATGCATGTCATTGCTTATAGCTCATTTAGCAACAATATCATTCTTGGTGTTTGATGAAAGAAATAAAATAAATCTGTTAAAGGGAAAAGAAAATTTCACAAAACACACAATGGAGCCAATTGTGAATAAAATGCTATTTTTAACATAACAGTCATGTTTATGATTAGTCCTTAAAGGTAAAGGTAAAGGACCCCTGACAGTTAAGTCCACTTGCGAATGACTCTGGGGTTGTGGTGCTCATCTCACTTTACTGGCTGAGGGAGCTGCCATTTGTCCACAGACAGTTTTTCCGGGTCATGTGGCCAGCATGACTAAGCCGCTTCTGGCGAAACCAGAGTAGCGCACGGGAACGCTGTTTACCTTCCCACTGGAGCGGTACCTATTTATCTACTTGCACTCTCAATATTGTTCACAGAGATGGGGCTTCTCTTAGCTGGTTCAAGTCATTTCTTCTTATCACTGTTAATTGGTTGTTTTGTTTGCATTGAGAAGAAAAGCATATTGTACAGGCTGTTCTGAGACATTTTCAATATGTGGAAACACAATGATACCAATGAAATGGAAAAGGGCAAGCTACGGCTGGGGTGGTAGAAAGAGAAGGAAACAACCACTATGGAAATATTTGGATATTTTAATTCCACACACAAAGAGATGCCCCTTGTTTAGTTGATATTATGGCCTCTGGCTACTTACTTGTGTGTAGGGGAGTATATAATTTTATACAAGTGGGGATGTAATTTCATTGTGAGATGAGAGTTAAGATCATTGGTAAAAATCACAATCTGTACACTGTGAATCCTTTTCACTGCATGTGCTACAAATGCAGCTGTATACATACTTGATCTATGTTATAGATGTGAGTGCAAACCCTTAGCAATCTAGCTCATGCTGTTGAAGTCAATCCTCTCCAAACATATGCACTTATTTACAACCCCTAGAAAGAGTAAGGTCCTTAATATTCCCCAGAGTTGCACAATACTGTTTCTTGAAGAGATGCTATGACTCATGTTTCTCTGGAAACACTGAAGGAACATGAACTGCCTTCTACCATCTACTCTGGCAGTGGCTCTGCAGGACGAGTTTCCAATATGGTACCCTCATTAGCAGTTTTTAATCAGGGATGATGGGAATGCATAGCCCACAGCACCTGGACATCACTGCATGGGTTAACTGTTCTCTACAAAGAGTATTTTCCATCACCTCCTACCAGATCATTTTTACCTGAGGAGCTAGGGATCAAATGTCAGACCTTCTGCATTCAAAACATGTGCTCTTCATCTGAAGTATGGTCCCCCTCCCTTCTTCATAATCCCCAATGTGCAGTGGAATCAGTCATTCTTACTCTGGGACACTATCAACTCTTCTTCATATGTTCTATGGCTGAGTTCTGAGACTGAAATCAAACACCAGGACTGAGCTCCACCACAGTTTAACTTTTGGAGTTGCACCAACAAGCCTAATGCACATCAGCAGGTGCAGTTATAGCCTCCCTCCCCCAGTTTTTGAGACATGCAATAGTTTTGTATGAGACTGATATGGGGCACACGGCTGCTTCCAGAGGAGTAGCCCCAATCAACAGAGCACTATTGTACTGGCACAGAAAACCTCAGTCAATCTGCAGTGCAACATGATACGATGTCACTTTGCCGGCGATGTAATATGGTGTACCATCCTCCAAAACTTCAGCACCGTCAGTGTTTTCCGAAATTGTAACACAAACTACTCCATCAGACAATAGCTTAAAGATAAAAAAGGCTATAAAATGGATCTGATGCTTGATTGTTCCTCTAACAAAAGTGTTTTGTTTTTATTTTGCGTCTCAGAACAGAAACAAAGCAGAAAATTAATCAGTAACATAGCAAGCACATTGTCTAAGAGTGATTCATTAGAAAGCAGTTTCAAAGCTTTTCATTGTCTCAAAGTTAATAAATTTTATCGTTCATTAGCAGCATAATAAACCTGGTGGGCTCTTAAATGGGCTGTGTTCCTATTTTCAGACCATTAAATCAAACACAACAATGTCATTGCTACCTGTGGATTTGTTTCCAAACTAATCTTGGGTGTCAGCTGACATTTGTGAACACCAAATCAATGGTGGTGTATGCACTTACTGCAAACAACAGTCATATGTTCCAAACCAGTGAGAGTGATGCACCATATGGAAAAAAATTGAGGACCAAGCACACACATGGATCCTGCACTCATAGCTTCCAACAGTGGGTCTCTGAGTCAAGCACTGGTTACTCTTTGTGCATTGTTGTACAGATGGAGAGGTTTTAATTCCATGCCATGGAGATATTGCAGGAGAAAAACTGCATGAATACAGAAAATGGCACATGCTACAGTAAGAAAGAAGATTAACTCACATGTAATACACAGCAGTCCATACAAACAAGGTCCAATTTCAAACAGTCCTGGACAGTAAAGTTCAATTCCTTTACAATCACGCTTGGAATATTGTGTACAGTTCGGGTTGCTGCACTTCAAAAAGGCTATTGTAGAAGGAGCAGAATATGGCAACCAAGTGATTAATGGGCTGGAGCATCTTCCTGATGGATAAAGGCAAAAATATTTAAGGTGTTTCTTGTTTGATTCATAGAATTTACTGCCACAGAATAGCTCAGTTGGTAAAGCATGAGACTCAGAGTCATGGGTTTGAGCCCCACATTGGGCAAAACATTCCTGCATTGCAGGGGGCTGGACTAGATGACTCTTTGGGTCCCTTCCAACTCTAGGATTCTGTGATGTTGTGAAGCTTAGTTGAATTTAAGAGGGTATTTGACAAACTCATGAAGTATCACCTATCAACAGCTAGTACGGTAGTCACAGTGGCTATATGGAAGCTCCAGGTTTCAGGCTCAAAGTGCCTCTGAATACCCATTATTTGGGAATAACTGTAGGGAAGGGGAATTTCCACTTGTCGTGCATTGCCAAGTGCATTCTGGGAAATAGCATTCTGTTCTGTTCCAGAAGGGTTCTTATGTTCAGAACATTTACAAGAATCCTCTGAATAGTCAACTTTTGTTGAGGCTTCAGCATGATTTAAAAATGAATTATTGTGGAAATCCTCCCTTTAGAAAGAGCTGATAATACTTCCTTACAAACTGGAGCTTCCTTTTAATTCCTGTCTGAAAAGGTTGAAAGGATCTGAAGAAGCTTGCAAGTCAAGGACAGGTGCCTGTTTCATACATTGTAGGATCAAAATATCATTACAAAAGGGGGGGAGCAGCGTAGAAGCTATCTACTTCTCCACAAGTCTTCCAAGGAAATGTTTAATTTCAGAAGAAAAGAAAAATGCCATCAGTTTGAGCAAGTGTGACAGCTGCTGTCGTAAAGCAGATTAGGTGTGCTAGGTTCGTAATCTAAAAAATGTGACTCAATAACAAGTGGGAACTTGGGAGACTTTGAAGAGACATAAAAGAAATAAAATGAAAATAATCATGCATTTCAAATAGAGCATTAAGAAGGAAATAAAAATGGAAAAAATGAACATCTAAATAATAAAAATAGAGTAGGGATGTCAACTTTTTAGGTGCACTATAATGATATAGTTTCATCAACTGTTGATTTGTTGTTTTAAATAGTTGTTTGGATTTTATCCTTTGCCAGGATACTTACTCTGAGCAAACAGCCTAGGAAATCCTTTAATGAACACCTTATTCCAGTCTCCATGTGTAATGAGATTTGAGATACATATATGTGTGTGTGTTTGTGTGTGTGTATATATATAATTGTTAATTGCTTCAGAATAGTGCTTGGACTACTGCAATGTGCTTTACTTGAGGCTACCTTTGAAGGACTGGGACCCAGGTGGCGCGGTGGTTAAACCACTGAGCCTAGGGCTTGCCGATCAGAAGGTCGGCAGTTCGAATCTCCGCGATGGGATGAGCTCCCGTTGCTCGGTCCCTGCTCCTGCCAACCTAGCAGTTCGAAAGCACATCAAAATGCAAGTAGATAAATAGGAACCACTACAGCGGGAAGGTAAACGGCGTTTCCATGTGCTGCTCTGGTTTGCCAGAAGCGGCTTTGTCATGCTGGCCACATGACCTGGAAGCTATACGCTGGCTCCCTCGGCCAATAATGTGAGATGAGCGCGCAACCCCAGAGTCGGTCACGACTGGACCTAATGGTCAGGGGTCCCTTTACCTTTACCTTTACCTTTACCTTTGAAGGTGACCCGGAAACTACAACTAATCCAGAATGCGGCAGCTAGACTGGTGACTGGGAGCGACCGCCGAGACCACATAACACCGATCTTGAAAGATCTCCATATTGGCTCCCAGTACGTTTCTGAGCACAATTCCAAGTGTTGGTGCTGACCTTTAAAGCCCTAAACGGCCTTGGCCCTTTAAAGCCCTAAACTGTCTCCACCCCCATCGTTCTACCTGGACACTGAGCTCCAGTACTGAGGGCCTTCTGGTGGTTCCCTCACTGCAACAAGCCAATTTACAGGGAACCAGCCAGAGGGCCTTCTCGGTAGTGGCACCCACCCCGTGGAACACCCTCCCATCAGATGTCAAGGAAATAAAAAACTATATGACATTTAGAAGACATCTGAAGGTAGCCCTGTTTAGGGAAGTTTTAAATGACTGATGTTTTAATGTAGGCCTATTTTTAATCTTTTGTTGGAAGCCGCCCATTCTCTATAAATATTATTGTTATTGTTATTATTACATTATTATTATTATTATTATTATTATTATTAGAAACCCTTAATAAATAAAATATTGTGGGATTCCTGTATTCCAGCTGCATGTGTGTGGTGGGCAAAAAAGATATTACGGGAGTGGGGAATGCATTCTGCATATGCTCCTGGGCACTCCAGCGTGCTTTCCCACCTCAAGACAGTCCCCCATAGGCAGCTGCCATAGCTGCCAAGTTTTCCCTTTTCTCGCGAGGAAGCCTATTCAGCATAAGGGAAAATCCCTTTAAAAAAGGGATAACTTGGCAGCTATGGCAGCTGCTGGGCCTTCTGGCCAATCCCCGCTCCGCGTGCACCGACGGCGCCGTCCCAGTAGCGGCAGAAGGAGCTGCCACACGCCCGGGCAGTCGCCCGGCGGCGGCAGCAGCAGAAGTTGTGTCAGGAAGCCTGTGCGCTGGGAGTCGCTCTTCTCCTCAGGCGCCGCCCGCAGCCCGTCTCGTGGCGGTTCCCTCGCTGCCTATTTTAGTCAAAGCCTCGGCTTGCCTCTCTCAGCGGCGGCGGCAGCGCTACCAAGCGCGCGGCTAGACGGGGCTGAGGAAGGGACAGGGGCGCGTCGCCGGCGTTGACGGGCAAACTTGGTGGCAAGGTAAGGGGACGAGAGGGGGGGGGAAAGGACGCGCGGAGGGATTTGCCACGCGAGGGAAGGAAACGCGAGGCGGCTCTCTCTGTGTGTCTCTTCGGGGTTCATTGGCGCGGCTGCTGAGGGCGCTTCTCGGAAGAGGCGAGGAGCCTCGCGCGCTGCTGCTTCTGCCGCCGCCCTCGGTCCTCTCGGCGGATGGGTCTCGCTTGCCAGCCCCGAGCTGTAATGGGAAAGGCTGCCGAGGCGCGAGGCTCCCAGGAAGCCCCACCCTCTGAACTTGGCTCGCCCGAGATCGCGCGCTGCTCTGGGACCGAGTCCCCTGGGAGGGTTTGTGGTAGCCGCCTTGAGCGCCACAGGCGCCGGCTCCCCTTGAACTCCGGGAGGCGTCGAGCTCCTGCGTCCGACCTGTGTGCAGGCGGGCGCACTTTGAGGACGCCGGCACAGCTGCCCCGCTCAGCTTTTTGCCCCGGGGCAGGAAGAGGCACAGATCGGCCCCTTCCGTCTGCCGCGGGGAGATAACATAGCGAGGCACGCTCTCTTCCCCCCTGAGCTGTCCTGGAGGGAAGGGAAAGGAAGTGTAAGCGCGGAGGAGCAGGCGTTACTTTGTATGTCATGCTATTTAAGAATATTTTGAAGGGGGAACAATTAAGATTCATGGGTGCCACTCCACTTCTGAGTTGACCTGGCATCTTAAATGGTCCCAATCCCTATTGCAGGGTTTAATTTCTAAAATGCTGGACCACAGGCCTTCCTTGAATGACAATTTGTGCCTGCTCAACAAGGCTCGGTCCCAGCTCCTGCCAACCTAGCAGTTCGAAAGCACATCAAAGTGCAAGTAAATAAATAGGTACCGCTCTGGCGGGAAGGTAAACGGCATTTCCGTGCGCTGCCCTGGTTCGCCACAAGCAACTTAGTCATGCTGGCCACATGACCTGGAAGCTGTACGCCGGCTTCCTCGGCCAGTAAAGTGAGATGAGTGCCACAACCCCAGAGTCGTCCGCGAGTGGACCTAACGGTCAGGGGTCCCCTTTACCCTTTAACAAGGCTAAAATGGGGAGTTGGACTATCAGGGTTTCCCAAACTTGGGTCTTCAGCAGTTTTTGAACTACAACTCCTGTGCTCCCTAGCTAGCAGGACCAGTGGGTCAGGGATGTTGGGAACCATAGTCCAAAAACTGCCAGAGACCCAGGTTTGGGAAACCCTGGACTAGATGATTTCGGAGATCCCTTCCAAATCTAGAACTATGGTTCTGTCACACTAATCTGACAATTACAAATTAGTGCAGACCAAAAATAGTCTTTGGGCATTCCCAAATCATAACACTAAAATTTCTGTATACCTAGTCCAAGACCCAAACTTCAGCCTTTTCGCACACACTTTTCTTCACTAAGACGTTTTCCTGCCACAGTTTAGAGAGTGTTAATTTGTTGCAGCAGGAACAACAGCCTTGCAGCACCTTTCAAAACTAACATAAGCTTCAGTGGACTAGATTCAACGAAGGACTAGTGCAGTAATACATTTGTTAGTTTTTAAAAGTGCTACAAGACTTTTTGTGGATTTTACTCTTTTCTTGGCCTTCTTTGACAAAGCCAAGGAGGCTCACATTAAAACAAACAGATTGTGTTGTGTTTTTGTTGAGCCTAGATAAGACTCACTTGCAGCCATGAACCTAGCCAGGATTTATGTTAGGCAGGTCAGAACTGAGCCATCTGCAGATTGGTCAGTTAGTTAAGTATTTTTATTTATTTATTTATTTACTTACTTGATTTGGATGGCAGCTGTCCCCTGTCCCCCTCCTTGGCTGCACCCGTGCTTGCAGCCCAATCTTATGCCACTCTGAAGTAAGTCCCACAGAGTCCAAAAGGGGCTTAGAAGGAAGGCATGTGACATGCAATCACCTGCCTGCAGCAGAGTTCCTCAATGTGAGAACACCTGGGAAACCCATGCACATACTTGCTTGAGGTCTATGGTGGAAGAAAGTCAGAATATAAATGTAGCAAATAAATAATAAGAAGCAGAGCCATGTTTTCATTTTGTAGGTTGGAAGCCAACCATGAGGGAGAAATATTTTATTAGTTGCTGCATTCATATCTCACCCTTTTCTCTGAGGAACACAAGGTAGCATACATGGTTCACTCCCTCCTTAATCTCCACAGCAACACTGTGAGGTAGGTTAGGTTGAGAGGCAGTGATTAACCCAAGAACACCCAGTGAACTTCATGACTGAGTAGAGATCTGAGTAGATGTCTCCTGGTCTTCACCACTACACCACAGTGGCTCTTATTATTTGACCCATTTATTTAAGGAAGGACTTGGGATTTTCAGCCCAACTCTTTGCAGATCTGGTTCAGTTTTGTACATGGTTTATTTACAGTGGGGATAGGGAATCTGTGATTTGTTGGCCTGCAACTCCCATCATTGGCCATGCTGGTTGGGGCTGATGGAAGTTAACCACAGATTCACCACTTCCTTCAGCAAGTGGGTACAGGTTTTAACAAGAGACATAATAGCAATAAATGTTGCAGGGACACTGGAAGCACTTGCCCATTTTGTATGCGGAGTCTGGTTGTGGTCTGATGAGAAAAATGTACTCTTACATAAGATCAGAGGCATTCTTCGCATCATGAATGGATGTTGGCAATGCAAAAGGTTCTTAAGTGTCAGTGAACATGGAAAGCCCTTAGGCAGGATGCTAGCAAATAATAATAATAATAATAATAATAATAATAATAATAATAATAATTCTGAAGAAGTGTGCATACACACAAAAGCTCATACCAATGACAAACTTAGTTGGTCTCTAAGGTGCTACTGGAAGGAATTTTTAAATTTTGTTTCGACTACGTCAGACCAACACGGCTACCTACCTGTAAATAAAATAATAATAATAATAATAATAATAATAATAATAATAATAATAGTATACCAACCTGCATAGAGGGATAAAACAAGTATTTGTTTTTATCCAAAATGTATGAACAGCTCTGAAGATATGTAACATTGTAAAACTTGGCAGGAAAATGATACATTTGATGCACCAGTGCTTTTTACTTGTTTCTTTTTTCACTTGCCACAGTTTGCTTGCTCGTAAGTTAGAAAACAAAACAAAGCACACATTCAACATGGGAGCCTTTATAATACTGAATTTCAGATCCCCCTGGTAATGCTGTAAATATGTCTGTCACTAGAGAAACCTGGGCTGCCAGCATTCTTGCGATAATGTTGATTGGATGGCAGTTGACTTGCACATGGATTCCGGGAGAGGTGTGTGATTTATTTGGTTTAATAGCAGAGGGGGAGCCAGCTCCTTGCAGAGGTTATCCGCAATGGCCAAAACAAAATCATAAAGTTTGGGTTATTGCTTTATGATGTGACAGTGGTGCATATAACATCTCCAGTCCAGCTGGATTCTTTTCAGGAAAAAAGTTTTATGAATGGGTGTCACTATCACATCGAGCTGAGAGAGCACAGGGCAGGGCAAGGACTTGCCGTTTGGCTCTGCATTTCACTTACTTGCTCCTTCTTGGGAAGCTGGAGCAGCCAGAGATTTGAACTCTTCACTCCACATTACTATATCCATCCTACACTGTATCCTTTCAGTTGTAGGAAATAGGATATGTAAATACAGTGGTACCTCGGTTTATGAACACAATTGGTTCCGGAAGTCTGTTCATAAACTGAAGCGTTCATAAACCGAAGCGAACTTTCTCATTGAAAGTAATGGAAAGTGGATTAATCTGTTCCAGACAGTCTGCGGAGTACTTAAACTGAAGCGTTCATAAACTGAAGCGAACGTTCCCATTGAAAGTAATGGAAAGTGGATTAATCTGTTCCAGACGGGTCCGCGGAGTACTTAAACCGAAGCGTTCATAAACTGAAGCATGGGTGCAATTGGTTCCGGAAGTCTGTTCATAAACTGAAGCGTTCATAAACTGAAGCAAACTTTCCCATTGAAAGTAATGGAAAATGAATTAATCCGTTCCAGATGGGTCCGCGGCGTTCATAAACCGAAAATTCATAAACCGAGGTGTTCATAAACCGAGGTTCCACTGTAGCTACATTTCCAGTGATACATATATGTGCATTGCAAGCCAGCCCTTAAGCCAAGATCTAATGGATAGGCAAACTAAGGCCTGGGGGCTGGATCCGGCCAAATCGCCTTCTAAATCCAGCCCACGGACTTAAAATCAGCGTGTTTTTACATGAGTAGAATGTGTGCTTTTATTTAAAATGCATCTCTGGGTTATTTGTGGGGCCCAGGAATTCATTCATAATCCCCCCCCCCAAAAATATAGTCCAGCCCCCCACAAGGTCTGAGGGACAGTGGACCCTGCTGAAAAAGTTTGCTGACCCCTGATCTAAGTTATATACTTCTTAGAACCATGTTGAGTTTCAGCACCAAATTTCACTAATCCTACACTGCAACACATTCTCTCTTATCCAGACACACCGGCAGTGCAATCCTATGCATGTTTATCCAGAAGTAATCCCCACAGAGTGGGACTTACTCTCAGATAATTGTTAAAACCTCAGAAGAAAAATCATACAGTTCCTCTTGCTAGCACATGTTCACAGATTAAATCGAATGTTTGTGTTTCATTTTTTTCCGATTATGTTATTTTTCCTTTTGGTCAGGTTAATGCGGCATAGCAAAACTGATAACAAAAAAAACATTCAGGCTGTATTATGACTGTCATATTATTACAGTGTTTGTTTGCTTTTTTAAAAAAGCCTTTATCTCACATGGTGAAATCTAGCTATGGTGTTCTGCTTGCAAACAGGACCTACCCTGTGGCCCCCATGCACCTCCGAAACCTGTTCCTGAAGTGGGGGGGGGACCCTCTGAAGCAGATTGAGGGCTGCAATGTAAGGGGGAGAAGGCAAGTCCCATCACATCCATTGATGATAGTTATTTAAAAATAATATAAGAATGCCTTTACAAAACTGATAGAAGGAAAATCTCAAGTGACTTTTTATCACATACTTTCCTTTAAAAAAAAAAAACCCCCACTTTACTTCAATAACTCAAAAGTACTTGCTCTAGAATGAATGCAATATTTTCAATGCAAACTGGGTGATTCATCACCACCACCTTTATGGACCTTCCGAGGTCACAACTTTAAGCTTCTGAGACATTTCGCTTTGTTAGATCCAAGGCTGTGTGGCAGTTGCTTAAGTTACTTTGTTTGGAAGCATGAAGGCTTTAAGAACAGGGCTCTTGGAGACTAATGGACACTTTTTGGAAATGCTTTTGGGCAAATCTACAAGTTAAGCGTGGGAGAAGAGAGAGCAGCCAGGCAGGTGGTGCTCATGTGCAAATCATAGAATCGTAGAATTGTAGAGTTGGAAGGGACCCCAAGGCTCATCTAGTCCAATCCCCTGCAATACAGGGATCACAGCTAAAGCATCCATGACAGATGATCATTCAACCTCTGCTAAAAACATTAAAAACCTCCAAGAAAGCAGAATCCTCTTGTGGGAGTCCATTCCACTGCTAAACAGTTCGTACTGTCAGAATTTTCTTCATGATATTTAGTTGGAATTTCATTTCTTGTAACTTGAATCCATTGGTTCAGGTCCTAGCCTCTGCAGCAGGAAGAAAACCAAGCTTGCTCCATCCACCATGTGACAGCCCTTCAGATATTTGAAGATGGCTATCATATCTCATCTGAGTCTCCTCTTTACCACGCTAAACATACCAGCTCTCTCAAGGCTTGGTTTAAAGACCCTTAATCATCTTGGCCGCCTTTCTCTGCATGTCATAGCACCATCATTCTAGTTACAGGTAGGTAGCCGTGTTGGTCTGAGTCGAAGCAAAATAAAAAAAATTCCTTCAGTAGCACCTTAAAGACCAACTAAGTTTTTATTTTGGTATGAGCTTTCGTGTGCATGCACACTTCGTCAGTATCTGCATTTCGTGCATGCACACGAAAGCTCATACCAAAATAAAAACTTAGTTGGTCTTTAAGGTGCTACTGAAGGAATTTTTTTATAGCACCATCAGTTCACAAAACCAACAACCTATTCTTTCTAGTCAGCAGCAAAACTCACTGGAAGGTATTCAACATCATCTCTGCCAATGAGGAACCCAATGAAGTTAATAGACATGACTAACATTTGTTCATTTCTTCACTTCAGTGGGTTTATTCTGAGTAGGACTAAGTTGAATTCAACCTTGAGCAGTCACTGATAGCCACCAAACCCAAATGCCATTAAGTAAGCACTTTAAACTAACATCTGTACAGAAGACTTGAGGAAACATCATCTAGAGGATGATTGTAGGAGTATCTGACACATTCTACCAAATGATTCTGAAGATGTCCTGAGCAGTTTTCAAAAGTGGACTATTTCTGGGGTTCCTACCTCCTATTTCACAGTATTTTTAAATCTCTTTAAAAACTATCAGCTTTTTCTGTTCATTTCACATTAATATTAAACCTATTACTTACAACTAGCATGTATTTGACAGCACACAGAGCACTTTCGAGTGCTCTGCTACTTTCCCCCTGTTTTGATCAAGGCTACAGTACTATACAAACGCAGTGTGGTGCTGTGGGTTAAACCACAGAGCCTAGGGCTTGCCGATCAGAAAGTCAGCGGTTCGAATCCCCGCGACAGGGTGAGCTCCCGTTGCTCGATCCCAGCTCCTGCAGTTAGCAGTTCGAAAGCACATCAAAGTGCAAATAGATAAATAGGTACCACTACAGCGGGAAGGTAAACGGCATTTCCGTCTGCTGCTCTGGTTCGCCAGAAGCGGCTTTGTCATGCTGGCCACATGACCTGGAAGCTATACGCCGGCTCCCTCGGCCTATAGAGCGAGATGAGCGCCGCAACCCCAGAGTCGGTCACAACTGGACCTAATGGTCAAGGGTCCCTTTACCTTTACCTTACTATACAAACTTACCAAAGAGCAACTGTCATTGAACTCAATGCATTTTATATCTGAAGTATGAAGTATCTTATATACGGTATGTGTAGGATTGAACTGTAAAACATTGGGTAATAGCCAACAAAGTCATACTCTACAATGTAAACCCATCACCCACAAATTAGAATAAGAAAAGCTCCTCATCTCTAGTTTGGAAACAGAAAAGCTTCCTGAACTTAATTTGTTGGTAAGCAAATTGCCTGGAGGAATATCATGTGGTTATGCAACAACCAGCATAATTAAGTTACACTGTATTGAATTTACAGGGTTCAAGCACAGTTCATTAACACAACTGCCAAGCAGCTTTGAATCTATGGTCCTATGTGTGCCTGCATGTTAAAAAAAACTAAACATTACATTTAAGATATAGACACTGATGTATTTCCTGGCAAATTGGGGGTTGGTTTTCTTTAAATTGTAATTAAATATATCTTTGCACCTCTACCATTTGAGCCAGTTAAATAAACATGATTACCTATTCCAAAAGGGGTTAAATTTTATAAAGGGCTAGATAAAGGTGTAGAAAATACTTTGCCATAATAGAAATGGTTTGGGTTTTTTTCATGTTGTGGTTTTTAAAAGAAACCTAGTTATCCAAGTTTCCAAGGAAATTTCATATCATGTAATAGGATAAAGTACAGAAACAATAAGTTTCTGAAGCAGAAAAAAAGAAGTTTGGGAATAGGAAGCAGAGATTTGGAATAGGAAGCAGGTCAGTATTCTGTTAATGCTATTTATTCTATGATAAATGAAGTAATTGTGTACAATTGAATTAGAAAACACATAATGGAAAGAGGTAATGTGTAAGTGCACTTTTCATAATTCACTGCTATAAGATGACTATATGAACCTAATGGTGGTATCCAATGGTGCCTGTCCACTGATGGAAGGAGTCCAGCAATGGAAATGGTAACAGGGAGGCAATTTTCTGCAATCCCCTATCTCTCCCTGTTGCAAGCAAACAATTCATGGACAAACTGGATGTGTTTGCTACAATTCTAGAATTACACCATTAAAATAATTTGGAATGGATTGCAATGCTAAAATAAATTGCAAATGTTTAAGGGTTTGGTCCTAAACTGTATATACCTGGCCCATGAAAAAGACTGCTAGCATGTTGCTATTTATTAATTAATTCATCCTGTAAGTTTAAGAAATGCTGATCCATTATAGAAAGATTTTTCATCTTACTGTTTAATATGAAAGTATATGATTGTGACCTTACTACAGGTATACAGAAATGGGGTTTTGTTCTAGTAATGTTAATTTGTGCTTGATGCAGAGTACTGGTATATATGCATGCATGCAGCTTGCACTGGTATTCAACATTTATTTAATCTTGAGAATTGCCCTGTAATCTTTGGATGAATGGCAGTATATAAATTTAATTAATAAATAAGTAATTTGTGCTTGGTAGACTAGAGCAGCATCACAACTTATCAAACATCAGAATATCCGTGTTGAGTTTGAGTAGTACTTTTTAATAAATCTCATGGAAATCAATTGTGGGGAGTTTTCTGGAGCAAGTACCTTGAGATCTGTTCTTCATCTGACTTCACTGTTTGATTTAAGTAAAGGAAAATGGCACAAGAATTATATTACCATATTTTTATTACATTTCAGAAGTCTTTTTATTAAAAAAAAATCTGTGTCAGGTGGGCAATTAACACTAGGAAAACATCATAACTGAAATGTTCCATTGAGGTATACAGAAGAGCTCTATATATGAAAAGGAACTTGTGTTAAAAGTCGCCATGATTTCTGGATTTTGTGAGCTGTGCAGGCAGAAACATTTTTCTGTGTTTATAAAAATACTCCAGGTACAATTAATGTGTTGTTGTGCCAGAAAATTGTAACAATTGGATATAGATTCTAGGAAGAAATGGCTGAAACATTTATGTTATCTCTTGTTGGACAAAAGTGATTCTAATTCAGTACTGGAGGAGACAGCTGTACAGCTGTAAATTGTTAAACTCCACTGTTAGATGTAAACCATTTAAATTAGATTGCAGCAAATTGTTGGGATTGAATTGGGATTTGCTTGTACGAGTGATAGCGCAAGTAATTCAGCAGAACACTTCTCTGTCTCTTTCTTCCTATACTGTCTATTGATTAAAAAAACTCTTCAAGGCATACTAGCCCCATCTTTCTTCAATCCTTTTAAAATCATTGGAACTAAAGTTAGTTGGAACTAACATGTCTTGTGAATTTCAACCTGGTCTGAGTGCAACTCACTTTCTCTGAAAGAGGTCAATGCTATTAACCATCAGCAGTATGCTGATTTCTGTACTGTGCCACATTTGATTTCTCAGAGCATACTCTACTTTTTGTTATGAATTAAGCAATAATAAACTCTTAGCTTGCAAATTCAACTCCCAAGAACTGGGCTCCCCTCTGTGTACATTATGTCAATTATGCAGTTGGCACATGCTTCAAAATAACAAATAGTTAACACAGACAAGACCACTAAATCAATATTTCTCACAAGCTCTGAATAAATTGACATTCTCTCTATATATTATGGGCTTCTGTTTATTAACTGCTAGATTATTTTGTACTCTGCGAAACTGCTTAAAGTGTCCTGTTTTAATGTGTCTGTTCATGGATTTCCTGAGTAACTTGAGAATCTTGGATATTTCCTCAGAATAATGCAAGAGCATTCAAGGTTTTGCTAATCAGAATATGCATTCCTGGGGATGAAAACATTTCATACAGCTGCTTCTTAGAAAAATGAATATAAATATATAAAAACAAAAAATACAGTACAGAGAGAAACTATGCTAAGGTAATTTATATGAGCTATGAAGCTTATCAGTGTTATGATCTGCAGTGATGCCCACCACTAGGGAGGAGTGATGTCCCCCCCCCCAAAAAAGGGACCATCAGTAGTTCCTGGTTGCCTGGGCAGGCAGGATGGCAAAGCTTGGCAAAGTCCATCCCTTGGAGGAAGAAAGAAGGTGAAATTCAGGACCACAAATAGTGCTCCTGTAGCTGAGGCAAAACATTGAACTTGTTCTGGAGCAGCTACGGTAGCTGAGTTTTATAGTAATACTAGGTAGTCATTAACTAGAGACCCCATCTCTGAGTGCTGCACCCTGGTGAGTTAAATAGCTGGTGTATTCTGCATACATAGGTTCCTTTGAGGTCCTGGGGTACCTGACTGTGGGAGATCTCTCCCCAGGGCTCTCTTGATCCCCTGAGGAGTCTGTGGACTAGCTACCAGAGTCTGATGACAGATGTGGCTCATCAGGATCCAAGGGCATGAAGTTGTGCCTGTGGATGCACATGGGAAAGCCCATGGTGTGGATCCATACATCTCCTTCTCAGAGCTGCAGTTACCAGAGTTCTCCACCTCTGAAGGGTCCTGGTCTGCACCTGTGACTCAGCCACTCGCTGTCTCTGTCTAACCAACATGACAGGATCATTGTGATATTAAAATGAAGGCACAGAGGAAGAATCATTTGCACCGCCTTTAGCTCCTCGGAAGAAAGGGAGGATATAAACGTAGTAAACAAAATAATGGCTAAATCACATAGAAGGAAGCATCTAAGCAGGTGTAGTGAATGGAAGCTAGACTCTACCTACTTTTGCTTCTTGGAATGTAGCCCAGAAATGAATGTGACACTGGCTGAATTTTTTTTGCTTCATAATACCTGTTGCTGGAAACCACAAGAGGGGAGAGTGTTATTGTACTCAAGTCCTGTTTGAGGGCTACCATAGTGAGAACAAGATGCTGGGCTAGATGGGTTGCTGGCCTCATCCAGCAGGCTCTTACATTCCTAAAAATGTCCCCTGCTCCTGGTCTAGTTTGGCCTTCAAAATGCTGCTAATTTTAACCATTCTAGATAGGAGCAACAAAGTCAAACTTTTGTGTAATGGACATTGGATTAAGAGTACCAGGCAACACTTGTGCAGTGTTTTTCCACTTTGAATTCTGCTAGTGGTTTAGGTTCCCACCTTAACTATCATTCTTTGATTAGTACTTGGGTGTTTTGTGATTGGACCTCTGAGATGAATATACTGAATCGGCAAAAACTGTAATAAGGAGCTTGTAAAGTATGATGAAGGATGCAATTAAAACAGTGTGTTCTGGAGGCATTAACCATTTATAATGCTCTTAAAAGCTCCTCTAAGGTTTGGTCCAGTTGCTTAAAATACCTTGGTGGTCAAAAGGGTTATTTGCTGATGCAATAAGGACAGGTTTAGGTCATCCCTCTTGAAATGCACAAAATCATGGTGGGGAGGAAATCTGCTCCTATAAGATTCTGTTTTCATTAAGCTGAGGCTCAGTGATTTAGAGGCCACAGCCAGCATGGTCAACATCTGGAGTATCTCAGGTTATCCACCTCTCTTCTAAAGGATGGCTAGGTACACTTCAGGTTTCCTTTGTAACAGATATTGACTGGTCTGAACAATTCTTGATCTCTTGAATTGTTGTATACTTCCTGTGGTGTTTCCCTTTCCATAATTATTTTGTGCATTGTCTTTTGAAGCAGTTTATATTTTACTCCACATTATCAAGATGCCTCTGTGCCTTTATGCTTCTGCTCTACATCCAAACTACTTGCAACGCAAGCTGAAGCAGAACTGAAGTTGAGCTCTTTGTTACACAGAGACTCTGCTTGTGTGAACATATGCCTAGCAACAGCTTGTTCAGATCGTGCTGTGTGTGGTCTCTTGAGAAGCCCATAAAAGAATTAAAACATATCACCTGAGAAATGTGATATTGATAATTTTCCATGCCCTGCTTGAGATTCCGTTTGCATTCACCACAGCAATGGCACTTCTGAAGTGCTGAATCCTCTCAGCATTCAGAGAGCAAAGTGGTTGAGTGGCTGAGGAAAAAACAAGCTCCATTGATTCCCCATGGAAGATAATGATTGGATGATTGGTTTCTTTAACACAGAAAAGCACTGACATTTAAAACTGCTCTATTTTGGGGTTTTTTTGATGGTAATTATTTCACAGGAAAATTGTAATTTTTGCTTTCCTGCTGTGCCTGCAGCCTGATGTCATTTTGAACAGGTGAATTTTACTCTTAGAACTGAAACACAAAGTCAAAGCCAGTGGGGGCTTTATACTTTCAACAGAACAAGAAGGAAAAGCTCAGACATTCAGCAGCTACTCCTGAAAACTATATTTTAAAAGTATAAGAAGACGGTTGAGGTTCATGTAAATTTACAACACTGTTTATATAAAAGTGAGCTCTTAAAATTTAATTCATTTACTATACCATCCTGATGTTCTTCCAAGGCAGGCAGAGTGGCTTAGATATTGTTTTCAGCTACCATCCTGGCAGAAAAAAAGGGCCAGAAACCTGTTTGACTTCAACAGCTGACTTGCTTTCATAGAACCATAGAATTGTAGAGTTCGAAGGGACCACAAGGGTCATCTAGTCCAACCCCCTGCAATGCAGGAATATTTCACCCAATGTGCTTTACATGACTATTTGGGGGGGCTCCCTTTGGAAAACTCTGCTCACTTTTTCCACATGCCCTGTACATTAGAACTGCCATTATTTATTGGGTTGGATCCAGACTTTGCTTATGCTGATGGAGCAGGGTGGGGCAGAGGGAAGGCAACTTTTGCAATTCCCCTCTTTTAAAAAAAGGTCAGTGGGGTCTGCAGGGGTAGGTGGATATCTGCAAAAATCAAATATACTCTTATTTGCTTATTCACTTACTCACTTCCATGGGCAGAAAGACCCCCTTGGTCCATGGAAGATGGAAGTCTGGATTCAAGCCATTGTGCTTCTTTTTAATATTCACTTAACCACCTCACTCTGGGACAAATAAGAACAATTAAAGAATAGTATTGAAGGTTGTGTACAATACTGGGACCAAAATATTGTTGTTACCATTAACTTAAGGATGACTTGTAAATGTTGCCTACTTTGGCAGATTTTAGCTTGCTTTAAAAAATAAATTAAAAATACTGTTACTTATGTTATCAGATAAGAGAGAACCGGAGTGGAGTAGTGGTTGAATGCCATACCAGAACCTGGGAGACCAGGGTTCAGATCCCCACTCATCCATGAAGCTCACTAGGTGACCCTGGGCCAGTCACTGCTTCCCAGCTTAAACTACCCCACAGGGTGATTGTAGGGATTAAATAAGAAGGGGGAGAACCATGTATGCCACCTTCATTCAGCTTCCTATACTTTAGATCAGGCACGTCCAACTCCCAAGATACTTGGATCTACTCCCAGTATAAAAAAAACTGGTAGTGATCTACCCATTGTTCTTGGAGGGAGGAGGAGTGTGCATGGGGTGGGTGGATTGCCCAGACTTGTTGAGCCCAGAATTGTTGAGCTTTTTTGGGGGGTAGAATTGCCCAGAGTTCTTCAGCTTTTATTTGTTAATTTTTGGTACATTTTATTTAATCCCACAATCGATAAGGGTCCCATGATCTACCAGGATCAGCCAGGGATCTACTGGTAGATCACAATCTACTGGTTGGACATGCCTGCTTTAGATTCTTCTGTTACTTGGGAACAAGCCTCATTGAACTTGCTGAACCTTGCTTCTCTGAGTAATCATGCACAGGATTCAACAGTGAAAATACTGTTGAAAATGCAACAGTGAAAATACAAATGAATAATAATATTGTCTAGAATAAAGGCCTGTACTGAGCCTCGGAAATACATAGTTTGAGCTAAGCAAGCATTTTTTGTGGCTTAATATCAAAACAGTTGTATAAACGCTCCTTTCTATATTTATACTTTCCCTTCCTCTTTATTCTTTCTCTTGGACAGATCAGTAACATCATGAACCAAGCACACGTGGAAGTCTCAGGACTCAACTTGGAACAGTATGGATGTCTAAGAAGACTGTTTCCCTAGCTGAGTAACTTTGAATCTCTTTAAGCTATAAAATGCATGGACATAATGGTGATCAGCTAACAAAGGCAAAGTTGGAGCAATGATGGGCTGTTATTTTGTCAGAACCTTATTTTTTTAACAGAGTTTTTGAACTCGCAGAGACAGACGATGGCAATCAATACCAATCAATTGGATGTTCCAGTCATGGAAGACAACTCAAGTTTTTGGGACAGTTTGATATATGCACACCCAATCTGTGTCAACTGGAAGTCGGAAGCAGAAGGATCAATCTATCATTTGGCCAGCATCTTGTTCGTTGTTGGCTACATGGGTGGAAGTGGCATTTTCGGCCTGCTCTACGTCTTCTTTTTGCTTGGACTAGGTTTCCTCTGCTCATCTGTCTGGTCATGGCTGGATGTCTGTGCAGCTGACATTTTCTCTTGGAATTTTATACTGTTTGTGATATGCTTTGTACAGTTCATTTATGTGGCCTACCAAGTCCGGAGTGTTGCCTTTGACAAAGATATCCAGGAGCTTTACCTTGCTATGTTCCGGCCCCTGGGGATTTCTATGACAATTTTTAGAAAGATCATCATGTGCTGTGATGAAGAAGTAGTTACACTGGAGAAGGAGCACTGTTATGCCGTGCAAGGCAAAACACCAATTGATAAGCTCTCCTTGCTTCTATCAGGAAGGTTTGTATCATGTTTACACCCTGCTTGTAAATTTAGAAATGGAACAATAATCAAGAATGCAAAACCTGTTGTCTTTTTGTTTTTCTTTTGTTCCTGTTTAAACTGAATGCAGTAGGCTCAACATTTCTGACACTTTAAACTTGAGTGCAAAAACATTTCTACTACCAAAGATGCCACAGCTTAAGGAGGGGAAGAAGGGTGTGTTTTAATTATCACTTGTAGTCTTCATGAAAGTGCCAAAAACATAAACTCTGCAGCTTCTGGTAAGACTTAGCTTCCTTGGAAGAATAGCTTTCATAATTATTATTTCTTTCTTTTTTTCCTATAAAAAGCACCTACATAAATAAAAAAATGTAAAGAGAAATGACTGCTTGCAAGTGTGAATTGGGTTTCAGAAAACAGGATTACCAGGCAGTGTGTGTTTCTCTTTCCCCTCTTCATAGCAGATTCCCCTTTTACATTGTTCTGCCTCCCCCCTTGCCCTCAGCCATGCTTTCTGCTATGTAATGTAAAGTCTAAAAATTACAGTAACTTGGATATTTCTGAGCACTAAATTCAGTAACCTTGTTCACCACTGTGTACTCTCTCTGAACCATTCTGCTTTATGAGTGTGCTTTGTCACAAAAGAGACAAGGTAATGGAGGAGAGCACTGCTGTCTACCAGCATGTGACCAGTTTCATCTCTTTGAAGATCTGGGAATTGAGAGATCTTTTTTTTAAAAAAAACCTTTAATTGGTGTGTGAGTTGTGACTAATGTGCCACCAATCTAGGGGAAGTTCCATCTGACACATTGTAGATAGAAAATATGGCACATTTTCTGGTCCCTGTGTGTCAGCAGGGATCTGCTGCCTATATGTGGCAGCCCTTCTGAAACTGGCAAATGCCAATCAAGGCCACCATTTTGTTTCCAGCAATGGTCAGCCAAGTACCTTTGGAAATACATAAGCAGTGCTTGAAGGCAAGTCCTCTCCTGTTTGCTCATAGGCATTCTGATTCTGAATACTGGTTTCATTTACTGTTGGCCAATAGCAGTGGATTGACCGACATTCCATAATGTTGAAACCTTTTAAAAAATGGTTTTCTAAGCAAGCATGGTGCCACCACATCTTGATGGTAACAACATCCATCAGTTAACACCGAATGCATGAAATATATGTCTCAAAATCAGACCCCACCCTTGTTGCCCCCATGTATAGTCGGTATCCATGCTCAGATACATATTTGGATGTGCATTCAGTTCCTGATGCAGTAACTGATCTGTGAAGACATCTCCTAGTTGGATCAGAGTGAGGAAACACATAACAGTCCACTTTCATGCAGTTTTGGAAAACCGCACCAAAGGATGGAGGACCTCAGTTAAAAAACATCAGTGCACAGATATAATTTTAGCAAAACGATAAAAAGGCTGGGTTAGTCCTGAAAACACCTTATTCCTCAATGCTGCTCCCTTGTCCTTCTGGCGCTGCAGCTTATGAGTCAGGCTTATCTTATGGGATGAATGCCTCTGAGAAGTGCCTACTCCTGTTTGTTTCTTGTACCTAGACTCTGTTTTATGCCTCTTGTGTTCTGAAAAACTCAGTGGACAACTGCAAAGGAGATTCAGGAACTCTTTAAGAAGACATGAATTGGAATTATTTTCTGTTCCTTGCATGTGCAAATGGTATTATTAATGAATTGTCACTGGCTGCTTATAACATTTGAAAGATGAACATTATATGTATGCAATTTATTATCCAACTTCACAACATAATTGGGCATAAAAATGGAAAACTTTGAACTGTGTGTGATAACGTTTAATCTCTGCTCTCTTTGATATCCTGCAGTATGTCTAGTATGCGCCCAAAATGAAAATGAAGCTCTTTTGATGGTTATGAAATATGTCGAAACTACAATTTATCCATACCCAGTCTTTGCTTTTTTAAAAGAACTAATCTAATTCCTTTTCTCTGTGCTAACAATATTAACACACTGCTCTGTTTTGTTAGGATCAGAGTGACAGTGGATGGGGAATTTCTGCATTATATTTTCCCCCTCCAGTTTCTGGATTCGCCTGAATGGGATTCGCTAAGACCCACAGAAGAAGGCATTTTTCAGGTAGGCGGATTTTGCAGATATGATGGATAATCTAACATCCTCTCTTTTGCAGAATCCAAGATGCAGAGACTCCAGCAACTGCTCAGCCAAGATTAAAGCTTGCTTGGGGACAAAGGTCCTTTCTAATGATGTGAAGCATTCAAACTGGAGTAAACATTTGAGGATGCTATGGATTTAGATCTTTTTTATTTCCTTCTTCCATCCAGCTGCAGTGAAATCACAGGTGCTTACAGGCAGAATCACTCAACATGAGAATTTGTGTAAATACTCGTAGCTGGGATAGCTTGCAATGTTAGCCAATGAGGTTTCCCTGATATTGAGGCTCTCTCTGCACAGGTGCCACAAATTCAAAGAGCCAAGCATTCTGTTGCTAACATCTGCACACACATAACGCAGAAAATAGGGTTGCAGAATAAGTGATTGATTATATTCCATAGTGAGGCCTTTAAAAAAATGATGATGGAAGTAAAAAGATTTCCAGATCCAGAGAGAACATTTTGAAAGCTTTCCTCTTGCTCCTCATTACACCTTATCTTAAGCTGATATGAATGGAAACAGATTTATTGATTTGCCATTTGTACAGAACACACTCTCCTCCTCCTGTCTGCACATGCACAGTATTCTTTAAACCAATGGTTTTCAACCAGTGTGCCATGGCACCCTGCAGTGCCTTGGATGATGGTCAGGGGTGCTGCAGGCAACACTGTCCCTTTTTCCTTCTCTTCCTCCTCTGATGCCCTCTTGCATCTCTGCCTCCCAGAGGCTTGCACAGCTGTTTGTTGCAGCAGCCCTGGCTACAAGCTCCTCAGGTGAATGGTGCCTCTGGGGCTGGCCAGGAGGTGCTTTCCAGGCCCCTGTGGGGCAGTGGGAGGAGGCACCTCTCTTTGGGGCAGGGGGGACAGCTCAGAGACCAGGCGAGGCAACTGCCCAGAGGACTCCAAGGAGAGAGAGAGGAGGCTGAGGGAGCACTCCACAAGAGAGGGGGTTCATAAAAGGGTGAGAGATGGTTAGCTCTGCAAGCAAGGGGTTGTTAAAGATTCATTCCGCATGTTTGCATTCATGGGATTGTTGTCTATTGCATGATGGTATATGTTTTCATTCCACAGTGGGAAGTGACAAAGACAGGATGTTTGTGTTACTGTGTTTCCTGAAGTGGGACTATTGTCCTTTGTTTTTCTCTTTGCTGTCTGATGCTAGAGAGAGAGGGAGCCATGTTGCAGTGCTCCTTGTGTGTTTATATGTAAATAAAATAGATTAGCCAAATGCTGAGCTACTGAGTTCTGTTACGCGACTACATAAACTCTGCGGATCCGTAAGTGTGCTGATGTCAGTTGGCATCAGTCGCTGTGATGTTCAGGCTGGAGAAAGCTTTTGAAGCTCCCGAACGATCGATCAGGAGGGAGGGAACATGCCAGTTGGGCATGTGTCTCTGCCAGGGTCCTACTTGTGAGTAAGAGATCCTAACAGGGGACATAGCTAGGTTCCTGAGCCCCACAGGGGTGCTACAGAAAGAATTTCGATGGTCAAGGGAGCCGTGGACTCAAAAAGCTTGAAAACCTCTGCTTTAAACTGTAATACAGTGGTACCTCAGGTTACGAACTTAATTCATTCCGGAGGTCTGTTCTTAACCCAAAACTGTTCTTAACCTGAGGCACGCTTTCACTAATGGGGCCTCCCGCTGCTGCCACACAATTTCCGTTCTCATCCTGGGGCAAAGTTCTCAACCTGAGGTACTACTTCTGGGTTAGCAGAGTTTGTAACCCGAAGCATTTGTAACCCGAGGTACCACTGTAATGGATCCTCCCTGCAGTATAAAATGTTACAGAGTAGAGTGGAGAGTGTATGCCCTCAGTTGGTCTCTCAAAAGATGTCCCCACTTGCTACCTCCATATATAGTTGGTATCCATGCTCAGATACATATTTGGGTGTGCATTCAGTTCCTGATCCAATAACTTATCTGTGAACACATCTCTTAGTTGCATCATAATGAGGAAACACATAATGGTCCACTTTCCTTCACCAAAGGAAGGAGGATCTCAGTTATAAAGACATCAGTGCACGGATATAATTTTAACTTTCTGCACTCTCTCTCCCTCCCCCCTTCCCTCTCCCTCTCCCAATGTTTCTTTCAGGTAACCCTCACAGCAGAAACAGACTGTCGATATGTGGCCTGGAGGAGAAAAAAAATGTATTTACTCTTTGCTAAACACCGATTCATCTCACGGATATTTTCGATTCTAATTGGGAACGACATTGCTGATAAGCTCTATGCTCTGAATGACAGAGTGAACCTGGGGAAAGGATTCCGATGTGACATCCGCTTACCAAACTTCTATCATGTGTCCGTTCCAGAGGCACCCAAAATGCAACCTGTAAACCAGATTCAGCACAGTTCAAGACAACATTAACTAATATTGTAAAATGTGACTGTGGTTCAAAATGATGCATTTTGCGTTCATTGCATCTGGAATGAACTGTGGCAGTTTCATAAAAATACAAATGGAAGATTCTCATTAAGGCAACTTTAAAATAAAAGCATTTTTTTTCCCAGCGGAAAGAAAGAGAAAAAACTAGCACAGCTCCTTTCATCGTGTCTAAGCTAGCAGGATGCCCATCTTGACTGATCGTGCGTTATGATTAGTTTCTGTTTACTCCTTCTGCTCATCTTACTATGTTGCGGGGGATGGGCGCACAGTTATAAATTATTATGGGATAAAGCTTTGTTGTAATTGTGGTGCCTTGGATATTGTGGTCTCAAAAATGACATTTGCACAGAGCTCTTCATGTTTATTGAGGCCTCCTTGTCATCATGAATTATGCAAGCAGTTTTATCTTAGAGAACAGCAACATGCAGACCATCTCTAAAAAGTAATCTTCACTCACTTGTTACTTGGTAATTACAATGCATAAATTTGGTCTCATTGTGCAGTGCCTTTCAGAAGATGACACGTGAAACAGGAAACTGCACAGCCTGTAAAACCTGGAAGAAGGCTAACAATAATTTCTTTCTTGCATACATTCATGAAGTGATGACTTGAGATTTATCTCAGGGTATTGCAGAGAGGCTATACATGAAAACAAAAGGCACTAATGTAATTACTTTGAGTACAAAGCATGTGCCAGTCACTTTAATTGCTGCAACATATGTAGCAGGGAAGGAATATTCAGGTATTTTAATTGAAAGTAGAGCAGCAGGTATCCTAGCTGTGGAGAAATAGCAGTTTTCTAAGAATAGTAGTAGTATGATAAATGCAACATTCCCCATGGTATATATATTCATTTCTGCTGACCCACTGTTGCCTCTAGTCAAATAGGTTTTGCAGGTTTTTAAGCACTGCAAAAACCTGCTGAACCTGTGAACTGAAATAGCAACATCGTTCTGTGGGCAATTATTACCATGCTACCACAAGCTCTTGGAGAAAGAAAAATACCATCAGCTTCCATGTCTATAAAAGAAGATACAAAAGCAAACCATGAGATCATATTGTAGATTTGCAAATGTTCATACAAAACATGTGAAGCAGGGAGACATGATTTAAATTATAACTCCTCACCCTGCAACAGCTTTGTTTGTTATTTCTATTTAACAGAAACATCAGATTGTGATTTTTCCCAAGGTTTGAATCCAGACCCAAGTACCGCTAATGCCATTATCATATGGTACATTATAAATACTGAATGTTGCCATATCAAAGTTAACTACCCCAGTTCCATGGTTATGTCATCAGGTGTGGCCACTTTGGTTAAATGGTGATAGTAAGATGCCCTGAATGCCTGTTGTCCATAAGTAACGTTCAGAGTGTTGAATGAAACAGCAAAACACTTCTGCTTGTATGCCAGAAGTGAGTCCTGCACACCTATCTTTATGGAGGAAATGAGTGACCTAATGTGGATAGTTATACCAATGTAGCAAGTGAGATTTCTGATGCAGCTGATGGTGGTGGTTTTAGTGCCTACTGATAGAAAAATTTAGTGGAGATGGCCATACTTTTCAAGGGACAGAAGATGCACTTAACTAACTAAGCCCAAATGGAAAGGGATATGATGAGCTCTTTTGAGTGCACCTAGAATATTTGGGAGTCTAGTGGAATGTTTTACTTTGAATAGCATGCCTTCTTCCCATGCAATTTAACTTTTTATGAAATGGTCTTTAGTTCCAAAACTTTGTGCTTGACATGGGGAATGGGGCTACTGCTTGAGAAACTGAAGTACCAAGCCCTCTTTGTCATGCAAAATTAATTTGCTGCTTGTTCATTAGAACCTGGTTTACATTTATTTTTTTATAAAGATGCCAAATTTTATTTTTATCATTTTATATAAAAGATCAAGGAGGAAGACAACTCCACAATATTTTATACTATAAACTTTATAGTAATGAAAACAGAAACAATCACATAAACATTAAGTATGTGTGAAATGACTTGATCTTATTAATGTTATGGGGCTGGGTGATCTATTGCGTATGTTACTGCTCAGTTCATCCTGTAACTACTTTTCTTTTAAGGAGGAAAAGGTGTAAAGGCTTTTCTACTTACATGTCTGATACACAAAAAAGAATGATTAGTTTTTATGGAGCAATATTGAAGAGTCTATAATGAGAAATGCCACAATTTCTTTAACCCTGTCAGAAAGCCGGAGACTGTTTGGTGAAGGTCTGCCCCTGTAAACATTTTGAGCCAAGACTCTTTGGAAATGAAAAAAGTGCACCATCCTGGACCTGCCTGGCATCTGGCTGTTATTTGCAATTTAAATTGTCTAGTTCATTCATGATTATTGGTTGTATCCAGTGTTAATCCCACTAAGAGTCTACCCATTGAAATTAGTGTACATGGCTGACTTAGCTTCATTAATTCCAATGCATCTACTATGACTATACCTTAGTAGGATACAGCACTCTTTTTACATTCCAGCCTTTACCTTCAAGCCATCTTTTTGAAAGCACTGCTGTACCAGATCTGGATTGTCTTATTTTCTCCACACTTTTGCTTCTTGTTAGGAATTGAATTTTCTAGACTTATTAATTCAAATCAAACCCAAAATAATGGACTAGAAGTAATCCAAATGGAATCACTTCCAGTGGGTTAATATACATTTGCACTCAGCACAGTCCCACTTGTGTCAGAGGAAGGAGATGGAGGAGTTATTATATGGGAGAGTTGGTGAAGGAAGTGTTGAGGGTGGTGGGGTTTGGTAAATATATAAAAAACACCCACTACCTCTGGTGGGAAACATCTGCCAGATCTCAGGCTCTTCTGTGACTGTCTTCAGATTCCGTGACAGATGGGACAATCTTTGGCTTGTAGTATTACAGATTTTGTTGCATTTTTTTTTGTTCATACTCAGGGGAAGTCAGAAATAGGCAAAGGTAATTTTATATATGTTATCAGCTTTAAATAAAATGTTCCGGTGTTTGACTTTTCTGTACTGAACTTGTTTGACCAAGCTTGTAAAAATACATATTTTACAGATGTTAGGATAGAATGTTCAGTAAGAATACCTTATTTTCTTAACAGTCCAGAATAGTTTTAGATCATGCATTTGATATAATATGTGGTGGTGGGAAGTTTCAGAAGTAGTTTTGCAGTAACTTTATATTTCAGACCTTTATATAAGGCAGGTCTGTTCTGCACCTATGCTATTGCCCGCGCAAAATAAATCAGATTATTTAGAAGCTCACTTTGAAATTTTAAGATAATAGCGATCATGGTTGTGGTAGAGCATCTAAAATCTGAAGACTAGCTATTGATTAAACTTGGTGTTTTCATTTGAACTTAGTGTGAGGACTTTGTTGACTGGGAAGTTGGGTGGTCAACAAAATAAATGTCTGGCTCATGTATGCAGAAGCATCTTCCCTACATGAATTGTGTGGACAGATGATGATTCTTCTGCAGTTCCTAATGCACAGGAACATAGGAAGCTGCCTTATTCCAAGTCAGGCCATTGGTCCATCTAGCTCAGAATCGTCTACACTGACTGGCAGCAGCTCTCCAGGGTTTCAGGTATGTGACATTTCCAATCCTACTACCTAGAACATTCAGGGATTGAAGCTGGGAACTTCTGCATATGCTTTGCCACCTCCCTGTGGCCCTTTCCAACATGCTGCAGCAGCTGGGTTTGCCCAAGAGACATCAGTAAATTTATCTGCAACCACTTCCATGAGGAAGTAGAAGAGGATTTTCTTCTATACATTCATTATTATATATGATGTGAAATAATGTATTTTCATCTTTTGGTAGAAGACGAGATGAACAGCAAGATGCTCAGAAACGTTAGAAGAAAATATTTTAATAGCTATGAAGACATAATATTTTCAAATGGTTGTTCCTTGGCTTTGAATTAATGAGATACATTGAGATACATTCTTTAGATGTATTTTTGATGCATAGCATGAATAACAATTTATTGTACACCGCTTCCCCTGGTGTAGATTTACAATTTTAATAGTTTCATGCCTGCCATTGCCTTTATAGGACAATCACGATTATTTAGAGAGTAGAGAAAAGCAGAAATACCTCCCACATTTGTGGGAATTACAAAATATTATATATTATTACAGTTTATTCTAAAACATATATACCCATTTTCCTTCTTCCAAAGTATTTCAATCAGATTATTATTTTATTAGCATGTATTTAGATAGATGAGAATCGATACAAAGTGAGAAGAGGTAATCGAGTACGTACATTGTAAGAAATGGGAAGAAAGAAGACTAAGAGAAAATCTAGATACAATTACAGGGGGGATGAGAGAGAGGGAGGGGGAAAGAGAGAGAGACAGGAAGGTCTAGACACGTGGACCATCAAGGAAAGGCCCTTGCAAACCTCACCACTGGGGAGATGGCAAAACTCTGCAAGGTTATCTGGAACATGCCCCCTTCTTGCTCAAACGGGGCAAGAGGGAGTTGTTCTGGAGAGCTTCAGTGGTCTTCCCTCCCTCCAATGGGTGGGGGACACCAACACCAAAGCAGAGCTTCTCTGGTGATGGCTGAAGTGGCGGGGAAGACAGGATGCTGCCTCTTGCATTTCTGCCGCCCAAAGTGGCTGCTTCACCCCATCTCACCTGCAGGCCAGCTCTGTTGCCTAAGTTTAACCACCATCATATTTCACGGGGGAAATAGTAAACCATGTCAGACCAATGGCCCATCCATGGGCATAGCCAGGGGTGTGTGGTGGGGGCAGCTGCTCCCCCAGCCAAGTAAATAAATAGAAATACTTAACTGACCAATTGTGTGGCAGATAACTTGGTTCTGCCCTCCCCCCAATAAATCCTGGCTACTCCCATGGGCCCATCTGCCTCAGTGTGGCCTGCACTGACTGGCAGTGGCTCTCCTTGGTTTCAGGACAGGTGTGTCTCCTAGCCTTACCTGCAGGTGCCAGGGGTGGAATATGGGACCTGTTGGAGCTACTGTACAGCCTTTCCATTTTCCTCATCGTGTCCAAATCCTGCTCCCTTATCTGGGAATTAGGGCATCTAGTCGGAGAATATGGATTCCTGGTAAATGTGGGAATCACCTCGTTCTTTAATTCGTAGCTCCTCCCTCACCTGAGAAATTAGCAGGCTATTTCACACCTGCCGTGGTACTCCGGTGGCCATTGGTTCCTGAACCAAAGCACAGCAGCCTAATACCCTCTGCAATAGAAGCATTAATTAAACCTTGTTTTATGCGTTTGGTTGGTTTTTTTTGGGGGGGGGGAGGAGCAGCAGCTGGGACCTAATAGATTCTCTGCTATTCAGTGCTGAAAAGAAACACTCGGCCCATGTTCAGATGCACTCCGAATCTCGTTTAAAACGCCTCCCAACGGCGGGAGCCACAGCTGTTTACATCTGCCTGAGTCCCCGCCGTCCAACAGCCGGCGAAGAGAGGGAAGGGCCCGTCTGCCCGGAGCTATGCCTTCGCCTTCCCGGCGCTTGCGCGCTGCGTCTGCCGCCGCCGCCGCTCTCGAGAGGTCGCAGCAGGCGGCGTGCGAAGGGAGAGCTGGCGCCGCCCGCAACTTGGTGGCGGCTGCTGCCCGCTGCCTATTTTAGTCAAAACCTCCGCCCCGGGGGCTCGCGCGTGCTTCGCCTCGACTCCTTCAGCGAGAGAGGGCGCCCTCGGAGGAGCTGCTGCCGGAGGAGACCCACGGCGGGACGGAGGCGCCTCAGAAGCGAGCGGCAGGTAAGGCTGCAGCCCCGACGGAAGAAGTGGGGCGAGGCGGCGGCAAGCGCGGGAAACGGGACGCCGACTAATCAGCTGTGGATGTGGGAGAGGCTCCCGCGAGGGGTTTTCTTGGCAGCCTGGTGGCCCTTCGGGCTCGCCTCCCCTTGCTCAGGAGAAAGTTTTCCCGGGAGTCGGGCGCCCCTCGCGCGCGCAGGCAAACCCCTTCGAAGAACGGCAAAAATTGTGGAGGGGCGGCAGAAATTCACTTTGCGCGTGCTCAGAGACGCAGCTGTAAGACTGAATCCGTTTCCCGCATTTCCTCAGTAGAGCGCAAGGCAGCTGCGCATAGCAGTCCCTTCTTTCCCCAGACCTGGGTAAGCTTAGCAAGGTCACCTACCTGCCTAGTCTGTGCCATAGAGACATAGTGTAGTAACTAAATGGTATTGGAGTGTTGGAAAGGGACCTCAAGAGTCATCTAGTCCAACCCCCTGCAATGCAGGAATCTTTTGCCCAATGTGGGGCTGGAACCCACAACTCTGAGATTTTAAACGTCTCATGCTCTACCGACTGAGCTATCCCAGGGGATAATTTCATATGCTGCCACTGTCAGAGGTGAGCTCAAAGTGTGACAAGCGCAAAAGAATATATTGGTTCCCATAGTACTCAATCACCCCTTTCTCTCTCTCTCTCTCTCTCTCTCTCTCTCTCTCTCTCTCTCTCTCTCTCTCTCTCTCTCTCTCTCTCTCTCTCTCTCTCACACACACACACACACACACACACACACACACACAGCTGGAGTTTAAGAGTTGGACTGTAGAGCCCCTTGCTTCCTTTCCTTGAGAGGCAGTCTTCACATGCTGAGTTATTCCTGCTTATTACTCCTGCAGCACCTGACTGCTTGAATGAGTCCTGATGCTTAAGTCCTAAGCTTTTCTGAGGCCTGGATCAATTTAAGCTGAGCACCTGTTGTTGTCCCCAGCCAGGGCCTTCCTGTTTTCTGGTGCGCTTGTGTGCAAAGCTCTGTCACAGGCTGGAATGTCAAGGAACATTTCAGTGGAGACACCCCCAAGTGGTGGCCTGCTTATCTCTTTACAGTGGTTCTTTGTGAAGAGAGCCTGCAGTAATTTGGCTGTTGGGCTATACTGTACTGGCTTATCTGCCACCCCTGTTTCCTTGGGTGCCTTCAGTTGCTTACTGAGGAGGCGACTCCTGCTGTTGCTCCTTGCTTTGACCCTCTTCATTTCAAATACATTCTTTAATAAGTATCTGCTCACAGGTATATGAAAGGCGGTGCACTTCATATTTGAAGCCCAGCAAATATAGGATGCAAAATAAATGCAAACTGAATTAATTTATATAAATAGATGCAGTCACGATCTACTTGAAATAACCCTGCCAAATGTTTATGGATATGCTTTACAAGAGCATACTGAAAGCCTGCAAAACTACATTAACAATAAAATGTGTTTTGCTGATTATTTTCGGGGGGTGGGGTGGATAAAACCTTGGTTTAATGTTCATTTTGAGTCAAGGGTTTGGCTACTGTCTTTTTTTTTTAAGGCTGAGTGGAATTAATGCATTACTTTGTCTGTTTGCAGGTCATCAGCTATTTTTAAGGACACTTGTTGTGAAGCAGCACAAAGCCAGGTGATTCAAAAAACACAGTGGTATCCCATGAGGAATTTCCACAATGGTTTGTTTATCTATGATGCTGTGCAGGGATCAGTATTTCACGATACCTAAAGTTCAGAGTTTATCTCTCTCCCACTCCTCCCCACTTCACACAGTTGTACTCCATGAGTTGGAGGGCAATGCAGAGGGTGGAGCTTGTGTGTAGGCTTTTCACGCTTGCAGTGTGCCCGGATAGGGCTTAGGATTTTTGTGTGTGTGTGGTGTGTTATATATAGCTTGCCTCTTCTCAGTGACTTGTGCTAGTGTGCAAAAATACCCTACTACTTTCAGCCCAAGCCTAGGCATGAAATTCAGTGGGATTTATTCTCTAGTAAACACTGCAACCTTAAAGGTGTATTTCATCCTGTACTGAGCAATTTGTCAAAACAATTTTTTTTCTTCCAGTAGCACCTTAGAGACCAACTAAGTTTGTCATTGGTATGAGCTTTCATGTGCATGCACACTTCTTCATGCACATGATGTGTGTATCTGAAGAAGTGTGCATGCACACGAAAGCTCATACCAATGACAAACTTAGTTGGTCTCTAAGGTGCTACTGGAATAAAACAATTTTTTATTTTGTTTCGACTACGCCAGACCAACACGGCTACCTCCCTGTAACTTGTGTCATGTGTAAATGTTTATAGGCATAAATAAATAATCCTAATAAATTAATAGCAATAAATAAATAAAAATAAAATATTAGTGCAGGATAAAATGCAGGTGATAATAAGATTTTACATTCTAGCCCATGCCAGGTTTTACTGTCTCATTAAATGTAAAGAAAGAAGTTTTGATTCTGATATGCATATAATGCTAAAAGCCTTTTCAAGATACAGTATTGTTGAATGCCTGTGCTTTTAAAATTCGAAATCTAATGTGGGCCTGACTTTCGACAAATTAATTTTGATGTGCTTTCTTGTATAGCTAACTGCCACCCCACCTTTGTGCTTGCATGGTAATTGTACATACAGTTCTTGCAACTTAAAATGTTAGAATATGCAGAACTTTCAGGTTTAACCCACAGAATAAGAGCGCAAGAAGAACTTATATTTAAAGAAGAGTGAAAAATATTTATTGAATATATGGAAAATAATTGTACACAGCTGAAAACACTGGCAGCATTAAGATAAATTCAACAGAGTAAACAATATTTGATTGAAGTGAAAGTGGAAAATTGATTTGAATGGTTATAGTAAAATATGCAGGAAAGTATGATATGAAATATGAACCATGGAAGGAGAAGAAGGGAAGTCATTGGATATTTTAAAGTTTGTAAAATGTTTAATTTAAAATGTAGGAAAAGGAAAACTCAATTCAAATTATTAAAAAAAGGAAAAACGACTTTAAAATATTCCACCCTATATAAGTTGTTACATTTGTGTTCTTTTCCTTCCCTGTCTTCTATGTGTTGGTGGTATTTTGACATTATTATTACCAGGCAATAAAAAGTACTTGGCTCAACTTGAAAAGCATGAATACAAACCAGGAAAAAAAAACTGAATAGGAACTGCCAAGAAAGCCACTGTTAAAACTAAACAGTGCAGAGAAGCAAAACAGTTAAGAGTTCTTTGCCCCTGTTAAGCATAACATTTTGTAGTTTTCAATTTCAATACTAGGGGCTAGTTGTGTATCTAATTAAGAAGTGCCCCTTACTGATGCCCATGCATGGACAGTTCTGCTTTGTGGTCAGATGCATTATCTGCCCTTCTGTCGTATTTGGAGATAAAGTAAACCTGTTTCTGCTGCACTTAAAATTGGCTGTCAGAAAAATTGTGCAGCCTTTTGCCTCTCAAGCATTGTAAAGTGCTATATTTAGTAGAACTATTTAATGTCACTGCCACATGACAGTTTGATAGGTGTGGGATAGATAAGGGAGACTCACTTTATTTTTAAGTATCCCATGCCAATACTGATCTAAAGCATAGAAGCCACCTTTGGCATACACTTCATGCATGCAGAAAGCTGATATTTTGCCGTGGACAGCAAAACAGTTTGGAGTAGCTTGGATACATATGTTGTCTTTTGTTTTTATTTAAAAATAGAGTGATAGTGACACACACACACATGCAAAAACTTTTCGGAATGTTAAATCTAAGAGTTTTTAACCTCTGTGAATATGGTCTCCAGTACAATTGTATCTGTTGGGGGAAAAAACATTGATTCAAGCGGCAAGTGTGAAACTATGTGTTGTATTTTCCATTCTTATTTTAATGTTTTGTTGTTGTTTTTTAAAAAACAATTTTAACAGGCAAATTCAAGATGAATCCTACAGAAGCAAATTCAATCATGGTGACCCCTTTGAGTTTCAACCCAGATGTCAACAATCCCATCTCTATGCCTTTGAATGAAACTCTTTGTGAAAACTGGAGAGAGATTCATCATCTCGTGTTTCATTTGGCCAATATTTGTTTTGCTGTTGGATTGGTTATTCCAACCACTTTCCATCTTCATATGATTGTCCTACGAGCCATGGTAATAATAGGTAGGACAAACAAATATTTAGGAATACACAAAAGCTTTTATATGCCAAATAGATTTTCTTCTTGTTGCATACTAGTCCCCCCCCCACTTCTTCCATACCACAACACAAACTGCTTTTGAAATACAAAAGTAATTTGCGGTGCAGAACAGGATTCTACAGTTTAGCATGGCATGGAAGAGTTAAAGCCAGAAGAGGTAACTCTGGCTCGTACATGACTGCTCTGTTCTCATATTGAGGGAGCATTGATTTAGAGCAGGCTTCCTGAAACTCGGCCATCCAGATGTTTTTGGCCTACAACTCCCATGATCCCTAGCTACCCTGTTTCCCCTATTTTAAGACGTAGTCATAAAATAAGCCATAGCAGGATTTTTAAGCAGTCAAGGAATTTAAGCCATACCCCAAAAATAAGACATAGTGATAGGCGCAGCAGCAATGCCACCCACGGCAGGAGGAGGAGGAGGAGGGAAAAAATAAGACATCCCCTGAAAATAAGCCATAGTGTATTTTTTGAGGAAAAATAAATATAATAAGGTGTCTTATTTTCGGAGAAACACAGTAGCAGGACCAGTGGTCAGGGATGATGGGAATTGTAGTCCCAAAACATCTGGAGGGCTGAGTTTGAGGAAGCCTGATTTAGAGTGTATCTGATCTGTTGGGTGTCCCTACTAGTAAGGTTACACTGGGCCTCATCAGTGGTGGCACCCAGCTTATAGAATCCTCTCTGACAGGTTCAGGAACCACTAACACTATTGTCATTTTACATAGCTTTTAGTATTTATGTGTTTTTGTGTGTATGACTTAATTGAATTCCTATTACTGCTATACTGATTGTATTACTGTGTCTATTTTTTTTAAATTCTCTGTCTTAATGTTTTTAGTTGTCTCTGATATTGCAGCATTTTTTTTGTAAACTACTTTAGATATTATTTTAATAGAAAGGTAGCCTATACATACAAACAGCTGTATGGTCCCAATACACCTCCAGTGTACTTGGTGACACGCATACATGCCAATGGCATGCACAGCGACCTTCTGCCAGCCATTATGTTTTCTGGGATTTTTTTTTTTTAGCTTTGCTCATTGTCCATACATGCTTATCACTGTGGCACACATTATATTGTAGTTGCACTGGAATGCATTTGCATTCATATCATGCCTATGAAGGGCCAGTGTACGCCTTGCAGCTTAATTGCCCTAAGGAGGAGCAGCATTATTATTAATATATGGAAGTAAACTAAACAGAATATTTTTATTCTTGGAATACCTAACTGAGGAGGCTGGGGGGGGGACCAGTCACAGTATTCTATGGAATCATAGTTCTTTGGACACGTGTGTGTATACATAGTCATTTGACACATTTTGTTTTTGGCAGGATGTGCACTATTCATCATCTGGGCAACGCTATTCCGTTGTGCTGTGGATATAATGATCTGGAATACGACATTCCTTGTTATCAACCTTTTGCATTTTATATACTTGCTATATAAGAGAAGACCGGTATGTACATCACCACTAAACTATTGATAAAATGTCTAAGGTGCTACTTTAAAAGGACTATACTCTTCCATCTTGATTCTAACAAGTCTATACATGAATTATCATTCCTACAACTCTTGAGAGCTTTGCTTTCAAGTATTTGTTTTTTTAAACATAAAAATCCTTCATAAAGAGGCCTTTAATTCTTTATGAATTCCTATTTTTTATATTTATTTTTTAGTATACAGCCACCAAATTTTCATTTGTGTAACCTGCCATATTGGTTCAACATGAATCCAATGTGTCCATTATGGCGGTGTCCATTATGGCGGTGGTTGTTTTTCCGTTTTCAGGACACTTAATTCTTTATGATGTAGGGCATCCGGCTCATTATGACTAGGGTAGCAAGTCTTCGGGTATTTCCTCCACTCATCTGCTAAACGAGTTACCCCGGCAGGAAAAATAGATTGATTTAAATCAGTTTGTGCTGGTGACCAGTAATCACTGAATTGTACTGACATTTTTGTTGTATCAAATATGAAATGGTTTTCTGTGTAATACTGTAACCAATTTACAGGATATAATTGAAAGGCATCAATTAAGTAATAAGCAGGAAAATTCCTTGTACATGATTAAGGCTATGAACATTTCTCTGAGAGTAAGCCCTGTTGGAAGATCCAACTGTACTGTAAGTCATTCAAAGTTATCTTGAGCCATCAGCAAATAATTTCTTTCTATATAGCAGAGTCCCAAATTTCAGTTACTATAGATCAGTGACAAGCAGTTAATTCTCTAAAAGGGGGTGGGTGTGCCTTGCTTCCTCAGCTATTTTGTTTTTTGGAGGGCAACTGTGTATCTTTCAGTGCCTAGCAATACAACCTAGCAGCCCCTACTGAAGCTGTTCTCCAGCCTCTTAAGATTTTTTAAATTGATTCTGTGTTGCTCGGTATTGACTTTCCCTTTAAGTGTTGCACCTGAGTTGATGTTTCGCTGCTTTGTCATGTGTGAAACTAAAAAGCTGGTTTGGCCCTCTCTTGCTATCTATGCCACATGTAAAAATGAATGTCTACTGTAGGCGTTACATTTTTCATACAACTCCTTTTAACTGTAGCCTGATTTCTTAAGAACATGCTGATTCAGAGCTCACCTGTTGGATACTAAACACATGTTTGATTGAGCAGCCCACATCTGGAACATGTGGTGGGTGAAGGAACCATCTTGAATGATTTGGACTGGGGAAGTTTAAGCCCTTCCTCTCTCCGTCATGTTGTGCACTGGTGAAGTTGCTTTAAAAAATTATAATAATGGAAGCCTGATGAGGAACAGTTGAGGAAATTGGCCATGTTTAGCCTGGATAAGACAACATTGATAGGAGATATGATAGCTACCTTCAAATAGCTAAAGGGCTATAGCATGGAAGATGGAGCAAGCTTGCTTTCTCCTGCTCTGAAGGGTAGGACCCAAACAAATGGACTCAAGTTATAAGGAAGGAGATTCCAACTAAACACTTGGAAGAACTTTGTGATGGTAAGAGTTGTTTGACAGTGGAAAGGATTTCCTCAAAAGGTGATGGACTCTCCTTCCTTGAAGTTTTTTTTTAGCAGAGGTTGGATGGCTGCCTGTCAGGGATGCTTTAGTTGAGATTTCTGTATTGCAGAGGGTTGGCTCCTCGGGATCCCTTCCAACTCTACAATTCCATGATTCTATGCTCCAAATATACCAATTCAGACAATCACAGTAAATGCAACATGGAACAAAAACCTATAAAATTTCATTACATGAAAACATGGGATAACCTTTCTCCCTCCCTCTGCCCTCCCCAAAAGCAAACTTTCCTGGTATTAATGTCAAGTTGACTGGTTGGTAGTTACCTGGGTCTTCTCCCCCCCCACACACACACTTTTGTTTTGAAGATAGGGAACAACATTTGCCTGCCTGCAGTCTGCAGGGACCTCACCTGTTCTCCAAGAATTCTCAATGATTATAGACAGGGGCTCTGACACTACATCTGCAAGTTTCTTTAGTCCCCTTGGGTATAGCTCACCAGGCCCTGGAGATTTGCATTCATTTAAAGTAGCTAGGTGTTCCCTTACCACCTCTTTTCCTATCTTGGGCTGCAGCTCCCTCCTTGAAATGTTGTCATGAAATATTGAAGCCACCTCTCAAAAGAGTGAAGACTCATGTGACTGTGATTGCTTGCCTGTTTTAGACAGTGGGTTTGCTTTCTGGCTATCAATATTCTTCCTGTCTGTCTTGCTCTCTCTCTGTGTATAACTCAATAGCTCATCTGCTTTCCAACATCCTTCATAGTTTGGTTATTCATGATGAATATAAAACCCGCATCAAAATTGAAATATTAAGAGTGTTTCATTTAATCCAGTTAGACTTGATTTAATATATAAATAAAAAATGAAAACAGCACAGCAAGCTAGATGACTCATTCTTACAGTCATTGCACAAAAACTTAGTGTTTCAGGCTTATCTCTTTCCTCCTAAGCTGAATCTGCCATCAGAAGAGCACCAATACAATCGAAAGCTTTGGCATGGGAAAACAGGAATCTGATCTGCAATTTATTAGAAGCCTTTAAAATGCTGCCTTTAATGTTAACCTGAGTAGGGGTGGTCAAATCTGTCACTTTTGTTTCTCATTTTTCTAATACTCAGTTCTCAACATTTCCTTGCCTCATGAAAATTCACCAGCATTTTAGTGTTATTTTCTCCTAATACACACATTTTTATGCTATTTTGCATAGCATAATATTTGCAGTGCTATCTCTCCATATATATGCACACTTAGCTTTAATCTATGCATTTTTACTTGGCTGAAGAATTGCATGGCAAAATTAAGAGAAATTCAAATTTCAAAGCATGCTTGTGTTTCAATTCACATGTTTGAAAAGTGTAAGTTACCATACATAGGTTTGCCTTAAATGTGAACGGAATTATTTCCTGCTAATAAAGTCATTCTAGTTCTGCGATACACTGTATATGGGCACACTTTATATGGAGATGTACATGATATTTGCTCCTTTACTACTGAATAATTTTCATCTAGAGTAGTCCTCTCACACTGAACTTTCTACAGCTGTTCTGTAGCATCTGTTCACTGTGGCATGAGTGAACAGTATGAAAATGAAGCATGAAAAAACACTTTGACCTAAATGAACTGAAGGATAAAGGAGAAAATTCAGTATGTGGTTTAGTCTAATTACTTGGCAAAAAAATTGAGAATGGAGGACAGCTTGCAAGACTCCTAACATCTTTATGACAAATGAATACTCACATTTCTCTATAAACCCAAGGGCAATGCTCTTTTCCCCACAGAGCATACACACCTTTTTCCTTTCTTATTTATTAGCAAGAAATAATCTAAACTACAGACAAACTCACTCTCTTCCCTTGAATTATGGCTCTGTTATGCCTTTGATACTTATTTGTCTAGTGCTGAAGCCTTTCCTGTTTTTGCTCTTCATGACACCCACTTTCTCCTCTCTTTGCAAACCAATTTGGTCTCTGCTCAATCTGCTAATGTTTTTAGATACGGTAGGACACACTGTCCTGGGTAGTATCTCTATTGATTCAGGAGCACAGCTAGATATGAGCCAGTTTTTTCTCACCCTCTTTCCTGTTTTGGTGCATAAATGAGTGTAGAATGTTAGACACCCTTTTCTCTTTCCTACTGCATCTTATAATGGACTGGCTTTTGCAAGCCTTTAGAGTTGTTTGCATGGCTCTCTGGCCATTTCCCACTTCTTAGCGAAGAACCAAAAGAATTATATTAGTACTTTGCTTTTGTGCATTACCTGTAGAGTGCTCAAAGTGCTTCACATAACTTGCTTTTCTCACTCTAGCCCTGTGACATTTTTTTAACCCCCTTCTTGCAGTTGGGAGTGTGTGGCGATATAATGAGACATGTTGAAGGTCACATAGCTATTTCACAGCCAAATTGAGATTTGACCTGAATGCATCCTGATTTGTAGGTCAGTTTCTTCGGGTATAAACATCTACATGATGGAAGCAAGTTTCATTGAACTCAGATGCAGGTCCCATTGAGTAAACGTTTAGAGGATTGTGCTCTTAGCCACTGTGCTTCACCAGCTCTATGCTACAACAGGTAGAGAAATAACTGGGAAAATAAGGAAATATCTGATTACCTATTTTATTAGAATATAATTCTATTGCCATTTATATCTGTATTACTGCATAGGTTACATCTGCTTGTAGCCATGAGTGTGATATCAAAATGAAACAGTAAAGGTAAACAACCCCTGGATGGTTAAGTCCAGTCAAAGGCGACTATGGGGTGTGGCACTCATCTCCTTTCAGGCCAAGGGAGCTGGCATTTGGCCACAGACAGCGTTCTGGGTCATGTGGCCAGCAGGACTAAACCGCTTCTGGCACAACAGAGCACTGTGATGAAAGCCGGAGCACACAGAAATGCCATTCATCTTCCCACCGCAGTGGTACCTATTTATCTACTTGCACTGGTGTGCTTTTGAACTGCTCTGTTGGCAGAAGCTGGGACAGAGCAATGGAAGCTCACCGCATTGTGTGGATTCAAACTGCTAACCTTCCAATCAGCAAGCCCAAGCGGCTCAGTGGTTTAGATCACAGTGCTACCTGTGCCTTTTGAAACATTTTAAACTGTACAGGCACTTCCTAGCTTAAATGTAGGCTGGAAGAAACTGGTATTTCCACACCCAGAAAAATACAATGCAACTTCTAACTCTGATATTATTATTTGAATTTCTATGGTAAAAGCACATCTGCTTATATGTATAACTATAGTGTTAGATGTATCCCATTTGTCAGTTTCTTTGATGCTACATTGGAATAAAGTTGTCACTGGTTTGTATGTTTGTGTTTTGGGTAAAAAGGATATTTTAGAGTCAATGCTGAAAAATACTTACTTTTTGTGTTATAGATAAAGATAGATAAGGAGCTCAACAGTCTGTATAAGAGAATGTTTGAACCACTCCATGTGCCTCCAGAGTTGTTCCAAAGACTGACAGGACAATTCTGCAACATTCAGACACTAAAAGCAGGTCAAGCGTATGCTGCAGAGGACAAAACATCAGTGGACGATCGATTAAGCATCCTGTTAAAAGGAAAGTACGTGCTTGAAAAAAGTTTGAACAGGAGTAGTCCTTTTCATGGCATAATTGAAGTATGGAAAAGTGGAAATGAAAATCGAAAGGGACTGTAGTACACAATAACTTATGTCCTCTTTTATACATAACATTAGCTTTGAATAATTTGAATTTATGCAGTAGCAATTGAATGCTGCTTTCCTCCACTGCTTTAAGATACTGCTTTGAGGTAGCAGTAGCTTTTACTGATCTCTGCAATGCTTGAGTAACCTGCTTCTTGGCATCTCACCTACCTTTGTGGTGTCAGTGAGCTGTAGCACTCTCTCATGCCACAATGATTCCTAAGTTGTTGATTCACTTTAACTATACCTTAGTGTTAAATCAGAGCTATACCCACCCCAAAGCAATATTATATCACTTAAACAATCATGGAGAATCCTGGGGAATGTTGTTTGTTAAGGGAGTTGCTCTGTGACCTTTAATGAAATAGAGTTCCCATAATTCTCCATGTCTAGTTCATTTCTCCCCCCACTCCTCACTGCAGGATACAGTATGCAAGTCTACCTTTTGAAGTGGGAAGCCTGCTATATTAAAAAACATATCTGTTTTTGAATCCCAACTTCCCAGGGTTCTAAACACAGTAAATTATTGTATTCCAGTATGAATTGAATTGTTGTGCCTCTGGTATTTTCATATGTTTTTCATATTTTTATCATCAGAATGAAGGTCTCCTATCGAGGGCATTTTCTGCATAATATTTACCCCTGTGCCTTTATAGATTCTCCTGAATTTCGATCAACTCAGATGCATCGAGGTGAGAAGTTCCAGGTATGGAACTGTTCTGTTGGGTGTGAATGTAATTATTGATGAAGAAAATTTGAAGTGCTATAGTTTTATGGGCAGCATTGAATTAATTGTCTTAACTTAACAAGTGGCAGTGTTGTGTTGCTTGTTGAGAGCTGCAAAATTATACAGTTTCTTTGGATTCTAAAGGTTTAACACAAGTACCATAATAAATATTGGATAAAATAATCATATGAATCTGTTGTGGGACTAAAGAAACAGAATTGTAGCATTGGAAGGGACCCTGCAGGAATGTACAGCTGTCCCATATGGGGATTGAACCTGCAACCTTGGTGTTATGAGTACCACACTCTCACCAAGTGAGCTATCCAGGCTTGTCTAATGTTAATTTGAACACTAATCTACTTAAAAAGAAGCATTCAAGATGAATAAGGGCAGCAGTAGTACTCTCTCTTCCATATTCTAAAATGATTTGAACCCCGAGGCCCCTGTCGTTTTTTCATAAAATGCTGACAATTGTAAATATAAATTTCACCACCACCCCTTCCCCTTTTCTTCCTGACCTTAAACTGAACTCAACACTAATGTTTCATAACAAATGTAATTGATCTGTAGAAAAGACTGTATAACCTGAAAAAAGAGAAGAGGCATGAACTTTTGTAAACCAAGAAAATCTTTCTATATATATAAATAGATATATATATATAGATCTTCTTCTTCTTCGATCACTCGTAGCCGAGTAAGATTGTCTTCCATAAACACGGTTTTAACAATGAGTCTGTAAGTGACTGTGGAGGCCAATTCTGGATCCACACATCCTTCCACAGTGGGGACATTGGTTTCCAGGTGGGAGTTGATCATGGTGTGGATTTGCCAAGTGTGCCTTCCTCTTAGCACGTTTCTCCCTTGCGTCCTGAGATAGTTTCTTCAAAGCCCATGACACCTTTTGTAAAGGCTGTTCTCCAACTGAAGTACTCGCAGGCCAGTGTTTCCCAGTTGTCGGTGTTTATACTACATTTTTTTAGATTTGCCTTGAGACAGTCTTTAAACCTCTTTTGTTGACCACCAGCATTACACTTTCGGAATAGAGTAGTTGCTTCGGAAGACGATCTTCAGGCATCTGCACAACATGACCAGTCTAATGAAGCTGATGTTGAAGAATCATTGCTTCAACACTGGTGATCTTTGCTTCTTGCAGTACACTGATATTAGTTCGCCTGTCTTCCCAAGCGATTTGTAAAAATTTTCAGAGACACTTATATTCACTCTCTGAAAATTTTTACACATCACTTGGGAAGACAAATAAATAATATATATAGCACCCAGTTTTGAGGCTGCAGATCTTTAGTGAGTTCTTGTTTTTAACTATGCAGTATCTACTTGATCGTAAAGCCAGGACAGAGGGTTGATACAGTGTCTAAAACTGGTAATTGATGTAATATGTTCCAGTCAAGAACTGGGCATAAAGCCAAGGTGAAGTAGCTGTCAAGATATCTTCATCTCTGCACTGGAAGGAAGTTATGGGATACTTAACACTATTCCTAATAGATTATTCTTGGTCATTTATTTGTTCTGAGCGGAGAGGAAACCACCTAATTTTAAAGGAGTAGTTATTTGTATCTCTTTTATTTAGATCAGGGTTTGGGTTGGGGTTTTTTTTTTTTACATGAAATGGAAAATGTTCATTTTATGACTGATGGGTACACATTCCCAAATTTCTGTTTCTATATATATGCAGGGATGGACATTGTATTGCTGTAGCCCACCTGAAGATGCCTACTTGGCAGGTGGTATATGAATAGCTTAACTAAATGTGTACACCAAATTAAAAACTGGTTCATGGCATCTCCTGGCATGCTTTTATATTGGGCATAGATAATTTTGCTTTAACATATTTTGGGAGACAGCACATTCATGTTGTTATTTTTTTTGAATGATATTTATTTATTTTTTCCCATCACCAAACCTGAACATTGTTCTTCATGCTTGTATACATATACATATACATATACATACATATACATACACATATACATTTATGTTTGTTTGTTACAATTTTTCGTATCGTATTTCTAATCCTCCTTTCCCAGAAAAAAAAAGGGAAAGGAGAAAAGAAAAGAAAAAAAAGTAAATTTTATCTTTGGACTTCCTGTTATCTCCATCAGCATACTCTCCTCTTTTTGTCACAGAGTGTATATTCAATCCATGCTATCTCTGTTTTTACATATCGTTTGACACTCCGGGAGACAGCACATTCATAATTCACTTCCCAGTCAGGATCACTGATCATTTCTTCCCTATGAGTCTGGGGTAGGCTTTGGCTTGGGGTTTCTCTTTCTTTCTTTCTTTTCTTTCTTTCTTTCTTTCTTTCTTTCTTTCTTTCTTTCTTTCTTTCTTTCTTTCTTTGTACACTGGTGCCATCTGCTGGATGCATGTCAATCTTAGCAAACTAGCTACCTTTTGCTTTTACTGGATGGTGTATATATGAATCAACCCAAATTTGTTGCTGCTGTCTTTCTCTAAGCCATAAAGATGGTGTGCAACAGATCAAGACAATTAAACATTGTAATGTTTTAAAATTTTATTGTCTATTTCAAACAGCAGCACTAGTTAAAAAAAAGAGGGTCAAAAAAGAGTGATATTAAATCTTTATTTTAATGTTTGCTCTTTTTTAACATTTTGTATATTATCATTATTGTTGGTATATATTGAAAGTAAAAATAATTGGTTGCTATTTTTAAATATTGTATTAGTGCATATATTTTTGTTGTTGATAGGACCATGACAGTAGAAGCAGCAAGACCACATACAACAGCAAAGTTTGGGGCCTGCATATAGTGTGTTAATCTATATTCCTTTATCCATATTTGGCCTTTTTAATCCCAGACATTGGTGTCCATCTTTTTCATTCCCTTTATGCAATAGATTTGCTCACAGGGTGCCTTTAATTAAATGGATTTGGAAGGCAGGTTTCCAAAACGTCAGAAGAGTTTTCCTTGCAAATTTCTGTGAAATTTTGGGAACCCATTGGTCCTGATCTATCTGTTAAGCACATTCTGTGTTAGATTGTGGATGTAGTGTTTGAAGGACAAACCACTATTGATACATTTGTGTTACGTCTCTTTCTGCTGAACATCCAAACTAAAATGCATTGTGGTCAGTGGTACCCATTAAAGCAGTGCTAATTCTATGAATATACTTTCTTTGCAGGTCTCCATTACTGCTGATGATAACTGCAAATTTTTATGCTGGTCCAGAGAGAGACTTACCTTTTTTCTGGAATCTGAACCATTCCTCTTTGAAATATTTAAGTACCTTATTGGAAAAGATATTACAAACAAGTTATACTCATTAAATGATCCAACACTAAATGATAAGGTAAGGCTTTTATCTCTGCTATTGGAAACTGTGCAGCTGCTATATAGTTGTCCTCAAATTTTAAAAATGCATCTTCCCTTTCCATGCTACCTTTTTATATATTTGTTACATTTTGAATAATAGTATCATAGAATTGTAGAGTTGGGAAGGCCCCCCAACCCCTTCAATGCAGTAATCTCAACTAGATCATTCATGAATGTCCTTAACTCTAGGCCTAAAGGAGGGCTGGTGGGAATGGTTGGGTGCAATTTTGCTGAAGGAGGATGTCAAAAACTTCAGAATAGCCAGTTCTTGTGCTTTATTACGAAAAGCAGCTTTATTAAGACTTACAGCAAAGCAGCCTGCCAGTTTGGGTTTAAGGTTCAGAACAATGATGGTCATCCAATCTCTGCTTACAAACCTCCAATGAAGGAGAGCCCACCACCTCTCAAGGGAGTGAATCTTCCCTGTGACAGCCCTTTAAATATTTGAAGATGGCTATCATATCTGCTCTGTCTTCTCCAAGCTAAATGTGCCCAACTTCCTCAATTTAAGACTTGGTTTCCAGACCTTTGATCATCATCCTCTACATACATTCCAGCTCGTTAATATCATTCTTAAATTGTGGTACCCAGAGCTGGACACAGCATTCAAGGTGTGGTCTGACCAAGACAAAGTACAATGGAACTATTTCTTCCCTTGATCTAGACCAGGCATCCCCAAACAGCGGCCCTCCAGATGTTTTGCGGCTTAGGACCCTCGTACCTACGGGACCACCTCTCCTGGTACGCCCCCCAGAGTACCTTAAGGTCCACAAATAACATTCTGGAGATTCCGAACCATAAGGTGGTTAGATTGGTCTCAACTAGGGCCAGGGCCTTTTCAGTACTGGCCCTGACTTGGTGGAATGCTCTTTCACAGGAGACCAGGGCCCTGTAGGATTTGTCATCTTTCCGCAGGGCCTGCAGGACAGAGCTGTTCCGCCTGGCCTTTGGGTTGGATTCAGTCTGACCCCTGTGTTTTCCTCCCTCATGGTTTTGATTTATGGACTACTGGTACTTAAAATGAGGCTGCATTTTAAATTTTAATATTGTATTTTAATCTGTATTTTAATTGTCTTTTCTTTTATGTCTTATTGTAATTTTATTGGTGTTAGCCGCCCTCAGCCTGGTTTTGACTGAGGAGGGTGGGGTATAAATAAAATATTATTTATTTATTTATTTTGAGGCTTCCCATCATCCCTTACCAGTGGTCCTGCCAGCTAGGGATCATGGGAGTTGTAGGCCAAAAACATCTGGAGGGCAGAGTTTGAGGAAGCCTGATCTAGACACTATAATTCTGTTGATGCAGCCTAGAATAGTATTAGCTCTTTTTTTTGCTGTTGCATCACACTGTTGACTCCCGTTAAGCTTGCAGTTTACTAAGAGCACAGTGATGACTGTCATACCAATTTCAAGTTTCCAGGAAAACTGCATTTAGCATACACCTGTGGAAAGTAAGAAATCCATGAATAATTCTCGAAAGGCCTCTTACTAGCAGAGCATCTCAAAAAATCATCTACCCAAATCTTCAAATTCCTGCCCTATAAATCCAGCCTGGGGGGGGGGTGTCTACTTAAATGAGCCCTGCTAATAGCTGGTCCCAGTTCCTTGGAAAAGGTATGTATGCCCTATCACATACATGGCAGGCTCCAGTGATGCAGGAGTGTGTCAGGCTTGGATCAGGAGGAAGCAATTTCAAATCCTCACAGAGCTATGAAGCTCATCAGGTGACCCTGGGACCATTCTCCAGTTCTTAGCCTAGCTCAGCTAATGGTGCCAGGTGAAAATTGACACCTGACGCCCTTTTAAAATGTGTTGTGGAAGGGGGGGGGATTATTGGGTTGTCTTTATTGTGTATTTTCTGTTTTTTTATATTGTGAACCACCCTGAGAGCTATGGGTGTAGGGTGGCATACAAATAATACAGTGGTGCCCCGACTTACTAATTTAATCCGTTCCGAAGGCACCTTTGTAGGTCGGAAAATTCATAAGTCGAAAAAGGCCATTGGAAACGCGATTTCCCATAGGAATGCATTGGAAATGGAAAATTTTCTTAAGTCGAAAAATCCCTATCTAAAACCGCCGCGGTTTCCTTTCGGATGTCGAGACATTCGTAAGCGCGCGGCCATTAGCCCGATTTGTAAGTCGAAAAATTCGGTTGTCGAGTCGTTCGTAAGTCGAGGTACCACCGTAATCGCTTTTGTGAGCAAAAAAATGGTGGGAATGGAAGAAATGTCTGCCATTCTGAGATCCTTGGAAGAAGTAAGACTGGTACTGAAATGCAAATAAAGATCTGTTCAGGTTTATGAATGATGAAAGATTTGGTATAACTTGTTTCTCTACAGACATCCCAGAAAATAGATCGACAGCCTAATTTGTGCTCACAACTTTCTGTGATGCAAATGAGAAACAGCATGGCTAGTTCAAGTGACAGTGAAGATGGCTTGCAACATTTTCTCCGTGGGACTTCCACTACCTCAACCCTTCGTGAGTCATTAACCAACATTTCCAGCTAGTCAATTGCAAGTGTCATGAGGATGTTTTGTGGGGAAAATACTTTAGCACAAGGGGAAATACCTTTACACTCAGACATTAGTCTGTGGGCTCAGGCCATGATTTTTTTTTAAAAAAAATAATAATCATGTCCTCACATTCATGCTCATTGCACAGTGACTGCAATCAAGCAATGATTTTCATGTGTGGATGGGACATTGCAGTTCAGGCTCATCATTCATATCTTGTATCTCAATGTGCTGCAGTTTCTACATGGTCGCAAATTATCAAATGCTATGCAGGTTTTACTTTATTAAACTTCTATGCCACCCTTCATCTGAGGATCACAGGGTGGTTTACAATATAGAAACACAAAAACACATAACATACTAACAAATGAAAACAGTGCCCCTATGTACAGTAGTTTAAAAGGCCATGAATTGTAATATTTATTGCAAGCTTTGATGCAGTGCCCCAATTTGTTTGATGCTGATCTGAGCAAGAACTACCGTACTTAAAATGCTGGTTAGGGAGTACAGATTTTATATATATATATAAAAAAAACCCTGAAGGAATGAAGTAACAATAGCTGCTATGGATTTCATAATTCTGCTCTCTTGCATTCAGCTTTACTTTCAAATTGAACTGATATAATGCTTTGTTTTTGTATGCTTGCACCCTTTTAAGATTTTCCCCCCAAGAAATGTACAGTACATGCATTTTAGATTCCAAGAGATGAGAAAGTGCTCACATCCTCAATAGTACTGCTCAAGATGGGGAGCAATACTGAAAATGAACCATAGGTGGTACTAAGTAATTCTGTTTTTTATTGTTTGCCTGTCTGACACCAGTATTCCCTCTAAGCTAGCTTGCTCAGATTTAAACCGAAACATTTCATTTCCTTGAAAGGACATATACCTTCTTACTTAGAATGTGGGTGGAGGTGCTGGTTTTTGTCTCCTTTTTGAAGTGTAATTATTTTTATTTCCTTTTTTCACTGTTGACAGGTCAGCCATCTCCTTGTCTAAGAACATCAGCAAAAATGAAACCAATTGATGAAAGTGTGGAAGATGATGTCTTTGATCCCCCATCAGTCAAATCAACTAAAGTTTAGCAGTGATCTTGCCAAGCAGAATTTCAGTGAACTACTACAAGCGTAGTCAAAACGCATAAGGTTAATTTTTTATTTTTTAAAAATACATATGTATATTTGGCCAGACACACATATGCCAGAAAAAAAAGACTGAGTGAACCCCCTTAACCATATTACCTGAAAAATAAATAATGCTGGTTTTAGTGGGACTTGAAGCCCTATTCTGGGGCTTTGTGTGATTGGAGGAGTAGAATGCCCCGTTTGAAGCAATAGTGTAGGAAAGTCTGTGCTTGTAATGGAACCATCTGCACAGGAATGGCTTCTCTTTTGAAGTGAATGGGAAAGTCCTCACAGCTTTGGATTCTTGGACTGGAGCAAATGTGTCTGGAAATGGGGTTTTAAACAAGGTGTCAAACTTTGGTTTGCAGTTTATGTTCCAACAAATCAATTCATTTGCGAAGCTGTGCCATTAAAAACTGGTTTTTTAAAAAGCCAATAAATGCAGTACTGATACACAGATACGCTTAACACTTGAGCCTTCTTTTGACCTCACATTTGTGAGACTTGGAAGCGCAGGAATCGGCTTCTTGCTGCTGCACTTGCAGAGGTGCAGGATCCTTCCCCTCCCTAGGCCACTTGTTGGGTCAGTAGGGGGAAAGCAGACATCTGGGCTGAGGCCACTCCCATCTTCAGCAGCCCTGCCTAATAATATTAAGACTGAGCATGGTCAAAGCTGAAATATGTAATCAATCTATTGTGTTGTGTGTCACAATCACACTGTATGTCTATTTGTAAGAGGGATACAGGACTTGCTTCACACTCTCCTAGCTCCCATTTTCTGCTGATGTGCAGGTTTGGCACTTGGACATCTTGGCTCCTGAATGCTGCAAATCCGGAAGTGAGTGTTCGGCTTTGCAAATGTTCTTTGGAATCCGAATGTCCAACGGGGCTTCCGATTGGCTGCAGGAGCTTCCTGCAGCCAATCAGAAGCCGCGCTTCGGAAGTCAAATGGACCCCTGGAACACATTCCGTTTGACTTCCAAAGTATGACTGTATTCTTAATCATGGCACACTCTGTGAACTGGTACAAATAATATTGCAATCATAAATATAACTTAATTGTAACCACATTTCCCCCCTTTCAGCCATGTGTAATGTATAGTTCTATAATGTGATGTCTATTGTAACTGGACACAAGACCTTAAGTATTCAAAATACTATTGCAACAAAAATGATTTGCGGTGTACTTTTGGGTAAATGCACCAGTATTTCATGTGGTAGGGCAGAGTCACAGTGCTTGAATTAGTCTCAAATCAGTGGGCGTTTGCCATTGACCTCAATGGGATGTTGGCCAGTGGTGGGAAATCTGTTCCCCTGCAGATCGTTGTTGAACAACAATTCCCCATTATATAGCACATTCACCACACTAAGGCAAATTGGTTCTCCAATATAATAGCTGGAGGCCCACTATCACTGCTGTAGGTTGTATTTCATTATGTGCATCAATGTTTGATATGTACTTATGTTACACTCCTTTTCTAAGAATAGAATACATCCAATGCTGCTTTTTTCATTGGACTTTGCATAAACGCTGATGGAGAGAATAACACAGTGCCTTTTTATTTTGATTCCAGCTGCATCGGATATATATTTATGGTAATACAGAGATTTCTTCATCCCAAATTAAACACTTCCATAGATTAAAACTGGAAAATTTAAGGATGTGCTTAACTACCAATGAAATAATGGAAGTATATAATTTTAGCTCATCTTTGTGGTTTTTCTAAGTTGGCTGTTGCAAACATTTGTTAATTGCAAGTATCATAATGAAAAGGCTACAAGAGTGGGATGTCATTAGCAGAAGCCTCTGGAAAGAGAACCTCATTTAAATGGCAAAGAAATCATACATGGGAGGGGAAATGTAGTTGTCATGGTGGGCAAACCACAAAGATGAGCTAAAGAGAGAGTCATCCTCCCCCCCCCTCTTTGCTGGCATGCTTTAAAAAAAATCCATATCCATTAGTCCCAGTAGGAAGGAAAAAACTATACTAGCCCTGGGCAGGACTGGCAAACTTTCATCTCTATTTCAGAATTGGATTCGGAAAACAGCAGCATTTTGCATCCAGCAGATCCTAAACTACCTCCACTCCTCCCTCACAACTTTTTTGTTTTTTGCCTTTAGCTATTGGAACACAGGCAATGATTGAATAACAGTGGCTACAGCCATGAGGGAGATCCACAAGATTCCTTGGTCCCAGGGACCACCCACCCATAAGATTGCACCATACAGATATTTACTAGACTTAACTGAAGATTTTGAGGGCTAGGAAGTGCAGCATTGAGATCTCTTCTCCAGTTTTTCAAATAACCCCATGATCTTTAGCAGCTCGCGTAAGCACCTGCCTTGTTCACACTGGTGCCTCCCTTTATGTAAAGTAGCTAGAATTGCACCTTTGCTGGATTGATCCTTCAGAGAAATACTGCTTTCCAGTATGTTTGTTATTTATGTTTTAAAAAATGAATGTGACTGGACTAGATTATAGACAAGTTTATAATTCACTGCTACATTGATGCTGCACATATGGCACAATGTTACTAACTGGAATAAAGCTTTTTGAAAACAATCGTATATAAGAGAGAGATTTAATTTTTCTGTACAATAAAACAATAAATACATATTACATACCTGCATTTCTTTAGCCCTCTTCTTTATCAGCCAGCTAATATGAAACACTAGCAGCATAGGGAATTTGTTCTGTCCTGTTGTAATGCACAACCACATTCTTATTAGGTTCATCAGTATCCTCGACTTGCTGGTGACCTGATGCTGATATTTGAAGACAATCTGCTGTAGGACTTGTACCATCCGTGTTGAGGTGATCTTTTGGACTCTAACTCTTAACAGCCGCAACCAGCATAGCCAATTTCTCTGGGAGTTGTCACCCATCTGAACAGCAACATATTAAACCCTAAGGGGTTTTGTGGCAACCATGAAACAGCCCCACTTCATTGCTAGGCCTGCAAAGTGGTCCCAAACAATGAAAATGAGCTTCTAGATGTCCTCTATTACCGAATTGTGGTCACCAGGCTATGCCATTAAATGTATGGAATCTAGTTGAGGAAGCTTTCCCAATATACTTATCAAACTTTATATATTTTTGTGGATCATGCACGTTTCATGTTTTAAAGGGACCCCCCCTCCCCCCATAAGTAACATGCAAGTTGGTTTCAAAATATTAGTCATAAGAAGCATGAGTTGGGTTGAATCAAATGCTTTTTCTGACTTTCATATTACGCTAGTCACAGCTGTGAAAAGGGGTGGACTTGTACTCCTGAAAAAGTTAACAGGGAAAATAAAACAATTTTGGCTTTCTGACAGAAGAATTATTGCAGATGTAAGATTGGAAATAATGGGTGTGGGGGGGGGAGAGAGACTACTCTACATTTAAACATTTTAATAGCCTTTCAGAATAGGAAACATTACGAAGTGTCATACTAGCTCAAGTATTCAGTAAATATACTATTTTATATAAAAGGTAATAAATACATATAAAAATTTAATTCAGCTGTATTTATTATGGTTAAAATACCTATTCTTATGCCTGAAATGCCTAACTTTGCAAATTATCAGATTACATTTTTGTTATCTGGCATACAAAATTCTTGCCCACCTATCTGCATTTGGTATTCTTTTTAACGCTGGAATAGAAAGCTGTCAGAACATGCACTGGAAATGGAAATATTAATGCTACAACAACAATGAATTTTCCTAAGCCCTAGGTAAGCCTCCTTCACAAGCTTCAAAGCTAGTTAGGATACAGAAACGGAAGCATAAGGATTTCTTCCGTTGTAAGAATTGGGCAATAAAAGTGCACTCGGGAAAATCTTGTATGTACTAGAACCTCCCCCACAAACAAGCTTATAAGCAGAGTATTCTGCTAAATACCATCCGGTTCTAGTAACGGAGCACTTATGCTTCTCCTTAATTTCCTCCTTGGAGATTAATAAAATATTAAGACTACATCCTGCTTTCCTGTACAAACTACTCTTGGGACATGAATTCCCCTTCATCCTCTGTAGTAAAAGGTGATGCAGAAACTAAATTTCAGCTACTGATTGACTTAAGCTAAAACAATCAGCCCAGCCACCTATGACACAAAAAGCAAGCAAAGCAGAGGTTGCTCTGTTCACAGACATTGCTACACTTAAAATATACATATAGATAATATGCTTCTTGAAACACTCTAGTCACCAGCCCAGACCTGGCAACTGAGCAAGGAGCTTGTACATTGTGTCTGCAGTATGTTGAACAATATTATACAGAGCCACCAACATTAAATCAAAGTGTTAATGGATTTGTATGTGTAAAGCAAATGCAGTAATCCCACTGAGTACATGCATTAATATCTGAGAGATGGGATTTCATTACTCCCTGTAATTAAACTAGAATAAGGTCATTGGTGTGCCGCATCCCACTTACTCTAAACTAAAGGCATAGAAGTTGATCGCTAGTCCAGTATCTGCTTGCTATTGCCGCTGAATTGTGTCTTCTGTTTGCAGAGCAGATTTGGATACTATGCACCCCAAACACTGAACAGACAAGCCACTAAAAGGTGCTTTCAGAGAGCGGAGAACGACCATTACTACCCATCTTAAAAATTGAGTAAAAGGCAATATTTGGGCAGGGGCTTCTCTGATCACTGCAGCATGGTGATGTCTTTGATTTCCATGCAATTCTTCAAAATTACAGGTGTTACTTAAGGTTTTGGAGGTGGCAGCACTAGTTCCAAATGACACCACGTGTATTTTTTTTAAGTGTCTAATTCAGGGGTGACCCAAAGACCTCTGGCCTCTTGCTCTCCAGGCAACCATGGGGCAGAAAACTTCCCCTTCCATATTGTGTGTGACAGAGTGAAGGAGAGAGAAGACATGGTTGCTACATGATGAAACCATTAAAAAAGGGGGTGGCTCACCCGCTTTTGGCTGCTCCCCCATCCACAGCAAGCATGCAACTGCCAACAGATTCCACCTGAAAGAATCCAGCCCCTGATATTGCGGGTGGGGGGGATGATTCTTGATCCACATTCCTGGTCTAAAACATCATTCTGAATTCTGAAGATCTGAGAGCAGAAAAGTCACAGGAAGTTAATTCCACATATTACATGCACATCAAATTGTGGGTGTTTTTTTTTGGGGGGGGTGTTGATTACAGTTTCAATAAGTTTAATGTATTTGTTCCTATGCCTAAGATTGGAGTGTTACTTCTGAGTGCATAGGATTAGATCAGGCATCCCCAAACTTCGGCCCTCCAGATGTTTTGGACTACAATTCCCATCATCCCTGACCACTGGTCCTCTTAGCTAGGGATCATGGGAGTTGTAGGCCAAAACATCTGGAGGGCCGCAGTTTGGGGGATGCCTGGATTAGATGGTTGAGTTCAATGATGTTAATTCTCTTTATCCTCCCTTTTGACAAAGGAGCTGTGTGTTTGTGTTAAAAAACCAAGGCAGAAGGAGTGGGGATATTTTTTGAGTTCAAACAGTAAAAAGCATTCAATGCATTCTTTGTACATGCAGTGTTTTGCATTAGTACTCAAAACAGAATAAACCACTGAATCAAAGACCAAGCTAGCATGCTGTTAACTGTTGTACTTGCCTGCATCTATTGGGATCAAACAGTAATGGAGTATCAAGGACCACTATAAAATAGTCACAGGTATTGCATGTCATTTTCAGGAGTACCAGTGCATGAGCAGTTAACACCTTAGTGACTAAAAACGCCATTGACAGTAGATTCTAGAGGGAACCTGAAATTATAGGTATAAAGCATATAACCTCATACCTCAGTTTGTTCCATTAACTGGACCTTTGATTTCAGGGTAGCTATGTGATTTTAACAGTTGCAATGATGGGAAAGCTTCCTCTATGAAACCTTTGCCTGTCACGGATGTTAAAGGCACAGGAATTTGCTTGTAATTGGAGAGATTGTTTCATTTCACTTATGAATCATTTCCCCTGAAATAATAAAAATAAAGAAAAGCATCAACAATAAAAACAATAATATATAACAACAATTTCAATTTGATATTAGTCTAATCATGTATAGTAGCAGTGGTTTTTTCTTGGGGGTTCTCAAGGGTACACAGTAGCAGCACCTTTTCCCTCTCTCCAGAAGATAATCACTGTATGGTAGTAGAAATAAAAATAAAACTTTTCCCAGTAACACCTTATAGACCGACTAAGTTTGTTCTATTTACTGATGTGTAGCTGAAAATGTATACACTCCTGGTTAAAGTTTTCATGTCAGCATAGGATGTTTTAGAGCAGGCAGGGGAATAATTGGCTCTCCAGATGTTGTTGTTGTTGTTTAGTTATTTAGTCGTGTCTGACTCTTCGTGACCCCATGGACCAGAGCACGCCAGCCACTCCTGTCTTCCACTGCCTCCTGCAGTTTGGTCAGACTCATGTTGGTGGCTTTGAGAACACTGTCCAACCATCTTGTCCTCTGTTGTCCCCTTCTCCTTGTGCCCTCAATCTGTCCCAGCATCATGGTCTTTTCCAGGGAGTCTTCTCTTCTTATGAGGTGGCCAAAGTATTGGAGCTTCAACTTCAGGATCTGTCCTTCCAGTGAGCACTCAGGGCTGATTTCCTTCAGAATGGATACCGGTAGGTTTGATCTTCTTGCAGTCCATGGGACTCTCAAGAGTCTCCTCCAGCCACCATAATTCAAAAGCATCAATTCTTCAGCGATCAGCCTTCTTTATGGTCCAGCTCTCACTTCTATACATCACTACTGGGGAAACCATAGGTTTAACTATACGGACCTTTGTCGGCAAGGTGATGTCTCTGCTTTTTAAGATTGTTACTGGGCTCCAAATCCCATCAGTTCTAGCTAGCATTGCCAGTGACCAGGGATGAATAGGGATGTTGTGGGCTGCAATCCAAAGCATAGGGAGGATTACAATTTCCCCATCTAAGATGCACCCACAATTTGTAGTATTTGCATATTTGTATTGTCAGGGCTGGGCCATGGGCAACAGTGTTGCATGAGCCAGCTAGTAGATAGGCTAGTAGTCAAGACCTAAGAGCAAAAGCAGAGGAGAGCAGGAGTCGGGGCTAAGAAATAAGCCAGGATTAGGGGGACCTCTTCAACAAAAGGTGAGACAACGGAGTATACCCGGATGCAAGGAGGTGAACAACCCTCGACAGCAAGCCTCTAAACCCGAAAGGGTAAGAACGGTGGCAAAATTTCCCATATTCTTAATCCCTTAACCTAGAAAAAGGGTCACTAAAGAGGAGACTAAGAGGAAAAGGGGGAACGGTTTGGATTTTAACTATAAAAACAACCCGACGTGAATCATGGTGGTCCAGTAAATATTAATTAACCCCAGAGGACTAGTGCACAAAGATTAAAGGTTGGGGAGAAGATTCTATTTGAAATATTATGGAAATCCTTCTCATTATACTTAAATAATTGCACAGAGATATTCAACAAGTATCGGGGAGAAAAGGAGAACAGTATTTATATCCTGTATTCTGCAGTGGTGCTTTGGCTCACGATAGAAGCTACAGCAAGGGAGTTAAACCACCAGCACTGCTAGCAAAAGAAAAGTGAAAGGCACGGAAAAGCGAAGGAAAGAAGACACAGGGGAGAGACAATATACGGTATGTTATTTTGGCTGTATGGTGGTGGTGGCAAGGCTGCTTCAGGGAGAAGAAACATAAGACAGCTGCTATGCTTATAACCACAACACAAAATTATTAGTACTTTTAAAAGACTAGAATCAGAGTAAGCCATGTGACTTGTGGGGTGTATGACAGTCAATGGATTTGGACAGCTGACTGAATGGTCTTGCTACATTTTTGCTCTTATTTAATAAAGCTATTGTTGTTGCTGAATTGTCACGCTACATTTTTGCTCTTATGAAGTTACTTTGTGTTATGAATGGTTTATGCTACATCCCTGCATTGAAGTCACAGCTACTCTGTTAAGATAACAATAAATTTCTTTTATGGATGCCAGAACAGTTAGACTGGCATAAAAACAAGCATAAATTTGTCGTGTAGAGAAAAGCGCATGGGAAAGCAGCTCCCGTCCAGAACAGATCAGTAACTGTGCCTTAGAACCTGGTGAGGATTCCAGAGAGTCACACACGCCCTGGATCAGAGTAGCCATTATAGCTGGAGATATATGAACTGCCCCTTATTTGTAGTGTGACTCGACATGCAGATAAACTGATTATTTCTCTGCCTCACCCCCATTACTTCGGATCTCCTTTTTAAAGCCATTTGCAGTGATGTGAAGAAGCTATTTATCAATTTGATTAGCCCTGCACATGAATGACTCTCCAGGTGGCAATATTCATCCCAGGGACTGCTTTATGTGGTTCCTCTGTGCACACAAACAGCGGCACTGAGGCTGTAGACCTCTTTATGGCTTTTAAGCTAAGAACAAGCATTATTGCTTAACCAATGAGAATTGATAAGAGGAAACCTGCTTATGACATTCACCTCACTGGAAGAGCTCATTCTCTCTCTCTGCTGAAACGGGTAATCTTTAATTCTTAGTATTTAAGAGACTTGTCATTCTTATCTCCTTTTGCAACTACTGGAATCGCAATTTAGGAAATGCACCCTATTTTTAATAAGTATGTTTCGTTTTGTTGTTGTTGGCATCTGTCGGGCTTCAGAGACAATGGAGTGCACCTCTGGAGGTGAAGTTAAACACCTGCGATTGCAGCAGTGAAGTGACCTCCCTGGGTCACAAGCCTGGGCAGTGGGTATGGAGGTCCTGGGCCGGCTAGACAATAAGTCCCCCCCTCTTAGCCTCACTGATGTGGCCCAAAGGAAAGCAGAGCAATACATTTGGCGCAAATCTGTTAAGGATGAGAGAAATATTGTGGCACATTATCCTTGAAATTCACATTCAAATGACTGACAAAATCCAATGGTCCCTGAATTGGTTTGGTGATCTTTCCTCTTTTATTTTTTTGAGCCAATATGACTTCGATGTGAGAGAAGATATTAGAACAGATTAAGAAGGAAGTTTGTTTGTAAGCCTCTTGATAATGAGGCCAGCATTTGAAAACTTTAGCATGGGTCTGTCAGAAATAAATTCTAAATAAAAAAAATCCTTCCAGTAGCACCTTAGAGACCAACTAAGTTTGTCATAGGTATGAGCTTTCGTGTGCATGCACACTTCTTCAGAAAGCTCATACCTATGACAAACTTAGTTGGTCTCTAAGGTGCTACTGGAAGGATTTTTTTTAATTTTGTTTCGACTACATCAGACCAACACGGCTACCTACCTGTAACTAGAAATAAATCCTGCCAGACTAACTTTATCTCTTTGATCGGGTTACTAGCTTATTGGATTGTGGAAAAGCCACAGACAAAAATTATCACGATTTCAGCAAAGCATTAGCAAAAGTCCCCCAAGGTATTTTTGTTTGCAAATATGTCAAGTGAGAGAAAGATTAGGGGGAAGGACACTTCCACAGCTGAGTGGAAGACATTACTAAGAGTGCTCATCAAGGCTGTTCTCATCAACTGGAGAGAGATTTTCAGTGGGATGCCACCCTTGGCAGATACTTTTCAATATTTTAATCAATGACTAAGATAGGGATGGTTCACCTTCTTTAGGCCAAGAGTCACACTGACCCATTGTCAACTCTTTGGGGGCTACATATCAAAGTAGGCATGAGCAAAATGTAAAAGTGGCCAAGGGCAGCTTCTTTTTTAAAGTCATATTTTGGGGGGGGATCTTGTGTTCCAAAATTTTTGGGATCACAGAATCACAGCACAGGACTTGATCAGTAAGACAAAAATATTTTATTTAAAAACCAGACAATGGAGAGAATCTATCAAATTTGCGGAGAACACAAAACACAAATAGACAACTAACATCTCAGAAGATGGTAAAGTAATTCAAATTGACTTGATAGACAGGAAAACTGGGCTGAGAAAAGAACATATATTTTTTAGGAAAGACAATTGCAAAGTCTTGCACTTATGTGCATGTGCGTACACAAACAAACACACACCCACACACACCCAAGTGCACAATTTAGGATAAGGGATACCTGGCTTGGCAGCAGTATATGTGGAAATGATATCAAGACTGCAGATGATCACAAGCCTAATTTGCAGGTTAATGTATGCAACTGCCCCAAAATGTTAATGTTAAGCCTACATTTCATACATTATTTAAAGTATATACTCAATTTATTAAGCAATTATAATGTATGCATATGCTTAATAATAATGCCACCCATCTGACTGGGTTGCCCCAGTCACTCTGGGCAGCTCCCATCAAAAAGAGTAAAACATAATACAATACAATATTGCAATAAAATATTGTGCTCACCTCCTCACCGTTGCTTCTTCCCCAAGCCTTTGGGCAGCCAGAGACACCCAAGCAGCTCCCAGCTCATACCAGCCTCACTGCTATTCTTCACCACTGCAACCTCTGCAGTCCAAGAGAGGAAAAACTGGAACAAGACTTCTGGCACTTGTCTAGGTCTAAAAGCACTGTGCTGGGCCCCACAACCTGTTGGGGTATGTGCAGAGTGCCCATTCAACACGCCGGCGGACTGTGCCAATGGAACAGGAAAACTCCAGACAGTTCTAGGTAAGGTCAGCCCCTTTACTGACAAATCTAGAGCAGTTCCACAGATTGGAGGTTACCTACAGCTGTAATATAGTGTCCTTCCACAGCAGCATACTGTCTCCTTGCATTGTTCCAACACAGGCTAGGCTAAGGGCAGGGGCCAAGAGCAAGCTTGCTTCAAACACAGGTGTAGTTATACTTGAGATTGTGCCGACTCACTCTCACATGCTTAACTAGCCACAGGTGCAGGAAAAACACACACCAAAATTAACCAGCAGTGCACATCTAACTTAACCCTTTCATGTCCCTTTTCCTCTGCATGCATAAACCTTTGTCCATTAACGAGTGGCCAGTTTTGGGCTGGGACCTGGGAGCATTCAAATCCCCAGAGAGCCATGACCTTAGGTCAGTCACTGCCTCTCAGCCTAACCCAGGCATCCCGAAACTGCAGCCCTCCAGATGTTTTGGACTACAATTCCCATCATCCCTGACCACTGGTCTTGTTAGCTAGGGATCATGGGAGTTGTAGGCCAAAACATCTGGAGGGCCGCAGTTTGGGGATGCCTGGCCTAACCTATCTCACAGGGTGGAGAGACAGAACCATGTACACCACCTGGAGTTCCACGAAGGAAAAGATGGAACATAAATGTAATAATAAAGAAAATAAGAAGCAACAGTGGTTCATCCAAGCATTCATTTTTCTTTTTGTCTTAACATCCCTTGGCTACTATTTCCTTACCATTCTCAAAACCAAAGCATTCAAGTGGTATTTCTAAAATGTTCACAATCTCAAACTTGGGTTTGTCTTTCTTCTAGTTAACATAGCTTACAAACTGAGCTTTAAGGAGGAAGAAAATCTTCAGGAAACATGGGGGATTTAAGCTAATGCAATTTAAAAAAATAAAAAGATAAACACACTCTCTCTTTCCCATCCTTCATGCACGTCATAACAAAATTTCAGAAACCATTGGTAAATGCCAACGTTATGTGTTTTATTTTTCATCATGTAATCTTTTTAAACCTCAGTCACAAATTGATGATTGATAGAAATAATAACAGTAGGCAATAGGCATTAAACAAAAATATATAAAATACAGGATATGTAGAAAGGCAATCAGTGCTTCAGTCCAATGAGACAGAGACAGTAAACATGTGAAAAATGGCCTTTTAAAAATCAACAACTCCCTGTCTTTTCTTTTAAAAGACTCAAACGATTCAAGTGATTTTTTTTAAAAAAAATTATACCTTGTAAACAAAATATGAATCAAAATGGACCATAAGGTAATCTATATACTACAGAGGATAGTTTTAAAAACACTAGATAAAAAGACAATATTCAAGACGCACAGATATCTGTGTTCACTTTGGTCTCTGGCTATGGGTTTACCATTAGCAACATACAGAGTCAAGCTACTCTGGTGTAATACTTGTCAAACCAGTTTGTTAGTTAAAAAGTAGTAAAATGCAAGAGGTAGTCAAAACCATCGTCATGTTCTTCCTTAGTCTGCCCATTTTAGGTTAGCAACAATTGTAGCAAGTGTCCAAATACTTTCTAATGAGCAGGTTATTGTAGTGGCTGTATCCTCAAAATGAACGTCATAAAAGCCTAGTTGGCAACTAGTTTTACTGGAGGGGCACCAATTGGATTAGGGCACCCTCAAAAGGTTCAGTTGTTAGGCCCTGATGCTACTGACTCTGCTCCTCCACACCCCTGGTTTGCGTCTGGGCTTGGCAGTTGGGGGGCGGCAGAGACAGCTCCTATTACCTCCAGGTGGCTGAATTTGGCCAAGGGATTACAAATTGTTTTCCCCCCAACAAATACTGCTTAACAGAGCCACTGAACTACACACAGCTCCATGATCATAATAAAGAGTTTCCAGTGCCAACATCTTGTTACTAACCAGTCATGATGACAGAAGTAACACAACCAGGCTGTCCATATAAAACAGAAAAAAGGACACATTTAACAAGTCTTCAAAAGCGAGCAAAGACAAAATAATCAAATCTCATTAAAGACATCTAGTAAAATTAAATTCAGTGCATCTGCACACTTTTACACCTTTTCCCAAATTACTTTTATAACCATCGTAACGCATGGGGAAGAAACACACACACACACACATATATTTTTATGATAAACATTTCTTAGAGATAAATTAATTTAAATTAGCTTTAAGACTTAATGAGATCTTCCCATGTTCTTTATCATTTTTCTTACAAAGAAGGTCACAAGGTCTATAAACACTTTCATAGGTCTCCATCCACAAAACTACATACTAGAAGTAACTTTGGGATAGCACTAGCACAAATTAAAAAGTTTTTTAAAATTGAGTAGCCTTTATTTGGCAAAATATCACATTTTTAGAGCCAATTTTAGTGCCCAAAGAGCACCTGTTGTCTTTTCCCTTCCAGAATGGTCTTTCCAAGAGATGCTATGCAAGTGTGCACATAGTATTTGGGGTCAACTCAGTGGCACAACCCCTGCTGACTTCAGTATTGTGTCTGGAGAGGCTCTCTGGGTCTATCTATCTCTTTATCGAAGATCAATTATGATATGTTTGTGGAGGAGAGGAGGGGCTCCATTCCTGGGGTTGGGGGAGACATGTGCTGGTTGGGAGCCCCATTTCATCTAATTTGACAAGCTTGTTGCTTGAAACATTGGCCCAGGGGTGCTGTTCAAAGTTCATGCTGTTTAACGAAGTGGAATTTCAACAGAAGCTCAGGATACAATCCAGAATGAGAGTACAATAGATTCCTTAACATGATACTCAAATGGAAAAACTGACCATTTGAATTTTGCTGCTAGTGTGTGCACACAAATATTTCAGGATGTTGACACCAGCCATAGCTGCCAAGTTTTCCCTTTTCTCACGAGGAAGCCTATTCAGCATAAGGGAATTTCCCTTAAAAAAAAGGGATAACTTGGCAGCTATGACACCAGCCTTAAGGTCATTATTTTGGCTTGATTCAGATGCAACAACCATGGTCCAAGAACAAGCCTTGCCCCCTTCCCTCCTTCCCACCATGAGACCAGTTTCAAAGAAGATATTAGCCCTGTTTGTCAGTGCATTTGGGAAGAATGCTCAATCACATGAGAGGGAGAGCAGGTCAATGTCTGCTGGCCGCACTCCCGTGCTGCCATCCAGAGAGGTGAGGTCTGAAGAAGGAAGTGCACTCTATATATGCAAGCTTCCCTTCAGGATTTAAAATCCGGATTGCACAGGGTTCTCAGTCAAAAGGGGAACCAACCGATGTAGAACCTACATATGCAAGCTACATACGTACATAGAACCAGTGCTTTCTCCCCTCAAAAAATGTTTTAGGGGTGCTCTTATTTTCCTACTTATATTGAAATACTGTCCCTTAATGAGGCCAAACTTAAGATTCACAAAATGTTTAGGCATATGTGTACACCAGAAAAAAAAAGCACTGCAAAGAACCTACACGGGGTTGGCAGTGGCTACAACCAATGTTAGAAATTAGCCAGGCACCAGGCATGTTTTGCAACTGGTGTGGGTCCAATTGTGACCATGTGGAGATCTCTGGATGCCAGGTTGGCAACTGGGGAAAGCAAAATATCACTTAGAGAAGGATCTGGATATTTTTTTCTTGAAGCTTGATTTTGTTTTATTCCGGATTGATTTATTTGATGTTTTAATGTTTTGTAAACCACTTTGAGATATATATATATATATATAGAGGGGGGTCCTAGATATTAAATTAATAATAATGATAATAAACTCAATTGCAAAAAAGGGGAGAAAGGCACCAAGACATTCCATTGTGGTGACTGTAACATAGGTTTAAGGTGCCAATTGGTGATTAGATTATATATCTGAGTTTCTAACACTGGCTACAACAGGAGCTGTGGCTGCAGTCTTGCTCTTCCACTCTATGCAACCATAACTGCATGAAACAGAATGCTTGAATGAGGCTAATGTGGTTTCTTAAACCAGTCTCCTGGTTAAAGCACTGCTTATAAACCAAGATCTGATCCTGGTTTGATCTTTAAACCAGTTTTCTGGTTCAACAAATCACAGTATCTTCTTCAAAGCTGAGCATAAAAGTGGAAGAGGGAAGGGAGAGTACAGGGGCAAGGCTCATTCTCAAGTCTGACAAAACATGGTCTATTGGACTGAAATTGTTATGTTTAAAGCTGGTTATTCAGATCTGGACCAGGTATTGATTGCTTACTTGGGCTTGCCCATAGTCAAAATACTAAAAGCCAGGAGTGCATATTTTGAAGAGTTTTATCAAAGTAACTAGAATTTTTGGTGTGGCACAGCTGGGTGGCAAATTACTTCACCAACTGAATTGGGGTGTGAATGGAAATGTTCCTTACATTTAGAAGTACGCCCAAGTTGCTTGTGTGTGTGTGTGTGCTGCTTATATTTATTTAAAGCAGATAATTTAAGTAATTGTTGGCCCAAACCAACAACATGTTTGTAATTTAATTGTAATCCAGGGATACTCAATTAATTGCCACATGCTGCTTCTTTCCCAGAAAATCGGTTACCTTCACGTGTGGCGTTTGTGTGTGAAACAACACCCATTTCCCTTTGAGCTAGAAAAGCAAATCTAAACTTTAAAGAGACTCTCACATCATTTCAAATGGACACATCATGTTTAAATTACATACATATTTGCTGTAACATTGTGCAGTGAAAGCTGTATTAATTGCAGAATAATTTCAAAAACAACAACTGGTATGTACCATAGGATCAACAGCCACCTTTAAGTCCTAAACAGCATAAAGGTGTTTCTTCTGTGGCAAGTATGAGGTAGTTGTTTGCTTGTAAACAGAATAACTTTACTATGCTTTATGCAAACAATGTGGCTTGGAATTTCAGAAATGGTGAGGAGTTGCTCAGCTCACAATTCTGAAAGTCAGCCGCACTTGTGAATGTCATGTCACAAACGTTCACTTAAAAACAGGATTACCACTGTGCTTCTGTTTTAACGGGAAAGCATAATGCAAAAGGTTGATATTTTGAGTTATCAGAAACTCCTTTATATGTAAACAGAGGTAGCTACTATCATCAGCACATAACATGTATATATTATAAAAGGTCTCTTTTTGGTTTGTTTTGAGCAAGCAAGTAAAAGCAAGTCATCTGTAAAACAAAAATAAAAGATTAACATGGCATTTTCCCTGAGCAAGGTCCTTTGTCCTGAGAAGGCTATTTTGTAATAATGACCATCCTCCGATATATAAAAATAAAATGTAAACTTTTTAATAATAAGATAGGTTTGATAGGCTCTCAGTGATTCAGTCTGTGGCTGCTAGAATTTATTCATTTCCTAATAATTTCTGGTCTGGAATTTTAAAGTATGTAAACAGAGGAATGGCCAGTTTTCAAATCCACCATTTCCATCTTACTATATGTAATGGTCAAGGAACTTTGGTTTACATTTTCAAAGTGACCTAGGTTTTGCATTGTTGCTGTTTGACCCAGTTATCATACCTGCTAAAAGGTTATGCAATGCCACTTTGATTTGTCTACATAACTTAAATAAGTTTACAGTCCTTACATAAGGCAAGGAAGTACTCCTCTATACATATAATCACATTCAGTATCGTCAAAAAAACAAACAAAAAACTTTTCATCGTAGCACACCAATAACTTCAGTATAAACCATTGAGATCCACCTCCCTCAAACACTGTCATGGAATTCAAGCAAAGGGACATAGGTTTTGTGCCTGTTACTGAGGTCGCTGAAACATATACATTTTCTGCAGTGAGGTGGGGGGCGGGGAGAGAGGTGGTGGCGGCAGCAGCAGCAGGAGGAATAATTCAAGGTTTGGGTCCTCCAACAAGGAACAAATGTCTTCTCTGCGTAACTCCGATGCAGCAAATGGAGTTACATCAGACTTGACTGGAGGCCTATCAAAACAAGTCATATTGCTGTCAGTGAAACAACAGATAAAACGGGGCTTGGAAGATTCTGGTCAAAGCATTTCACAGTGCAATCTTGCACAAGTCTAATCACAAGGAAGTCCCACTGAGTTTGCATGGGCTTACTCTCAGGTAAGTGAGCAACGGGTTAAGGGAAAATGTTCCGGCAAGATTTTAATGGGAATTGTTTTACATACAACCAAAGTTTCTTTGGATTGTTCCTACAGCAGCTGCCGCTGTCTAGGAGGCAAATAACTTAAAAAGAAAAAGAAAAACCACATGCTTGCATCTTTGGGAATGGCAAATAATCCAGCAAACACCTCAAAGAAAATGCTGGCAATGCACATGGTACCTTTATGCATAATGATGTGTGACAATTTAGTAATGTGGCTTTAGAGAAACCAGCTAGCTACAAGCATTGGCTACAGGTCCAAGGTCATTAACCGTGAGTAGCCTTAATGACTATTCCAGAGCCTATGTCTATTTAATATTAACACAGGGGATTAGTTTCAAAGCATTTAAAAAGAACACTTTATGTTCAATAGGATAAAGAAATATTCTAATGATCAACATGACATATCTATGGTGGACACAGGCTTATTTTGGGGTTAATGATAAAATAATAGGCAGTCAAATGATTGGCTTCCTAATCTCACTATAAGTTGGAGTTTTCAACATCAAATCAGTTTGGCAACTCCTTAAGAAACTGTTAAAAATCTAGTGTGCATGAAGATTACAATTTTTTCTTATTAAATTTTGACTTTTAAAAAAGGCTGCATTGCTACGCCCAGTTTCCATGGGAGTAGGCCCCATTGAACTCAATGCAACTTGCCTCTATATAAACCTGCTTCAAAACTCCCATTGCACTGTAAATATTAAAGCTTGACATTTGTAACATTAAAAGGCCAAGTGGTTTAAGTCCAGTCTCTCAAAATAGAATCAAGACGCAAAAAGGAAATCTTACCTGTGTTCCCTTTTCAAAAGATGTAAAAATCTATTCACTTATATAGCATGTAATCAGTAAAAACGGAGTCAGAGGAGAATGCTAATTGCTACTGCTGCCTTCATAACGCCTCAAGATTTGCACAAAATAAAGATTCAAGGTGGTATCTCAATACAACTCTAAACAATCATATCAATGTATACATTCTGCCTCAAAGTCACCTCGCCTGCATTTAAACCATATTAACTTAATACAATATTTGAGATACCAGCACAGAAAACTACACATTCATAGTCTTTGGGGGAGGGGAAAGAGAGGGGAATACCTTTAATCCTTTAAACATTGTAGCAATTCTGGGGGTTATTTAAACCAAGACATTACCCTTCCAAGGTGAGAAGTTTATCAAAAGCACCGCTATCCTGGATAATGGGAGCAAGAAATTATTATTTTTTAAAAGCCTTACCCTGAACCCTACAGGGATGTCTTAATATCTTCAGTACCATGGCAATGGCGATTTTAAGTAGCAAAAATTCTTTGGGCTTCCATGAAATAACAGTGGTGATCTCTTCCCCACCCTTTCGTTTTCTTCCATAATAGCAATGATATATTAAAGAAAAATCCCAGGAATGCCTATTCAAAAATTACTCAGGCTATTGCTTTCCAATGGGTATCCAAGGAAACAGAGTGTTGCATGTATACATTCAAGACATGCACAGAGTCAGAGATGGTTTATGAGGACAGAAATGAGCTGCAGGTTGCCTGCTTCCTCCACCCCCACCTTCCTTTCCTGGCACGGCTGCAATTCTAATGCTTGATTAACTGCAGGTTCAGCTGTATGTCCTGTGGTTTAAACACGTACTATTTATAATCTTTTGTTCTGCTTCTAAGTGGCTTTGAATGGGCATTTGCCCATAAATGCAGTCGAAAAACGTTTTCAATTACAAACAAAAACAAACAAACGGCAGTTAATCTTAACTATGGTTTACTGAAATTAGCAGCTCATAACCCTCAATCTGAATTTGTTTCATTTCAAGCAAGCCAGTTAAGATTAACCCCCGTTTGTCAGTTTGGACAAAACATCAAGCTGCAAATAATCAAGAAGAAAACCAGAAGCTTCCCAGCTCCTTGCAGCTGTGCTGGACAGGGAGAGAGGTAGCAGGGAATTGTGGGAAGCATGTGATCCTAAGGCTTGCTGCAGCTTATCCTCATCATAGCAAGTCATGGTTTCTTGTGGCGTCTGAAGCAGTTGAATGATATAGAGGAAACTCAGTTCAAATGGAGTTTGCTTGGAGTGATTGGTCTGGTTGTTTTCAGAATGACCACAGTTTTCTCAACAGTAGTTAAAAGTTGAAGTTGGTTGCATGATATGTGGAATTATTCTCCTTGTGCTTGAATGAGGTAGACATCCCAAGAGGGTAAAGGAGATGACAGACAAAAGCTTTAAGTCTTTTTCCTTTTTTGAACAGAGGGCCCCTTCCGGCTCTGTTCTTCAGGCGATGGAGATAATTTACTCGATGCTCCAGCTTCTTGCGGTGACCTGCCTGAGCGTTCTAAGACATCTGCTCTTCCCTCCTGAGAATAGGATGGAGATGTGTAGCCATAAGCCCCTGACCCTTCTTTCAGGAATGCTGAAGTGGAGGGCTGGGGATCTGCTTCGTATCTTCCCTGATAACTAGTGGGCTGCTGCAGAACAGTTTTATGTGGGCAGTTCGCCACCATGTGCATGATACTCTGACAGTAATGGCACTTCTTTGGCTGCGGAGGTAGTGTACATTCCTTAGCATGATGATCGAGGCCACCACAATTGTAGCATCTGCAAAAGAGAAAGGTTTTCTTAAAATGGAAAAGGCAAAACAGGTGCATTGTTTATTTATTTTTGGCTCTATGCATCAAAAAGTGGGGGAGGGGGATGCCTTATCTGCAATTGTTTGGGTGACCCAAAATATTTAAGACTTATTTTTAAAAGGAAGTGATTTCTTCATTATTCAAAGTTGTCCTCAAATGGAGAGGAAAAAAAATCAAGTTCAAGGATTTATGGGTCATTGTACATGCTTGTCCAATTTGGGAGCAGAATGAGAATTCATGCCACCAAAGAGATTTAGACAACTCTCACACATCTATGGCTTCTTCTAATTACCGTATATTCCAGCGTATAAGACGACTGGGCGTATCAGATGACCCCCAACTTTTCCAGTTAAAATATAGAGTTTGGGATATACTCGCCGTATAAGAAATACGACCCGGCGTATAATATGACCCCGACTTTTGAGAAGATTTTCCTGGGTTAAAAAGTAGTCTTATACACAGGAATACACAGTACTCATAGTCCGGTAAGAAGTGCGCCATTTTCCTGCTCCTTTTCAATACAAACAAAAGACAAGTGACCTGCACAGCTAGGCAGATGTCCATTGCAGTTGCAGGTGAACAGCCAGGCACTTACATATCCAGAGACTGTCTGCTGAGTGTGTTTGAGGCTGGCATGTGTGAGCATACATTTGGTGCATGTTCACTTGTATATCTACACAAGAATGTATGAATAGCCCTACTGGATCAAACCAAAGTCCCATCTATTCCAGCATCCTTTCCTCACAGTGGCCCATGTAAAGACTGAAAGCAGGACATGAACACAAAAGGACCATTTCCAGTTGCGTTCCCCAGCAACTGGTATTCAAAGACATGCCACCTCCAATCTACCAGAGCAGTGTCTGTCACTGGAGATTTGCCTATTTTGCCTTAGTCCACAAGAAACAAGGTAATGACACAATGAATTAAATGAAGAACTGGCAGTAACTAACTCTTTACGAAGTCCCAATTCAAAGATACTGTCAAGAAAACCACCTCATGGCCTACAAATCATGTAAAATTCAGAATATATGATGAATCATGGAATGGGTGGTGGTCAGCAAAGAACCATAGGCATATTAGAAAAACAAACTGATCAATGAAGTTTATCATTCCGACATGTTATTTTACAGACCAATATGGGTAGGGGAAGAAGTGCAGAAGATTCAAGCTAAATTTTAACTGAGCTAGGCAGGGAAAGACAAATGACAGAGCAGCAAGGAAGGGGTCAGCAAAGATAAGATGCAGCAGAGAGGGAAGAAAATGGAGAACGAAAGATAACAAGGGTTCATGGGAGCAAATACAAGTATTGAGTCTTTGATATAAAATCCAATGGATTAAAAGTATCTTGTGGACCGCCCTGAGACCTGTGGGTATAAGGGAGGCATATAAATTTAATTAATTAATAATAGCTGTATATAAAAAGCATGATATTATTATTATTAATAATAATAATAATAATAATAATAATAATAATAATTTATTTATTTATTTACAGTATACCCCACCCATCTGGCTGGATTTCCCCAGCCACTCTGGGCGGCTTCCAACTGAATGTTAAAAACAATACAGCATCAAACATTAAAAACAGGGCCACCTTCAGTTGGTCTTCGCTTGGTGTGTGTGTGGGGGGGGGGGAATAAAGTTTCTAGAGAGCCTGCCTAGGAAGGGTGATAACCCAGGTAGGTGCCACCACAGAAAAGCCTCTTTCTCCTGTGATCCATTGTTACACTTTACTTGGCTGGGGCACCCAGAGGAGAGCCTCCTAAAATAAAGGGATAAGTACATGTGGGAGAAGACTAATTCCCTGGTCCAAATCCATTAGGACTTTTGAGGTCAAAATTGGAACCATGAATTGAGCTTGGAAATGGGCAAAGGACTAGTACAGATGATAAACCACTAGCATATGTTTAGATCATTCGGTCCCCAATTATAAAATTTCTATAATACTGTTCTGGACCACTTGAAATTTATGGGCAACCCCATGTATACAACAGCACAATATTCCAAACAGGAACAAACAGGTTAACAGAAGTTACTGCCCCTGAGGAATTGCCATAGTTGGCAATTGGACAATCAGTTAATAAAAGGTGCTTTGAGTCACTAAGATGATTTGTGCCTCTAATGGCAATGCAGGATCAATTAGCATCTATTAGTACCAATGAGCATTTCCAAACTATGTACCTGATCATGTTCTCAAAGTGTCAGTGGGGACAGGAAATTTCTGTGACTTTCCTCAAGCTAATTTATCTTATTATCCAAGCAAGCTCATGTCTTTAACAAAGCATCCAAAATACTGTACTGCAATCATTTTTAAACAAACTATACCAAAGGAACTTTGCACGAACAGCACTAAGTTATAGGATAACAATACTGCCAGTATAAACTCTCACACAAACGTATTAAACAATGTTATACATTGTATTGCATTATACATTCAAATAATTTTGAGTGTGAATAGGCCTCCACTGAACAAGAGAAAGTGCACCAGGGGGTCAGAAATACAAGAAACAAAGGAAATCTTTGGCAATGAGTTACTGACATAAAGATACAGTAGTACTTTATGTGTTTATTCTTTTTGAAAGTTTAAACATACTCCACTAGAGGGCAGCAAGAATCCAAACAATTAACACTCTCTTGTAGTTTTAAAATCATCGTTATAGTATTGGCACATGTTGGAGGGTTCAGATAAATTTTATCTATTCATATGCTTATTCAGTGATTTAAAAGATGTCTAGGCCACTCTGCTAGACAGCAAGTGGTGGAAATATCATTCCAAACATTGCTTGGAGCACATATAATTTGTTCCCAGCACCTTACAGTGAAGGCAGAGTTTGCTGCCTGCGTTGCATCTGCTGCTAGCAGTCCCGCGGAGTTCTTCAGAGTGGTTTGGAGGTTTACTGGCCCCTGAGGGAGTTAAGATTTTGGAAACACTCTAGGGTAAAATTGCTGGGCGCTGTGATACCATAGCTAGTGCAAAACCACATGAGATGTCAACCCACATTTAACCAAGTTTTATGGAAACAATCTCTTGGTAGCTCAGTCGGCAGAGCATGAGACTCTTAATCGCAGGGTCATGGGGGGGGGCTCGAGCCCCATGCTGGACAAAAGATTCCTGCATTGCATGGGGTTGGACTAGATGACCCTTGTGGTCCCTTCAAACTCTACAATTCTATGATTCTATGACAAGCTGCTTGTGACTATGCATCTGACCACACGCCTGCATGAACCCTGTTCCTTGTGGTTAATATAAACTAGCAAGCAGAGCATGACTAGATGGGTCCAGAGTGTTAATTTATCATTATACGGTGGGGTGGTGCCTTCTGCTTTGAATCCACTAGTATGTGATAGTTGGGGTTTCACTGGTTACTAATATGCATTTTCTTGGGAAGGTGATTGAGAGAACTGGAGCAGCTGCAACCCTTCCTAGTTGAAACTGATTATCTGGACCCGTTTCAGTGGCTTGAATTGCCTTTGTTGCCATGGGTGTAGCCAAGGTGGCCAGGGGGGGCAGCTTCCCCCCTAAATCAAGTAAATTAATAAAAAATACTTAACAGAGATTCTGCCCTCCCCAACACGAAGTGTTGCCTTTGTCTTTCCTTCATTGGGAGAGGGACGAGGGTCTATTCAATCTCTCCATGTTTTGATACCATTGACCATGGTATTCTCTTGAACTAGCTATACAGGATGGGCGTCCAGGGCACTGTTTTTATATTGATTCCAGTCTTACATGGCAAATCAGTTCCAGAGAACAGCATTGATGAAATGATATTTGGCTCCCTAGCATCTGTGTTATGGGTTGCGTCAGGACACTATTTTGTCTCCTTTGGTATTTAATATCTATATGAAGCCACTGATCATTAAAGGATTTAGAGCAAAGTGTCACTTGTATGCAGATGATATGCCTCTCTCTCTCTCTCTCTCTCTCTCTCTCTCTCTCTCTCTCTCTCTCTCTCTCTCTCTCTCTCTCTCTCTCTCTCTGAACCACCCCACTGTGTAATGATAAATTCACCCTAGTTCTGCAGCAATAAAACTGCTAGCACATTTGCAAAGGTAAGCATGGTCTGGCATGGTTTCAAACTGGATGGGGGATTGCATGTTGAGGGGGTTTGGGCTGCTGAGCTTTGCAAATGTGCTACCAGTTTTACTGCTGTACCACCTGCTTTACAACTGTACTCCTCTGACAGGGTTCATACAGTACTACAAGCTGGGTTTTAGTGTTACAGTTCCAGCCCCCTGGAATCAGTTGCCAGCTGAAATTAGACAGACAATTAACATCCTGATGTTTAGACAGCTACTGAAAATATTTGTTTATAGTCTTTCCCTGAACTGTGAAACACTTAATAGGTTTATAAAATAAACTGAAAAGATATAAGGACAAGAAGTGTAACCGTCCCACCCATTTTGATTAGCATAGTGGTGTTATAGTGACATCTTGTGATTGACAAGTGGGTTGATCCACCCACCTGCCAAAATTGGCGCATGGGATGGGGCCAAGCCAAAAAAGTTCCCCACCTGTGGGCTATAATATGGTTAAGAGCCCTCTTTAAATTGGATTTAGTAGCTGTCCCCTACTGAACATGCTGAGTCCTACTGATCCATTAAGAAAACCAGAACTGAAGATAAGCTTGTCTACCTTCTCTGATAGATGTTTCCCTTCAATTTCAGTAAATTTGTTAAGCTTCCTTCACCTTTTAATGAACATATGCAGAGAGATTACCGGTAAATTTCCAGTGAAGAAACCCAAGATCTCTCTGCAATTAGAAGTAGTTTTGGAATTGTTTCTCAAGGCCTGCTTTTTGTACTGACCACAATGCCCCACTGGGGACCTTAGCAACTGGCGGGGCGGGGGGAGGGCATTTCCTTTCCACAGAAGGAACAAACCTTATCATAATACTTTGACAACTGTTGCATCCTTCATGTGATGCAGAGATCCATGGCCCACTTTGTAAGAGGGACCATTGCTAACTTCATACGGTTGTATACAATCTTGAGGGAAAGTGAATTTGTAAAGGGGGGGAATGGACAACTAGTCCTTATTTTAAATGGGGGGCATTTATACCAGATATTTTGGAAAGACTACTCTGAAGAACTTTTTTTTAAAGGAATCATGCAACACAAATATATGCTTGTACACATGTGTGGGAGAGATTGAGCTTGGTGCAGATGAGAGATGGAGAATCAAAATACTGACACTTTCCACATGGCAAGTAGCACTCTCTACATGACAAGTGGGGCATTAACTATCCATTATGCTGCCTGTTGGCCTTTGTTATGTAACAGAACATGGACTTTGGCAATGCGGTGAGCCACCCACTAGCCTCCCCACCTTTTTCAGACTTCTAAAGGTTTTTGGGAACATGTGGTTGCTTGGCTCACTGTGTAGCAGGAGACCATGTACCTTCTATGCAGCCCCACAACTCTCCGTGGAGTGAGGAATTTTAGGATCAGAGTTGCCTCTCCAAACAGGAGGGAATTTAGTCAGTTGCCACATTGTAGTAGGCTCCCTGGTGGTTATAATACTTTCTGAAAGCCTTGTCAATAAAACTGTCCTCAATCCTGCTCCCCAAACCACCACGATTTCACAATGCACAACGAACTTGAAGCAATGCTGTGGAACAACATCTTGTAGACTGGTGTGAACCAAATTGCATATTTGTCTGCCTAGAAGCTCATGAGCTAAGGCAATAAATCTACTTTATATGACATAGCAGAAAATATTTTGATGTGATACAGGAACTGGATTTGGCAGACCATGGTCCTTTTGCTTAATAAAACAAAACAAAACCACATTCACCTGTGCATATTCAGAGTAATCCATAGTCTGTGTTACTGCTTCCCAACTAACATTTGCTCAAGATCTTTGTTTTCCAAATACTAGAAACCAAATAAATAACTGCTTTTTGAGTTTGGAGTAGAACCCAAAATAGGAAAAATTCATTCCTAGACTATAGCATTTTTAATTTGCTCATATGTTATATCTTTACTCTATGCGGAATTAATATCATAGTAAATATATTTGCTAGATTTTCCTCAGTAATTTCATTTGTTAAACAAGGATTCGTGCCTGCCCTCCTTGCTTTCTCAACTAAACATTCTGCTATTACTTTGGCTTCTGTGCCTATTTGGTTACAACGAGACAACTTAAAACCATCCCCTTCACCACAGCAAACAGACCCATTTCTTAAGGGTTGTTAAGGAAGTAAATATAAACGTCTAGGTTGAAACATACCGAGGAAAGATTTAGTTCAGTCAATATCAGTACGCTCATTTTTCTTCCTGTGCTAGAGAAGATCAGACTCAAAGTATTACCTTTACTGGGGAAGGAAATTCATTCTGAAAAATCTATAAACTCCAGTTAAATGACAAAATAAAGTCAACATTTTTATGGGAACCCATATTTAGGTCAGCTGCTTTTGTTTAGGTCCATATACACCCAGAAGCACAGTACAGCCCCCACCCTTTTCTTTGTGAGTTCTAAAGTAGGCTAAAGTGTTTCAGCAGCAGAAAAGAGGTAGGCAGCAGCCATGGACAAATCAATTTAATCAGTCACTATGGTATGTACTGCCGTTATCCAATTCACTGAACCATTTCACCTTCCCAATTGGCCAGCTGTCAGGGCTCTTGATTCTACTCAAGGGGGCCTCATCACCCTTTGCAGATCACATGGGTTTACCCTTGATAGATAAATAAAAATAAGGAAAGTTTGAGGTGCAGGGGATTATTTATCATTTGCAAATAAACGCAGCTTGAATTTTAGGCTTTCCACTTCCCTTCTAAATAAAACACTTTGTAATTAAGATTCAGTACTCCTTGTTTGTCACTTAGCAAACAGACTTTGTGGTCGAAAGACTGCATGATGTCGCACATTCGCCGACTTAAACATGTTAGGATTTATTTTCCTATCAGTTCACACCCATTTCCTGAAATATCTCCTTTCTCTAGGAATTTAACCAAAATGAAAATGGGTAGCTGCTTTGAATGCACGAATGTCACATCACAGCATCACCTGTGAATTATATAAAATTGGGCAGTGGTGGGAATAGAGGGTTCAAAACAATTGAACTCTTTTTAGACAGTGTTCCTTAACTATATACACTGCAGCTTCAGAAACTTACTCTGTTATGACATATAAAATACTCAGTTTAACTTTCCATGTGGTATATACAAGGATATACTGAGTATTTTGTGTGCCATAACAGGACTGGCGTGTGTAGAAACATCAGAGTAAACCCTGCTCTTAAAAATAGCAATTTAATGATTTATGTAGCAGAGAAACTCGAAGTCATTTGACTTGTATTTTATGCTAAATGTTTCTAAAATAAAAAAGGGGGAGATTATTTATCTTATTGTTTTATTGGGAGGGAAAACTCCAGCTAAGAGATGCAGCCCTTTCCCCAAAAACATTCAGAATATAAAGCAAACAAAGTGATGGCAGGTTTCTTAAAAAGCATTTAAACTGGTTCATCAGACATAAAGCCATGACCCTAATTAAAGGTTGCCTTTCATATCTAATGAAAATATTGCAGAAAATGAACAGAACTACTCACATATTTACACTGTGCATAGAAGTTGCTGATCTGCCCCAGATCTCTAAAATATATCCTTCAAAATGTACCTATTAGTGTATGCAAACAAGTGAATACTACCAGTAGTTTGTTTTCTTTGAAACAAAAATTAACATGTTGGCTGATTCTGAAAGCTACTATGATGAATCTTCATTCTTTTTATAAATAATGGCAAGTAAATGTAAAGATACCCATATTTCAAAATGGAGAGGAACAGGTTGTATTTTCTTTCTTTTATTATTATTTAGTTATGATTTTCGATTATAACAAAAAAAAGAAAACATTTCACAAATCATTCAACAGTACAGTAATTCTAATATTTTCAATCTCGACTTCCCTCCCCCTCTTTCTGCAGTTCCTTAAAATTGTTTTCATCTTTCCCTGCATAAGAACAGGTTGTATTTTCTGTACATGACAGTGAGCTACTGAATGCAAATTTTTAAAGAATTCTTACACACAACAATAAAAAAGTTCTCAAGAATTTTCATATCACAGAACTTGTCCTATCTCCAGTACCTAGAGACAATAGAATTGATAAACATTTTGAAACTATTCTGAAACCATTTTGAAACTTGTCAACCACTGTAACCACTGGATCATAGAAATTGCTTGTTTATCAACTTAAGTCAGGTAAGAAAAAGAATTCATTCATGAAATGTGATTAAGTTTTATGCTGTTGAGCGGGGAAGATGGCTCTATTTCCTACCCTGAGCTGCTGGCAATTGGGCAGGGGAAATTTAAGAGAAAGCAAAGTCAATATAAATTATTACGAAAAAGCTGAACTTGAAGCTGAAAGTGGATTGCACATAGCTAACATTTGTTTCCAGCATAGAGATGACATTTATTTTGTCTTTTACATCACCTCTGGCCTATATTTTCCAGTGCAAAGGGACTTGTAAATAGTTGGCTTTAATTTCTGCTCAGCTGATTTAAGCAACAAGGAAAGCAAGCACTATAGTCTTTTTCAAGCTATAATAATACGATTTGGACCATTAATCCAATATACATGGCAAACAACCTTATCATTTGTGTGGTTTACAATACAATTTGTTGCCAAAATTATTTATTTTTGCCAGAATTATCCACAAGTGACAATATGCAGACAGCTTTGAATTACTCACTTAATAGTGTTCTTCAACGATGGAATGTGGGGGAACTGATCTGTAAAAAGTTTCTGCTGTTAAGAGTTTTAAAAGCTTTGTCAAAATGTGTATAAGGAATACAAGCTAGTTGTTCATAAAATGTGGCATGTGTTCTAAAAAGCTGGGGAAAATTAGGAAGTTGAATAAATTAAAAACTAAAAAGAAAGTTACTATCCTATGCACACTTATTCAGGAGTAACTAATGGAAATCAATGCATATCAGGCAGAACAGCTTATAAAAATAAAGGTATGTGTTAACCAACCAACTCCACAATGTCATCTGAAGGAAATTTAGTGTTTGAGAAAGCAAAAAACAGGAACATTTATATAATTATCCTCTTTTGGTTCCAAACATACATTACTAAAGAGGGAATGACAAAATAGATTATAATATTAAAAACAACAACAGCCATTTGTTTTTCATTTTTTAAAGAGATGCTACTGTGCAAGTATAGCTAATCCGACATTTGATAAAATATTAAGATGATTATAGCTTAGTTAAAAGGGTTCTCAGTACAAAAAAACCCTGGAAGATAACACCCACACACTGTGATCTTTTAAATCAGGAAATCTGACATGCAATTTCCTGGACCTGCACCTTAAAACATTATACAAAAACAAATCTCTTCTTGTTATAATGAGAAGACAAGTTTTTCCTTTAAAGAAATTGATCGTTTTAATGTTTATATTAGGAAATAACTTATTATTATGGCCTGTGCCTCTTAATCTAAAAGACACAAAGTACACGTACAGAGCCTTTAAAAATTGTTCTGCATATTTACATTATTGTTTTAATTGTAAACCCCATTGACATTTAGAGCAAGTTCACCGGGGATTAATATTATTAGTTTGAACACTACAAACACTGAAAAAGAAAATGGACTGAAAGCGAGTTTTACAACAAGCATTAAACAGACAAATGCTGCTACCGGCACTTGAGTACAAATACTTTTTGTCGGTTCCCCCCACCCCCAAGTAAACAAAACAAGTTTTATGTGAACAATTGAGAAGCCTCAGAAGAGACACGCATGATGGAACCTTACAATGAGATGGGGGAAGGGGGAAGAAAAGAGAGGAATTCATGTGGGCTCCAGATTCTGTATGACATTCAATTTGGCTTCTTTATCTTCCTCCTTTTCCATAAAGACATTTAGAATACTATAAAGGAAAGTGTTGTTGTTGTTGTTGTTTTTAAAAAAAGCCCATTAAGGAAGTGTAATGCATTTCACAAGAAACAATTGTATAAAATACTCCCTTCCCCTGTAGTTTTTAAAAAGAATGCAGGGATTTTGAAAAATAGAAATTCAAGAGACATGAACCTTCTTTGCAGTTAATCAGGATTATTCCCATGTTTTCTTAAACAGAAAACTGAATTGTTTTAACCATTATAATAGTTGAATATATAATTGCTGCGACAAATAAAAGAACTGAAGTGAATACTAATCATCTCTGTTTTATTGATTTACCTCAAGGCAAAAACACTTGAAGAATGTTCAGATACTTTAACATCTTAATTTGTTGCTAACATGCAGATTACCTCTGCTAAAGTTTGTCATAAATTTCTATATTGTTTTGGTTATCAACTGGACATGACAAGTTCAAATAAAATCTTGCATGTGCCTACAAGTTTTCTTCCTTTCATTCATGAGGTACATAGAAGTTTCTGGATGTGGAATTGCAAACTAGAGGCTTTCAATTATTCCCCTCCCCCTTTAAAGTGAATACAAGGGACTTCAAATTCATTTCATGCATATTTCCTCAGACATTTCCACCATACACACATCTTATAATCCTTCTTTGCATTTTAATAATATTGGATGACATTAAATCATATCATAATATTGCCAAATTCCATTTTAATTAATTCAATTAAAATTATGCATGTGCTAAGTGTTTTCTTTTTATAATAGCCAATCACTGGAACACATGCATTGGCTGAAGATATAGCCATCTTTACGTTCTTCTGGGAAATGGCTTCTTGATGATATACTCACGGTGTCTACATGGAAACATGCTGGTAAATAAAGTTTTAAACTTATGCAAAGAAGAAGAGAGATTCAGCACCTGAGCCAATGATTGAATTTATGAAGCATCTGTATGGCAGTTGGGAAGAAATACATTTGCAGGAAGAAAAAGCAAGTGAAATAAGAGGGCTTGTCTACTATTAAAGGAGCTGGGGCAAAAAATATAAACCTGCATGTTTAGCTCCTAAACAATTTTAATACTACTTTTCTGTCACTGTGCAGAAACAACTACTCATGATCTGTTAAAAGAAATTGTTAAAATAGCAGCATGAAATGCCAGTTTTCTAGTTTTCAAAGTTTTTTTTAAAAAATAGTAAGCAGTATTCTTACTCTGCTTACTATTACAAATAAATTCTAAAGCAGTTTACAGAGAAAAATATATTATAATCATTTCAATAAAGAAATGAAGACAGTTCTACTTGTATTAAATAATGAGAGATAGGACCTTACAGAATAAAGAACCTATTTTATTTGCTGATAAACAGTTTGTGAATAACACTCAATGATATTTTGTCATCTTCTGTAAACTTTTATGAGAAAGGAGACACACACGTGAAAAAAGTTTGTTTTCCCGGCAAGAATTTGAAAAATAAGCGTTATACAGTACATGTAAAGATGTGATAACCATATGAAATAGGTGGTGGAAAAGAATAACTAGTATTTTATAGTAAAAAGGGGATAGCATTTTATAAATATTTGTTTGCTAATACAGATATGTTAATTCATATAAATTATTATTATGTATTTTTGTGTTGGAGTAACGTGAGAAAGAGCAACAAGCCTGACTTAGTCCCTCTGATAACCCAGACTTAGTTTGAACCTTTGGGAATTCCCTCCCTTTTCATGTGAACTGGTGCAGCTCTCCTGTTTTCTGGTATTCAGAAAACAACAACACTTGGTATCACAGAATTGTAGAGCTGACTGAAAGGGACCACAAGGACCATCTAGTCCAACCCCCTACAATGCAGGAATCTTTTACACAATGTGGGGCTTGAACCCATTACCCTGAGATTAAGAGTCTCACGCTCTAGCAACTGAGCTTTCCCAGCACTTCCCATTTGTCAACACTTCCAGGGGCTCAAAGAACTGCACGTGCATTTTTTAGTTTTAATTCTTGTATACAACCATGTAAATTTGTATAATCAATTATTACTTTCCCCCACATTGCAGATGGGAAAGTCAGAGAGGGTGGGTTGCCTAAGGCCATCCAGTGATCTGGTTCCTCTAACAACACTAAGCCAAGCCATGACTTGGCATGAATGAATGTGTAGGTTCCTGGACAGAAAACTGTTACTCCTCCATCAGTCCAGCTACTGTGAGCCAGGGCTACCTAGTCAGTTCATGGCAGAGGTGAGATTTGAACCTGCAACTTCCTGATTTGTAACCTGGTACGTGCATTCTTCTGAAATGAAGGCTGTGAAGCAGCCACAGAAAATGAAGTTACAAGTTGGAATGCAAGTCTGGATTTTATGTAAAGTATAAGATGTAAAAGGCAATTACTTTAAATCAGGCATGGCCAAACTTGGCCCTCCAGATGTTTTGGGACTACAACTCCCATCATCCCTAGCTAACAGGACCAGTGGTCAGGGATGATGGGAATTGTAGTCCCAAAACATCTGGAGGGCCGAGATTGGCCATCCCTGCTTTAAATCAATGACTGCATGAAAAGGTGCTTTCATACAAGCAGAAAGCACTCCTCTAAGGCAGGTCTCCCAATTTTACTCTCTATCTATTGAACTCCCTGCACCACCTCCCAGAATTACAGAGAATCCTACAAATCTTAAGAGCAGTTGAAGGCTTCTAGTGTGTAGGAGAGGGTTGATGAACAACTGCTAGACTTCCATGAACAGAAGTGATTTTCTGCTTCAGCAGGTATCTTTCAATTCAACCCAGCATTCAGCTAATATTCAGTTTAAAAATTGTAGGAATGACTACACATTAGTCAGTTTAATGCTAATAATGATTACTGACCAATGGAAAAGAAATGATGATTGTTTTGAACAGTTGTAAAGTGTTTGCAACATTTTGAACTGTCTGAACTGGCAAATTACGATTGTTTAAGGTATGGCACTATTCTTCCGGGACCCAGGTGGCGCTGTGGTTAAACCACTGAGCCTAGGGCTTGCTGATCAGAAGGTCAGCGGTTCGAATCCCTGTGACAGGGTAAGCTCCCGTTGCTTGGTCCCAGCTCCTGCCAACCTAGCAGTTCGAAAGCACGTCAAAATGCAAGTAGATAAATAGGAACCGCTACAGCGGGAAGGTAAACGGCGTTTCCATGTGCTGCTCTGGTTTGCCAGAAGCGGCTTTGTCATGCTGGCCACATGACCTGGAAGCTATACGCCGGCTCCCTCGGCTAATAATGTGAGATGAGCGCGCAACCCCAGAGTCGGTCACGACTGGACCTAATGGTCAGGGGTCCCTTTACCTTTACCTTTTACTATTCTTCCATTCGGATCTGATTTTCAGTTCAGCTATACCGAAACAACTGCATCAAGAAAAACGATACATGAATAAGGGCGGGTGTTGACTTAATTTCTATATATTTGGGCTTGGATCCAGAGTTCCTATGTGCAGAATCCCATTTGTGCAATAGCAGGAAGGTTACTTTGCCAATTCCTCTTCCCTCCTGAAAGTGAGGGGGGCGGCGAAACGGTGTGAGAGGTGGCATGGAGAGGAGAAGTGAGTGAAAATTGCCTCTCAGGATCACAGTTCCTTCTGCAAAAAGAAGAAGAAGAAGAAGAAGAAGAAGAAGAAGAAGAAGAAGAAGAAGAAGAAGAAGAAGAAGAAGAAGAAGAGGAGGAGGAGGAGGAGGAGGAGGAGGAGGAGGAGGAGGAGGAGGAGGAGGAGGAGGAGGAGGAGGAGGAGGAGGAGGAGGAGGAGTAGTTTGGATTTGATATCCCGCTTTATCACTACCTGAAGGAGTCTCAAAGCGGCTAACATTCTCCTTTCTCTTCCTCCCCCACAACAAACACTCTGTCAGGTGAGTGGGGCTGAGAGGCTTCAGAGAAGTGTGACTAGCCCAAGGTCACCCAGCAGCTGCATGTGGAGGAGCGGAGACGCAAACCCAGTTCCCCAGATTATGAGTCTACCACTCTTAACCACTACACCACACTGGCTCTCACCACAAAAGAAGAGTCTGAAGCACTTTCCAATATTAAAATTAAAGCTACAGGACACCAACATTAGTCCAAAATACAACAGCACTACAATAAATAAATAAGCATGCATCCCACAACAGATCTACTTAATATAATATAATCCGGCATGAAAATGATGCAAATTTGATTCACAATTACCTGATCCAACCCTAGGCATGTGCAACTAGTTATATATAATGGCAGCTTCATATGCATCAAAGCAGCACAACTGGACTCATGCACTGCAGTGCAGGTGAACATGCATTCGAGATACATACTCATGCACCTTTTGCACACAGAATTCTGCTTCTCCTGGTTGCCTCACATAATGGGTTCGGGGAGATAATGCTAAATACATGAAACAACAACATAAGTTTAAGTGGGCTACGCTTGGGTAGCTACCTTGCAAAGTTAAAGGGTCTACTGTTCTCCTCATTTTTATCAATGACTATCAAATGTCACCACTGAAGCAAGAAACTGAATGTTAATGTGATGCCAAAACTTTATTCCAGCCTTGCAATAAGGCAGTTGCCTGCCTGGTCACCTGCTCAGTCTTGCACCTGCTGCTTCTCAGTTAACTCAATTTATCCTGGGATTAGACCAATACAAGGAAGGATAGGGCAGCTGCAGCTGCCACACCATACATGCATGTATATTTGGGCAAAAGTGAAATCAAGTATTCGTGTAAATCAATGACACATCCTGATCTTTTCATGCATCCTGGCCACCGTTGCATAAGTGCATTCACACAGGTGGAACAGCCACAGCAATAAGAGCTAGCAGCCAGAGAAAGTAGCAGGCAGGTAACCCCATCTCAATCCTTATCTGCAGGCTGCTTTATTCTATGACCACAGAAATAAACAAATCTTTCTAGCCTATGTGCCCAGAACTGTGGTAGATTCAGCTGCTGTTGCATTTAAGCCATAAATGTGTGCAAAACTTCCAAACACTTTGTTTAACAAAGTGACAATCAAGTAGCTGCTTTTAAACCGAAACAGTATCTCAATCAGTTTTATTTTACTGAAACATTTATTGAATAATGGCATAAGGAGAAGACAAGCTTTAGAAATTCTGAAAATTATTCCTTAGTTTCTAATTTCAAGATCCAATGCAACTGGTTTCTATTAAACTTTTGCTACATTTTTTTTTATGTCTGAGAGGTTAAAATGGGCTTGGAACCAGTTGCAACAAAAAATTAAGGCTGCACAAATGGTTTATAGGGTAGGTCAGTTGTGTCTTAGCTATAATCACTGCCAGCACCCCTCTTCTTACATCTCCCAGATCGGAGGTGATTTGGTACATATAAGGAATACTGGACTGTAGCCCTTGGCACAGGGGCTGGTTAGAGGACTCTGCCAGAGTTTAGCATTACTGAACTCTGAATCAGCATTACATTCAACCCAGGGGTCCTGGTTTTAAACAAACTCAACACAGTGGGTTAATTTAATAAGCTAGTTTCATTAAAACACATGTTATCTCCTTGTTATGAAACTTAAGAGTTTGCTATATAAACCAGGGTCCCTGGGAACACAAAACTGAAACTAAACTCTGAAACAGTACTCCTCCCAGCCTTACAGGAGAATGAGAGGAATTAAATTCTTGAAATTTAAGGGTGTTAACTGGCTTGTTCTTTCTTATCACAGAATTGGAAGGGACCCTAAGGATCTCATCTAGTCCAACCTCCTGCAATGCAGGAATAGGGATTGGACCTGCAACCTTGGTGTTATCAGCACCATACTCTAACCAACTGAGCTAAATGAATGTCACTTCAATAATCAAACTAATAAGAATATATTGAATTTGGGAGAGCCTGGCCTTGATCTAAATATAAGAATAGGCATATCTATCTATCTATCTAGTGAAAATAGATTAGCTAAATGAAATAAAAACTTAATAGTAAGTATTTTGGCAAAACCAGTCAGCACCAGAAAAGTTCTAAACCACTCTAGATACCATATTCTCATGAATGTTTTTCTCCATATTTTTTTTCTACCCACAAACTAGTGGATGTTCATAAATGAACTGATCTTGTGGTAACCACATAATGAAGGCCGGCTGACTTTAAGCTAGTGGGTTTTTAAAACCTGTCTATAAACCAGAATATTCCTCAGAGAAAATGGCTTTATTACTTCGACCGTAGTAAAACTTGGAAGAGAGAGAGAAAAGGGTTTGGCAACAGACATGGAATCAAAAGGCTGGCCAAAAGGTAGGAATAGCAGCCCTGACTGAGGTGCAAAGCATTATCTGAGGCACCTCGAGGGGACCAAAATGTGAAAGACAGATGCTGGCCTGCTCAAGCTGATTCTGGAGGATTAGTTTCTGGGTGTTTTAAGTGGAAGCAGCTGGGATCCTCTGCAGGAGACTCCCTTGAACGGAAAATGCAGTTTGCAGAATGACAAGTCGATCTTGAATGTTGGCGAGACAGAGAGGCCAATACCAATAAATTGGAGAGAATAAGCAGCACGAAAAGGTGGGGGGGGCAGGGTGGAAATGCTGTTTGCCACAGGTTTCCTGAACACATAATGAATAGGCAGCATCTATAAATGGCAGGGCAAGGAATCCTGAAACAATGGTGAACAGAGGAGTGCAGCTATCCTCTAGGCAACACAACCAACAGAAGGCTTTGTGAGGTCCCATCAGGAAAAGGAGAACAAGATTTTAGGGACCTAAGAAGAATTCCATCTTTCATATTTAAAGAGAGACACAAGAGTAAATTTAAAAACCATTTGACTGCTTTCTCCATTATCTCCCTTTTTCCAGAAACATCTATGTCATGCATCCCCAAACTGCGGCCCTCCAGATGTTTTGGCCTACAACTCCCATGATCCCTAGCTAACAGGACCAGTGGTCAGGGATGATGGGAATTGTAGTCCAAAACATCTGGAGGGCCGAAGTTTGGGGAAGCCTGATCTATGTACTATCTGGAAATTGACCAATGGTTTGGAGAAGAATAGCGTATTTTAATTCTATTCTGCCAACTTGACAATAGGACGGTGGCAATAACACTGAAGATTATACAACTGGCTGCAAAGCAATTACGCATGCCAGATTGTCTAATCCTCAAAGACTGCCTCTCCCCATATGAACCAACCTGGATCCTGCAATCATCATCTGAGGTTCTTCTTTGTGAGCTTCCTCCGTGAAAGGTCCCGAGGGTGACAACATGAGAACAGGCCTTTTCTGCAGTGATTCTCCAAATGTGGGATGACCACTCAAAGTAAGGCTTGCTGACTTTTGCAAGTCAAAATGCATCACTGACATCTTTCTATATACTTAACATATACTTTAAAATAATATTTGTTTCTGTATTATAAAATAACTTCTGATCTTAACAAATCTTGATGTAGGCATAGGAATAATGTCAGGAAGGGATAGGTTCTATCCATCTGCTTGGTTTGGGGATTGTTTATTTATTGGTTACCTGTCATTCAGTGTCATGCTTTTCAAACTAGTTTCCAAAAACATGTTGGCTCAAAGCTGTTTTTAAAAGTTCGAAAATAAGAACGATAAGTTTCTGGATACCAATGACAATTTGTAGTAGGACAGAGAGATGCTAGTGCCAAGCAGCCATCTATGCATGCTACAACTAGCCAGAGTTTCTCTTTTGCAACCACAAGACACCTATATATGTACCAAACACAAACACAATGCTATGGTTCTTGAAGGAGCTATTAATATAGGATAGTGCACAACAGTTTTAATGATTTAACGAAATAACATGAAATTATATTATTAACATCAGCAGAATAGTATGGTTCTTTTAAAGAGCAACCAATAGATGGGTAGCTAAACTTACGAAACTGATCAAATTTAAGTAAAATGCTCTCTAGTTCTCTCAAGAATTTGAGTTCTTCATCCTCTCAATCATCCCAGCACCCTTATACATCAAATAAAATATATGTTGTTGAAAGCAATGCTTTGGTTTCACATACCAGTTGCTAAAAAGGACTCATATTATTTTATTTATATGCCACCTTTCTCCCAAAGGAGCCCAGGACAACAAACATGTAAGTGATAAAACAAAACACCTAAAATGTTTCTGAAATTGATCTAGGTGGGAACACCAGACGTATTTTAGGAGAATTTTCTTTTTTATATATTCTACTAAGCATTTGGCAAATCTTGGTTTCCCTATATTTACTAACTTGTTTTCAGCAAGTACCATTACCATTACATCCAAAGAGAAAACACACACACACACACACACACACACACACACACACACACACCATATATAATATATATCTATATCTATATACCTAATCTATCCACCCACACACTTTGTTTTAAGGGTGCTAGTGGTGAGTCAGGTTGAACCACCCAGAATCACTCATTGTTCAAGCTTTGCATTTTTCCATAATGTTGGGATATAGGTCCATAAAAGGTAAAGGTAAAGGGACACCTGACCATTAGGTCCAGTCGTGACTGACTCTGGGGTTGTGCGCTCATCTCGCATTATTGGCCGACGGAGCCGGCGTATAGCTTCCAGGTCATGTGGCCAGCATGACAAAGCCGCTTCTGCAAACCAGAGCAGCACATGGAAACACCATTTACCTTCCCGCTGTAGCGGTTCCTATTTATCTACTTGCATTTTGACGTGCTTTCGAACTGCTACGTTGGCAGGAGCTGGGACCAAGCAACGGGAGCTCACCCCGTCACAGGGATTCGAACTGCCGACCTTCTGATCAGCAAGCCCTAGGCTCAGTGATTTAACCACAGCGCCACCTGGGTCCCATAGGTCCATAGGGCATCATAAATTCTCATCCCTTGAATATATTGTTTGTCTGAAAAGGATCAAGCTCTGTTCTCAGACAAACTGGCCTTTTATCTTTCTTTAATGTTTGTAAGCAGCAATATTTTTCCTCACCTGCATCTGATGAGAACAATCTTTTCCAGCAGGCATCCCCAAACTTCAGCCCTCCAGATGTTTTGGACTACAATTCCCATCTTCCCCGACCACTGGTCCTGTTAACTAGGGATCCTGTTAACTAGGGATCATGGGAGTTGTAGGCCAAAACAATCTGGGGGCCACAGTTTGGGGATGCCTGTTTTACAGCATCTTGTCAATCACATAGTAAGTCAAATACTTTTGTACCGTCACTTTTATATATATAAAAAAACACCACATTGTTCAAATGATATTCTTTTCCTCTTCCCTCTAGTCCTGTAAGAACTCAGGGCTTGCAGCTAAAAACTACTCTAGAATTATTGCTTAGGACAGTGGTTCCCAGTCTTTTAGGTATAGCAATATACAAGTCCAGGTTCACTAGGTTTAATGTCCCATCCATTTATTGTCACATGAGTTTTGGACCTTCCAAACTGCTGACTTCCCTCAACAGCCATCGGCGTCATGCCTTTTAATTGCAACATTGCTTGTTTTATAACCTATGCTTGAGGCATCCCAGCAAAAAAGGACATATCACCCCTATTAATGTGTAATTTGTTGAAACATTTAGAGTACTTCTAAATATTTAGGGTTATTCACGGTTTTGTTACAGGAATGTTAAGAACACCAACCATCTGATTACAGGATATTGCTTCATAAGGTATAAAAAAATTATTCTACAAAGCATCCAGTTACTTAAGGAGCATTAGATACTTCCACCCCCCCACCCCCCCAAAATTCTAATCACTCCTAGTCACACTGTTAACTAACACTAGCAGCAGATCCAGTGGTGGTGCACTGCGGGTGTTTGTACAAGGAGTTGGTTTTAGTGAATGTTGCAGCTTGTCTCTGATGCGCAGGTGCTGGAGGCCGTGCATCAGAGGCAGTCTGTGGGGGACACTCCGGGGGGGGGGTCCCCTGTGCAAGCACCTTGTGGTGCAACAGTCATTGGAACCATCACTACCGATAGCTGCCAGAGAGTGGTTCTCAAGTGTCAAAATGTAAGACTTTTCCAGTGTTCGGTTGCAAGTGCCAAAACCTGTCAACATAACAAAAAGGTTGCAAGAGGTATTCATCATACCAGTTAAAGACTGTAAGCAATAATTATTTCAGGTTTACATATGAAGCCCATGGGCCACAGGTTCAGAAACAGTGCTTTAGGGACCACCTCCCAGTGTGTTTTCTTAGTTTACAACTGCTGTCAGAGACAATTAATTTATGTGCATTTAAATAGCTAAGCATATACAAAAGCAAGAACCACTGGTGCCCTTTCTCCAGATGCACAGGCTAGAGGAAACAGCCAACCAATTTGCAAAGGCAGAATTAAGAAGCTAGGGTTTTGTTTTGTTCCTTTAGACTTCTATAATAGAATAATTCGTTATTAGAACACTTTCCATTTAGGAAACAAGTCACACATATTCTCCTTTTTTTATGTGCACATCCAAACCCTAAGGTTATTTCAGTCACTGGTAGTTAAGGGCACAATTCCAAAAGGTTCGCCATGTTAGTCTGTTGAAACAAAACACACTATAGCACCTTAGATGGATCTACAAAAGGGCTGCAAATACAAGCGAGTTCTTCAGTTCACACAAGCTCTTGTGAAAAACTATGCACAAACTTGCTCTCCAACATTTTATGTGCCAACAGAATTTATACATGATAACCTATATTTTCCTTATTCACAGCTCCTTATAAAGTACCCTTTGCATGTGAAGAGGCACTGGGTGCGGGGCGGCGGCCTTTGGGTGCTGCTGGCCCTGCCTGGGAGACACGCAAGCTCCCAACATCTGCACCATGTATAGCTGTCTCAGGGGAAAGGCTACACAAGGAGGATTCTACCGAACATGAGTTATTTATACAGAAAGGTTTTCTCCTGCAGCTGCCCATGCATTGTTTGAGGCAGGGGAAGCCATGTGATTACAGGGACAGTGGCAAAACCTCTTTATATATATATACACAGTACATTTCCCAACAGTAGTTTAAGCTATTTAAATTTGAAATCTTTTTTCGTTGCAGAATAACAATCAGAAAACCGCCAAAGTCTATAAAGATATCAATCAGATTTTGAATGATAGAAGAAACAGCACTTTCCCATAAAAATTGCTTATACATTGAAGGCATAATCTCCTCCTTTTTCCATGAAAGAACAAAGCCCATGTGAGATTTATATTGTAAAAACAGCAACAGCAAGGGAACTACTAGCAGCCTGCATTTTGTTCATAAAAAACACTGCTTCTACAACTGATACTGGAGTCTACGTACATGTGCATATACAAACTCATGCACATAATACATGTGCCTTAAACACACTTATGCAGATGGAGGAACAATATTTCATGCAATGGCACATACATTGTTACCAAAAAGAAGAGGGGTTGATTTCTTTATGTAATGGACAATGCCACTACACAGAGAACATTTGCATTTGTAAAGAAACCGCACAAGAGGCACTGGTTTAATAATTAAACTTTAATTAGGAAACATACTCGCAATTTCAGCACATGATCTCAGGAGTCACTGGGTACACCATCATGGTTAGATCCTTACACAGGAAATTTGTGTTACTGGTGTCAGTGTTGCAGTTAATGAGAATGAGAAGTAATTGGGCAAAGAAGTTGCAAGACCAGATTCCAAGTTATATTGAAAACTGCTATAGACTCTTTATGGTACGTGTAACACAATATGCTTGCTATATTTAATGCAAACCAAAATTTCTTCCATGATGGTCCTTTTAATTCCAGACATCTATTTGCCAAGCACAGTATAATTAATTAACTTGTTACTCTTAAACTACATTGAAAAATAAGTAAATGGTTTGGGGACTTTGATGTTTTGCAACCAAAATAGGCTGGCTAATTTTTCCATTCCAGTTCCCATTCCAGTCTTTAAACTATCTTAATCTCCTGCCCTCAGATGTTGACCTTGTAGGAACAAGGGTCATAGGTTAGAAGAGACAGATCGCAAAAGATCTGGACTATCAATTCATGCCTGAAAGATTTCTCTCCTACAAAAGAAACCACTAAAAAGCAAATTCCAAAATCTGACAAAACAAGTCTTAGAAAGCACAAGCCCCACTACAACATTTATTGAAACATGCTGAAATGCTGCTGTTTTTAAAATGCCTAAAATGGCTAGCACTTTTAAGCAATATTTCAACATATTCATTATAAAATATTACCAAAATCTGCCTTCATACCAGGGCTGGGAGAGGGGGAACTGCAATTGTGCTTTAATAATTCTGAAATCTAATTAAGATCACTTAAAGGGTTTACATGTTTTATTTTCTTCTACCTTGTTCACTGAGCTTTTCAGTTGTTGATGATGTGTCTTTGGAACTATTTATTTCTAAACAATAGATTGCTTTAAAATGTTGGGGCATTGGGCCAGTCTGCTTATCAGTCACAATGCAACCCATTTCATTTTAGCTGCGTTTTAACAATTATGCAGCTTCTCTTTGGATTGTTTGCAGAAAAACAAAGTGTCTCTCTCTTCAAAACGCTTCAACACACTTTACTCCTTCAAAAGAGGCTTAATAAATCATTATAATGCTTATGTTTAAAAACGTAAGACTAGAAATCAATCCTGCTTGGCTCAATCAACTTTCTGGCTTCCAAATTATGAGGAGTTAATTCTACATCCTGCCTGTCTGCTATGGAGCTCAATGTAGTGTTTTGGCATTTTTTATGTAGGTCAGGCTGATCTACAGGTACCCAAACTAAGGCCCGGGGGCTGGATGCGGCCCAATCGCCTTCTAAATCTGGCCCGTGGACGGTCCGGGAATCAGCGTGTTTTTACATGAGTAGAATGTGTCCTTTTATTTAAAATGCATCTCTGGGTTATTTGTGGGGCCTGCCTGGTGTTTTTACATGAGTAGAATGTGTCCTTTTATTTAAAATGCATCTCTGGGTTATTTGTAGGGCATAGGAATTAGTTCATATTTTTTTTCCAAAATATACTCCGGCCCCCCACAAGGCCACCTAGTGAATGGGTACTGGAATACAGGCTTTCCACATCAAAACCCAGCATTCTATTTTTCTATTTAAAAATAACAAAAGCAACTCCACTCACACTTTAACCCTTCCACAGCAATTTTGCAAGTCCTCAACACTACAATTACTTCACAGTGTATAACAGATAGTTCACAGATATAACAGACTAGCATGTCAGAGAACAGGGTTCACATAACCAGCCCCATCAACAGAAGCCCACTTGTGTGATGGGACTTTCCAACCTCTCTTGTCCCCCAATATAAGCTCTTGGAGGGTCAGGAGAACCCCCAGAACAGTGGGGTGAAAGAGAGGATTGTTTCATCTAGCAAGCTAAAATGCTGGAACAAGGAATGATTGGAAGAATGAGACATTTAATTCTTCCCAAAGTTGGGTCCTCACCACTACCATGTGCTAAAATTATGAGGCGAAGGCAACCAAATCCACAAGTAGTTGAATTCCTGAGAGCTACTCTCAATTCTAGCAAAGCAACCTCTTTTCATAGCCTTCTTAAAACAATGGTTAAGGAGCCGGTTCCCGTTTGTTGTTTTTAACTGAGGTATAAGGAACTGGTGGTCCGCCAGATGTTACTGGGCTAAAACTCCTATCATCCCTTTTTAAAGTCCGCCGCTCCTAAATATCAACATGGCATTGAATTCTAAAGCCAAAACAGAAAGTGTTTGTGAACATGGATGTTTCTAAATTTATATGCAACAACCTGCAACAAATTCCTCAGAAAGCCTCATTTTTCCGCACTGATATCAGGTGTTCAGTTATTTTTTTCCCTATTACGGTAGTTCATTTTGTTGCAGCCAAGCTTCCATGCAGACATTGTACTCTAAAGCTTTCTGTTTACGAGCTATAACGAGTCTTGCTATAACCAGGATCAGAATTATAGTGTTCTTTATACTTCAGCTCTTTTAAGCTTCCTTCAAGCAGAGTTAACAGTGCTAACTGAGGGACACATGGGACTGTCTGTCCTGTGATTATTACACTAATCTTCCAGGATACCATGACCCAAAACCACAGTAATTGATGTCACATGACCACCACATATGGTAAAAGGTGCCCGAATTTGATCATATTCCCTCCGACATTAGGACTTGCCCAGTAACTCCCGTTATCCTTAACCACAGGCCATGCTATTTGAGTCTGATGGGAACATCCAGAGGACCGCAAAGTATTCATCCTGTCTCAAGAATTGTTTCTTCCCTTTTATTCATGGCACATGTAGAGAGAAGAGGCTCTCAGCTTTAATCTAGGACTGTTTGTCTAAGTCTTAATGGGCACTGTGTAATGTCTTTTGACCTTTCTATTGCAATGTCCACTGTCATGCATTTGAAGTGAGAAGTTTTCCGTCTAGTGTGGTTAGGGTCCAGTTTAACTGTCAATGTGGGACCTGAAAGCAGTGAGTTAAGTTGCTGAAGCTTAAGTGGCATTGAGACAAATAATGGGCAATTTGGCTAAAGGGTTTTAATATACAGCCATACCTTGGAAGTCAAAGGGAATCCATTCCGGAAGTCCGTTAGACTTCCTAAATTTTCAGAAACCAAAGCACGGCTTCTGATTGGCTGCAGAAAGTTCCTGCAGCCAATCAGAAGCTGCAGAAGCCCCATCGGATGTTTAGCTTCCAAAAATAGTTCACAAACCAGAACAGTTTGCGGCATTTGGGAGCCAAAACATTTGGGTAGGTAGCTGCTCCTTTTAAAGCTTAGCTGTTTTAGTAAACATTAATAGCTGAATATACATTGTTGGTATGTAAAGTGACAGTGTGACGTCATTGAAGTGTAAAAAAACACTGTACTCTTAACCAGATCAACTTGCGTACCTAATAATCTGGTGATAAAGAAATGTAAATGGCTGAATGGTGGCAGGAAGGTTTACTAGAGCCAATTGGAATGGTAGTTTAGTTTTGTTAGTATAAAATAAATAAATATCTGCTTTCACTCCACAAGGAGTATTAGCTGAACAGAACTTTTTGCCACAGGCACAGGGATGTGAATTGTGGCCACACTGTCCAACATAAATGCTGGCAGATGCAGCTCTATAAATTTGTGATAATTCTCTCTCTCTCTCTCTCTCTCTCTCTCTCTCTCTCTCTATATATATATATATATGTATGTATGTATGTACCGGTATGTATAATCAATATTTCAACATGCAAGCAATTTAAAGTGCATGTATCAGATATAGCAATATGACAGATGAAACCAAAGTAGCCCAGTTAACTTTGATCTAAAGGGTACTGCAACATTAATGGCAGGCAATGAAATGAGAGCAGTCTGTGGTTTGCTATTGTTTGCCAACCTGTCTGAACTACATTAAATTGATCAGCATTTAAACTGTCTGAAACCTAAAGGGTGGAAAGCAATTCTACCCACCTCTAAAGCCACTGAAGACTATTCCTTGAAAAACTGGATGTAATTTTAAGCACTTCTCACACTCTTCTCTGAATGCAGTTCTTGACAAAGGCTCCATGCTATGAGAACAAATACTAAATTTAAAACTATAAATAAATGTGGCTCAAAGAGAAGAATTTGCTTAACTCGGGGGTCCTCAGACTATGGCCCAAGGGCTGGATCCACCCCGCCAGGGTCCTAAATCTGGTCCACCCGGCCATTGCAGAACCTGCCGCGAAGCCGTTAAGGAGGAGACTCAACTTTGGAGAGCTTGGGCCACTGTGCCTTTAAGCAGATTTTCCATAACAAGGGAAAGAGGCGGCTCAGGATTTCCCCCTCCAGGCCCTGCCCTGCCTTCCGGCCTGTCTCTCCCCACGTGTGTCTGCCGCCCTTGATCCCCAGGCACCACGCTGCTCGCTCATGCCGTGGCGTGCCACCCAATCCAGCCCCGGCCACTGTTGTCCTTGCAGTCCAGCTCGGTGGCCCCAGCTGCCTCCTCCTCCAGCCAGGCTCGCCCTCCATCTCCTGCACCTCCACACCGATTGTGAGCTATGCACAGAAGGCAGGGAAAGGTTGCTCTCAAGGAACGCAGGGCTCCGGCACTTACTCAAGAGGAATCCCCCTTGGGGCCGCTGGGGATCGTGTCCAAGGAAAAAAACGGCTGCCATCACCTTAGCGAGTTTTTGTCCTGGGAAAAGTGTTTCGGGGCTGGGCTGTGATCCAAGACGTGCTTGCTCGCGAGGAATGCCCATCGGCATTTGGTTGCTCACGAGTAAACATCTGCCTGCCATCCAAGAGGAGCCTAGGCGGAGGTAGGCTTTGGGGGGGAAATGGGTATGGGTTCTTCCAAATCTTCTCCCCCCCCCCCGCCCGAAGCAGGACTGAGCAATTACTGAATTACCATCCCACATTTTTTTCTCCCAGGAGCTCAATGTCTGTGGTTTGGCCCTCCGCATTTATTCCCCACAATCCCCAATGAGACATATTCAAATCAAGTGGCCTCACTAATTTCTACGCATCTCTCCCCTCTGAGACGTATCTTAATCTCGGGAACCATGCACTCAAAATTGCAACCATCTCTGGGCAGCACTTATGTCTGTGAACAGACTTTTCCCCGAATGAAACACCTGAAATCTCCAACCTGCCTCTGGTAGGAGCTCTTTCTCTCTGTGCCCTGCCCCCTTCTATCTCTACTCCTAGCTCACCTGATGTCCTGAAATACTTAGGGCCTGTCATTATTCTGTTGCATAATATGAAAGAAATTTTTAAACCAATATGAGCTGGCAGAACATGTTTGCCTCTGCATGTAACACTAAAATTACTTCATGAGCCAAAGACATGTGGCAGGACATATATACAGCACAGTACATTATGTGAGGAAAACTAGAACCCATTTCCAGTACCAGAACCTAATATGAAATGCAACAAATCGCCATGGCAAGAGTGCTCTTACACATATGTAAAGTCCCACACAGCAAACACATGCTGTACATCTGGGACAGATTGGTCCATCTTGATCATTATTGTCAACACTGCCTGGAACTGTCTCTCCCAGGTTCCAGATTGGGCCTCACCCAGTCCTACCCGGAGAGACCATGGATTGAGCTCAAATCCTTTTGCATGTAAACCAGCAAGCTACAGCTCTTCCTAGTGGAAGGAATCAGAATATGCCATTTCCAGAATCACAAGTTAAACCATTCACATCCTTATCTTTGCATGAGTACATCTGAGTCTGCAGAGAAGCACCGCAAATAAAAGTTTTCCGAAAGATGTAAAAATGGAAGAAAAAAAATACTGTATTTACCTATCTCCCTTTGGTTTTCTTTTCTGTACTGTTTTTCCTTTGGGTCGTCTCTCACTTCCTAAACAGGGAATCCCACCTGGACCTGTTACCCGTATTGATTCAAGTCCTTTGGAAGATTTCTTAAAAGTAAATTCCACTGGTTCTCCTTCTTTTAGGCTTCTAAATCCTTCCATGTAAAGCTTGCTCTGTGAACAGGAAACATATTCTTAGTTACCATAGACTTAGGGAAAATAGAACAATACTGAAGTGTGTCAAAAACAAAACAAAAACCTGACAACATACTTATATTTCTGAAATATAAAAACTGACTCCTTTTATGAACATACTTAGGCACATTTAATTATCTTTTTTGCTTAATTCATTTAAAAATGAACTTCTAGCAGAACAAAGGGCACTTAGGACACTACACTACAATTGGTACCATTTCATTGTGTTTACAGATTAGATGTGGATTTCAGTAGGGTTCCATGGTGGATGTAACTAAGAATTATTATGGATTTAATTTTTTTATGAACAACTGTGGGTACCTGCTGGTGAAAAACTGGTTCATAAGCTCTAAATATATACACAGAGACACTATTGGAAAACACTAGCTAGCCAAAGTGTATTTTAAAGTGTTGCAAAAAAAGGTTCTGTTTCATATTATATTATTTACAGTATATTCCTGTGTATGACTACTTTTAAAACCCAGGAAAATCTTCTCAAAAGTCAGGGGTCGTCTTATACGCCGGGTCGTATTTCTTATACAGTGAGTATATCCCACACTCTATATTTTAACTGGAAAAGTTGGGGGTCGTCTTATACGCCCAGTCGTCTTATACGCCGGAATATACGGGTATTTTGATAAACAAACAGAAGTGAAAAGACTTCCTAAAATGGAATGTGAACAGTGGAAAAGGTTCACTTTTGAATCTTTCTTATGTAGACATTGAACAGCACTTTCAGAACAAAAGCAAAGGGGTGGAAACATCAATTTTTCAAACCAACACAACTTCCATGCACATCCATAAAAGAAGTGGGAAAACCTCTCATGAAAAAGGCAAATAAAATCAGATTACAATGAATCACCAGTAAATCTATTATGCTACCATGAGTTCAGTATAGATTTTTTTTCTTTTTGCTTGATCCATAAAAGCATACATTTTAAACTTATTACTGTTAAGGTTATGAAGTGGAACAGCAACTCCAATGACTTTCTAGGATTTACTTTTATTAGGAACCCTGTCAGTTTCCTGAGAATACAAAACTTACGGCAACTGCTAAATGAAGAGAATAAATAGATGGAATGCCATTTTCAAACTAAAAAGAATGGAACTGTGCCCCAGTTCTCAAACCATACCTTAGCATTGCAGGAAGACTCAAATGCTTTCCCTTCTCCTCCCTCCTGCATGACCAGAATTTAGTATCACTTTCCCTGAATGTCAGCCAACTTCTCGCTTAGACAAGGGATCATGGCTTAAAAACAAACTCTGGTTAAGTTTAACAAGCCAGCTTCAGAAACCAATGTTTGAAGTTCATGGGTTGTTTTATTTTTTTGTTCTGTTCTGATCACAATTTTGTTTTTAACCCATAATCCCTGGATAATTCAAGGAAAGCGTTTCTCCTGGGTATGTGAGAGGAGAGGGAAGTGGGCAGCATATGAGCACAAGGTTTCAAGGCAGCTCTTTCCTGTTTGTGCAAGTAGCGCTATAAACCAGGGTTTAATGGCCATATGAAGTGGTGGGTGGGCACTTGGGGTGTGTGTGTCTGCCAGTGCTGTGGCCTTGACACATGTGTACCCTTTGCAAGCAGGAATAACGCCTGTGATCGCACAATCTTTGCTTCCCTGCCGGGGTAATGTCTCTCCATGCACCACAAAAGAGAGGTGTTTGGTGACTGAGGAGCAGAGTTTACATGGGGATAAATATAACATAGTATTTTTTAAAAAAGATATATAGTATTTATTTGCAGTTACCTTATTTAACAACACTTTGAGAACTGCTTCAATAGGTAGCAGTTACTTTTAATTGCATTCACTTTAAAAGATGTTACCATTGCCTTAAAACTGATGTTCTTGCTTCCAGAGAGGTGGCTACATACTTGCCGTAGTTCTCACTCCTTATGCAAAACTAGGAACCCAATTCTCTGCTACTCTTCCCTTAGTTAACTCACAGATATCTAGGTGAAAGAAGGCCTCTCCCTGATCAGGGCTCACTGAAAGATTACAGGGTGGGACAGTCCCTTAGCTGTCACTCACTGGACTCTGCCGCTCGGTGCTGCTGCTACTTTCTCCCTGACAGGCTTGCTTCTGCTTGCCTTTGAAGTCCCTCTTCAGGTCAGGTGCTGGAAATTCAGCCACACAGATGTCACAGTTGTGTCTCTGAAGTCTTTCCTGCCTCCTGTGATCAACTGACAGCTGCTGTCCTTCTGGCTAGGAGCTATCCTGGGCAACTGCTTTGGAATCTCCGCCTCCTGCCTGGCTTCCCTCAGCGATTCTCTGCTCCCATCTGCCCCTTCATTCTCTTCAGCCTCTGACCAAATGACTGACTACCAAGTCCCCACTACTCACCCTGTGCCTGCCTTTATATCCACTCTACTCAGGACCCTCTGGCCAATCATCAGGCTCTTCCTGGAATTCCAAATCCTCTTCAGCCTATAACCAGACCAATGATTTCAAATGGAATATCTGCTAAAGGGCCTAGCAGAATTCAGCTCCTTTTCAATTGCCATATACAGTGGTACCTTGAGTTACAAACGCCTCAGGTTACAAATGCTTCAGGTTACAAACTCCGCTAACCTGGAAGAGTAACCTCAAGTTGAGAACTTTGCCTCAGGATGAGAATGGAAATCGTGTGCCAGCGGTACAGCAGCAGCAAGAGGCCCCATTAGCGGAAGCACGCCTCTGGTTAAGAACAGTTTCAGGTTAAGAACGGACCTCCGGAACAAATTAAGTTCGTAACTAGAGGTACCACTATAATACTCATATAAAAGCTAGTATATTAGATTAACTGCCGTAACTGAAATACTCACAAATATGTAAGCAAAACACATCTTTTTGAAATTGCAGCGACCTATCTGCTTCTTGGCAGGCTGCCAGCTGAACCACATATATTGCATCTTTTCTGGCTTTATAGTCAGGAGTAAACAACCACAGTCAGCCATTTTTTTAAAGTCAAAAAGCTTTCATATCCTAACAACATTCTTGCATTTGAATTTACCTCATAAAAATACAGTTTTGTCACAACTTCATTGCTGGCCTTTTAGCAATGCACCTGAAGCCTGGCTTTTCAGGTATGAATTTGGACTGATTTACAGTGGCTTGAGGGATTTTTGTGTGCTGTAGCTCAATGCTGGTCCATGGGGTCACGAAGAGTCGGACATGACTAAACGACTAAACAACAACAGCTCAATGCAATGTCTGAACTGAGATCTAGGAAAATGGCAGGAAAACTGAAGCTCCCCAGAGTTGACTACTGGGGCAACCCAGCCAGACATGCTGAGTATAAATAATAAAATAATTAATTATCATCACCATCATCATCTTCACCACTAGCCATTCACCTGGGCCACATTCACATGTCAATATCCTGCAATACTGTCTGCTACTGCATACCATCTAGCAGGGGTGTGGGAGCTGTGGCTCTCCAGATTCTGATGAACTACAACCCCCATTATTCCTGGCAATTGACCATGCTGGCAGGGGCTGATGGGAGACGGAGCTCATATAAAATCAATCAAAAACATAACAGGACAGGAAAATTTCACAATAAAGAAATAAATATACAACCCTGCACAGAACCTCAAAACGAAAGACACAATAAAATAAAGAATAAAAATCACATAGGCTAAGAACAACTAGCAAATACAAGAGCTGAAGCCCCCAGCCATACACCACAGCAACTAAAACAACTTACATTACATTTAAACCAATGGAAAACAAAAAAAGGGACAATAATAAAGGGTATCTGTGACCTCCCTAAACTTGCCGGCTAGGGTAGAACTGAAAACTAGGTTTCTACAGATCTGCCGTTCAACAGATTTAGCTTCAGAGCTATATGTTATTACAGGATTTAGCTCCTGTGCCCTTATTAGTTTAAGCTGATGCTTTAATTAACTAAATAATTAGATAAATGAGTGTTACTTACCCTCTGGTCGATTGGCTGCTTAAGCTTAACTCACCAGTTAGCTACTGTAGCAATAATCGCAAACTGAGCAAGAAACAATGCCTGATAAAATTATTCCTTAGTGTTTTGTCTTTAAAAAGTGTTGGCTTTACATATTCCACCAGCAGCATCCTCTGCACAAATTCCATCCTTCTGAGAGTCCCATTAATTCCAGTGCTCTTGTACAGAAGACGTTTCTGATGCATTGTGCCCAGTGTCAGTGGGTGCTTCAGAATCTGACTTAAATTCACAAAAGGAAGGAAACTCCAAGTTGGGGTTCTTTATGGCTATCTATTCACCTCTTTATATGCCTGTGTTACTCCTATTAGCATACAAGCATGGGAGGGAGAAAGGGCTCCCATAATAAGCCTTAATTCAGAATTTCCTCTCTTTTGTGGGCTTCCAGTCAGGGTCCGAACACCTGCTGATGCACCATGCAAAGCTCAGGAGAAAAACACACACATATTTCGCTTATTATAGAAATTCACCTTGCTCTCAATATTTTCCTTGCATTTTATTTCATTGGTTTGAGAAGCACAACCTTATACCATTAAATTAGCATATTTGACAACTTCACAGCCAGCCTTAAACGTAAATGTTAATTATAAAAATAAGCCAATAGTGCCTAAATATTTCTTCATGAGGAGGAGGATTCATGGTGTGGCATTTTTCTGCAGATCTCAAAAACATATTTCATCGGCACTGGGAGGCTATAGAGCTTGTTCCTGCCAAGATATCTGAGTTTCCTGATCACATGCTACACTGCATTTGGGTGGAAGTGGATCACAATGCCTGCCTGCCTCCCTGCTTACCATACACACCTTGACTTATGAATCCACATAGCTTAAATAACTATTAACATGTTTTTTTCTAGCCAATACTGAAGGATATTCTGAATGCAAAGGTAATGAATCAGCAAACTCTTTGCATCACAAAAAGTACATTTATGGCTCAGGCTCCTGGAAACACATCTTTATTTACAGCACACATACAAAGACACATTCTGTTGTTGTTTTCGGTTTTACTACTAATGATGATGATTCAGTTTCCAAACTAGTCTACCAAGACACCAGACTTAAACTGGAGCTCTACATGTGCTTGTGGGGGGGAAACGGACTTGCAAATATTATGCAACAAAGAAGAAGCCAAACACTCATTGTGCCGTGAGCTGTGCTTTTGCGCTGTCTATAGCACAAGCCTTTTCAGCGGCTTCACAAGAGAAATTACTTGTACATTATGGCCACATCTGTCAGTGCACATGAAACAGCTGGGATTCTGCTCCTCTTTAAAGCCCACTTGATAGAGATTCTAGTCTATTAAAGCCCAGGTCTGCATAAAATCAATAAATTACATGAGAAACTAAAGAGTTAGCAAATTATATTAGGTTAGTATATTTACTATTTTTAAAAGAAAGAAAGAAAGAAATTCTGTGTTTTAAAATAGTATATTCTCAGTGAAAATAATTCTCAATTATAATGGAAGTTTTTAAAGCACCTTGGATAAATAGTCTCTAACTGATAATTTTGTATAGTGCAGCTAGCAATTTTGAGACCAAACTTGTTTTCCTGAAATATTAAATACGGCAGTAAAATTATAAACATGAAACAGATGCATGTCATTTATGTTACAGTAATAGTTTTTTTAAAAACACAAGCTGAATACCCATTAATTTTATATCCCAGCTTACAAATTATCAACATTATCAAATGTAGAAACATTTGTGACTGAAAGTGCATGTGAAGCACAGGAGATGATAGATGATCGATAGATAGATAGATTCACTGCTTGCTATAGCATTATTAGTGATGTTTCTGGCCAACACAATTTTTAATAATTAGGTATTTAGTTCAGAGAAAATGGTTTTATAGAAACTGCAGATAATTGGTTGTTTCAGAAGTTTAACTAAATCAGTAGTAGAAATATATTACATTTTTAGAAACAATGTACGGTAATATATGCTTTAGCCTAGGCATCCCCAAACTTTGGCCCGCCAGATGTTTTGGACTACAATTCCCATCTTCCCTGACCACTGGTCCTGTTAGCTAGGGATCATGGGAGTTGTAGGCCAAAAAATCTGGAGGGCCGCAGTTTGGGGATGCCTGCTTTAGCCTGAGCCAACTGCCTGATAGAAATGGCGTATCACTTAAAATATTTAATAGGTATCTGAACACAGGGAGCTTATAATAGTGACTAACCATCTCTGGAAATGTGTTGAAGTACTGGAATTAGTTTACAAGTAATTCAAACTCATAAACAGAAGTCTAAGACGTAATGCCAAATTTTGCATAAGAACTGTAGACAAGTAAAAAGAAGCCCTATCTACCTACCTATTACCGGTACTAAGGCTGTAATGTTCTGCACAGTTGTGCAACTTTCACTCCATCATTTCTGCCTATGCCTGTGTATATCAACATTTTTCAAGTAATGATTAACTTTTTCCACATTTGAAGCTGCTGCCGAATAAGTACATAGTGTACTAGGCTTGCTGGTTAATGCCAAGCCTCATGTTTAGCTGATAATTTGCATAATATTTTCATTTATGATAATAGTTTGCAACTCATGTGTTTTTTTTATAAAGCCAGTTCTGAGGAAGTTGCCTGCACTATTTTTTCATCCTAACTGAGAATATTGTATTGCCTGGAATGAAATAAACACATTGCATGAATAGAAGATCAGTGCTTACAGCTCATAGACTGTGAATGAAAATGGTCATAAGAGAGCTTTAGAGCACAGTTCACCGGTGTTGTCATTTACTACTAGGTTTAAAAAATGACAGTTGCTATAGATGATGATGCTAATGCTAATAATAATAAAGTATCCATGATGATGATGATGATGATGATGATAATGTATCCAACAGATGGATACAAAGGAAGACCCTATGAGGTTATATTCCAACAGCAAAGATACAGACTTCCCACCTAATGATCACATATGCATCAGATTTGGACCAATCCTGAAGGGAAGCCAAGATGCCACAGAGGGATTTTTGGTTTGCAAAAGGCAACGCGGGGATGTGGGCAATGTGACCTAAGTTGAAGCCAGGTCCCCTGAAGCACTTTGTGGCACCTTGGTAACCCAGACGCTAATAAAAGATGCTACAGACAAGCAACCACTGAAAGAGAAAGTAATCTCTCTAAGCTTAACACCAAGGTGGGGGGTGACAGAGGGAGAGCAACACCAAAGTGGGGACAGAGCAGAGGAAGAACTCCATTGAGCCCAACAGGCCACACTTGTAATCAGTGTGCTTACTTTTATCTGGGAAGCAAATCCCTTGCAGTTCTTTCCATCTCAAAATTAAATATACCTAGCAAAAAAAGCACCTGGATCAATATGTCTGCAATCTGCCATTTTTCTTCTGCAGGAGCATTTATCTCATGCCTGTAATGTTCAGGCCAACCATCCACATAAAACTAAGGGAGATTAAGTGATTTTTTTTTTAACCAACCAAAAGCTAACAGCTGCCACTGCAGGAAAATCATTGTACCTATCATAGAATTAGGGAAGAATTATGTTCTCAGAAGGAGTAACATTTCTTTTTTATTTATTTCTAAAATAAGATGTTAAATGCTGTCTAGAATAAAAGTTATTGGACCTATGTCACAGGCTTTATCTATTTTGGAGAGGTTAGGATGCTTGCAAATTTCATTCATTTCTGTTAAATGGGGGAAAGGGTTTTATATAAAATTTCTGAATAGTGGGGGGAAACAACTGAGCAGATCTGATTGGGTCCCAAGCCAAATACAGTGGTACCTTGGTTTAAGGATAGCCCTGTTTATGAACTATTCGGTATAAGAACTCTGCAAAACTGGAAGTAGTGTTCTGGTTAGCGAACTTTACCTCGGTCTACGAACGGAATCCGAATGGTGGAAGGGCACTGGCGGAAGGAGGCCTCATTAGGAAAAGCGCGCCTCGGTTTAAGAATGGCTTTGGTTTAAGAACGGACTTCTGGAACAGATTAAGTTTGTAAACCGAGGTACCACTGTATGTGAACTGCAAAGTGCCTCAGACTGAGGCAGGCTGCTTTCCAAAGCAACAAATCAGGATCCAAACCAAGACTTGCTGTCCGCGTACATCCCCTACCAAGAAGCCCCAATACATTCTCTTCACACAAACAGTTCACACATCACTTAAACTATAGTTTAAAATATACTATGACATGTTGTTTAAAAAAATGAGCATTTAAGCTCACCCACCACTCCTACGTGTTCTCAACCAGGGGTAAACAAACCAGAGACTGGCTTCATGGAGCATGCTAATGTGCACTCATGGTTCTCCCCACCCCCACCAGACAAACCATGAGCTAGCTGCGGGTGAAGAAGCAAGCTTGGCTTACACTTCTTGTGGTAAGAAACCAAGATTGCTGGTTCCCATAGAACCTGAACTTAGTCGCTGCATTGTTTCTTCCATGAAGCTCTGAAGAAAGTTACAGGGTAAAAGGAAAGCACATTATTTTGAGTAGCTACGATTTAAAATTATATGGGACATTAGTAACTTTACTGTGATCTGTGGGTTGTGGATTTAATTTCTGTTATCATATAGGATTACCATTTTAATAAAAAAAATCAGATGAAACCATAAATACAGTATAATTGATGTACTGTACCAACAAACCTAATCTCCCCATGTATTCTAGGCCCTTCATACTAGCTTAGCAGCATAGTCCCCAAATTCTGCATGTGTGCAAACTGTGTTATAAATATGCTAATTTCTTCTTATCTAGAATGACTCTACAGTATTTGAGTAGCCACGTGGTTTAAATGATTTCTTATTAATCCTGATGCTTCTCTTCTTTTTCCATCGAGTTTCTCACTTTCAGTTTCAAGTCTGGTTTACATTTTACTATGTTTGCATATAGTTACAATTCAGTTCAGTAACCTAAAGCTTCAAGGGTTCCATAAACTCAAAAAGTATTTAAAAGCAAAGCTCCCTCCTTTCTGCCACTGACAACCATACAGGTCCAAGGCAAGGCTTGACCTGACCACAACATAGGATACCATATTCACATTGCATAAATAACACATCCACTACAAGTGTAACCAGCTGCACTTTACCAGCATTTTGGAGCTTGGGCATACTGGTACATGGGAGAGCCATTGGCATATGTTTAACTGAATGTATGCATACCACCTGTGAAACTGTTTCCACTTAAAACAGTTAAAGATGCGGTGTCAAGGCAATGATGACTGAAAAAACATTCCCTTCTTGGTGCCATCAATGCCACAACAGACTGTGAAGACTGTACTTGGGTTTGACTTGGTCATCTGCTTCTCTTCTAGCCATCTTCCCAGCTGCCATAGCTGCCAAGTTTTCGCTTTTCTCGCGAGGAAGCCTATTCAGCATAAGGGAAAATCCCTGAAAAAAAGGGATAACTTGGCAGCTATGCCAGCTGCTTCTGTGCTCCAAGCTCCCTCATATAACCAAGGAGCTGACTGGCTTCAATTCCCCAGGAAAGGGCACTTAGGAGCAATAATATATACCAGGCATGTCCAACTCCCAAGAGACTGCAATCTACTCCCAGTGTAAAAAATACTGGTAGTGATCTACCCATTGTCATTGGAGGGAGGAGGAGTGTGCGTGGGGTGGGGGGATTGCCCAGGGTTGTTGAGATTTTGGGGGGAGGATTGCACAGAGTTTTAAAGCTTTTTTCCTGTAACTTTTTGTACAAGATAAGGATCCTGCAATCTACCAGGATCACCCAGGGATCTACCAGTAGACTGTGATCTACCGGTTGGACATCCCTGGTATATACCACCAGAGTCATCTCTGCATTCCACAACTAACTACAACAGGAACATCAGCCATACCAACTGCAAACTCCCTCTGCCTGAATCCATGAATCGCCAAGGCAAGGCAGACCAACCCAACTTGCCCAATTTACTCTTTGCAAAATGTCAAGGCCACTGAGTCTAAAAATCACCAGGAAGTGATCTATTTATGGCAACTCGATTATTGAAAATCCTTCAAACTATAGATCACCAAACTGCCCATAAGATCACCAAACTGCCTTGTGAAGAGCAGTCCAGTGTATGTCTTGCTATGTGTAGTAAGTCAATATTTTTTTAAAAATTATATTAAATTTATACCCCGCCCATCTGGCTGGGTTTCCCCAGTCACACTGGGTGGCTATATAATATAAAAATATAAAAAATACATAGTATAGAAACAAATGAAAACAGTAACCCAAACACACACACACACAGAGAGAGAGAGAGAGAGAGAGAGAGAGAGAGAGAGAGAGAGAGAGATTGCCAAAGAGGAATGTGTTTGCCTGGCACCTAAAGATATATAACCAAGGCACCAGGCAAGCCTCCCTAGCAAGAGCGTTCCAGAAACAGGGAGCCACCACAGAAAAGGCCCACTTTTGTGTTGCCACCTCCTCTCATGGAGGAGGCAAATGAAGAAGGACCTCATATGATAATCACAGAGTCTGGGTCAGTTTATATAGAGATAGGTGGTCATTGAGGCACTGTGGTCCTGATTTTTATCGGTATTTATTGCTTTTATTATTGAGTAGTTTATTAGAAGGGTAGGATTCAAATGCTGTAAATTGCTTTGAGATGGACCAGCCCAGTGAATGATAGTTATATGGTAGCCATGAAATCCTGAACCATTCCTTGTCCAATTCTCTGTTCCTCCACTTTAAGTATTTATGTCCCTCTGCCACAAATTAAACAACTAATTAAACCACACACCTCATCCCAGTCTTTGCCAAATCTGATTTGGCACATTATAACAGTAAGCAAGATCTAATATTTTAAAACATTAGAGGCATTTGAGTTGTCTAAACCGCAATAGGGCAACTATTGTGGCACACCTATTCAATACTGTATGGAGATTGCCCAGAAACCCATTCACAATCACCAGCCATCCCCAAGACTCTCTCAAGTGGCACTCTAGCAAGACAAGTTGCTGACCAGCTATTATTTTTTTCTCCTAATTGTTTAACTTTAACCATTGTTCTGCATATTTCAAGTCTCCATCTTCTGCATATTTTAGATCAAGAACAGTTCTCTGTCCTTTGCTGACTTTTCCAATTTCCACTCTCTACTATTCCTTGTATTTTTGAAATTCTACAACATCGTGTCTGTCTTTTCTTGATGATTAGTTACTAGCTGGCCTGTTCCAGTCGGTTTTCTATGCCTGCCACTCCACTAAATCTGCTTTGATTTTTATCACTAGTAATATATTACCGGTGATAATTTCAGAGTCTTTTAGAATTACCGTATCTGATTTTTACGCAAATGATCTTACCATTTTGTTGTCTATTTTATCTTCCATTAGTTTTTCAAGTAACATTTATATGGATTGCTTTTTTATGCAATCTGGTTGCTCTTTACTCATTCCCCCCTCCCTTTATTTCTGGCTCATCTTCTTTATTTCCTCCCTTCTCCTGCTGTCCTTCCAAGGGTCAGTCCTAGGACTTCCGCTTATTTGTGTTTATTTTTTATCCTTTTGGCTACTACTATACATTCATGTGGGATTATTAATTTTTCCACAGATGAATTGCAAGTCATTTTTGGCCCATATCCTTCTGCTTTGTTGTTTAATCCTGTGTTGTGTCTTGTTGCTGTTTAATCTTGTCTTCCTCACATTTTTCTTAGATTAAGCACATCTAAAAATGAACTTCTCAACTGTCTTCCTGATTTTCTGGCAGCAGCTCCTTCTCTTATTTGATTTATTGGTTCTGCTGTCATCTATCCTTTTACTCAGGTGTACAGTCTTGAGATTATACTTGATCCTCTCCCCTGAAACCTTTAGCCTACTGCAATACAATATTATTGCACTCTAAAACATTTCTAGACTTCATCCTTTGCCAAGACATTACCATATGATTCTCTTTCAACTTGACTACTGCAATTTGCTTTTTTCCTCTTCCAATTTTCTCACTTCCATCCAGTTATACCTCCATCCTGCTACTCGTGTTCTTCTTCTTTTTTACACCGACCATGCATTTCCTTTATTGTATAACCTTTGTCTTCCCTTTTCCCAGTTTGCATGTCATGCTAAACCACACCATGGCTTAGCATGAATGTGCAGCTTCCTAGAGAGCAGACTGTTTTGCTCCTGCTGCTGCTCCTGCTGCCCACTAAGCCATGCTTAGGCTTAATGCGTTGTCCCTTCCAGACAGGCAATGAGCTGTAAACAAAGGAAAAGCTATGGCTTGGCTTAGAATTATATGTTGACTGACCTGGTGCCTTCAATTTAAACTCCTTTTTATTTAAAAGTGATCACATTCCTTTTACACTTACCATTCTTCCCTTGATTCTCTGTGACCCTCCTCAGTTCTTTCCTTTTAGTGCCAAGCTTCTATTTTCTCAACCAAGGATCTCTTTCTTTTTCACCTGCCTACAACTTTTATCTCAGGTCTTCCTTTATGAAACTCCCACCAGGCACTCATGCATCTCCATTTCCCACCTTTCTATTATCAACCCCTCAAATGTCTCTTTTCATACCTGCTTTATTTTTGCACAATACCGAGATGTTAAGTGCTACAAAAATAATACACATTATTATTCATCTAAGAAGGGAACATTGATATACACTGTCTCCAGTAAAGGAGAAATATTTATAAGCTCAACAACCCAAATTTCCTGATGAAACATTAGCGAGGTAAAACTATATGCTGGGGTGGAGAACCTTTTGCCCTCTAGATGCTGGGACTCTATGCCCCCATCAGCCTCAGAGTGCATGCCCAGGGTCAGGGCTGGTGGAAGTTGGCTGGAGTCCAGCTACATCTGGAGGGCCACAGGTAACATGCGCAGGAAAACAGGAAAAGGTATGGAGAAAGTGGATAGAGAAAAGCTTTCCTACCTCTCTCATGACACTCAAAACAGAGAGAAGAAAGTACTTCCTCATGTAGTGTAAAGTTAAAACTATGGCACTCACTTCCATAGGAGGCAGTGATGGCCACCAACGTAGATGGCTTTAAAACACTAGACATGTTCATGAAGAAGACTATCAATTACTATTGGCCATGATGACTATGCACTGCCTCTACAGCTGGAGACAGCATTGCTTCTGAATACCAGTTGCTGGAAACCACAACAGGGTGGGGAGTGCTCTTGTAATAGAATCCTGCTTGCGAGGTTTCTCACGGGCATCTGTGTGGTCACTGTGAGAACAGGATGCTGGACTAGATGGGCCATTTGCCTGATCCAACAGGTTCATTTTATGTTCTTTCCTAAGCTATTAGGCGGTGGGCACACCCATGCCTTCATGTGCAAACAATTCCAGCTTTGCCTTACTGTGAACAAATGTTATGTGCAGCATTCCATATGGCTGTACACTAAGTTAACCATATGGAACGAAATAGCCAGCCACTCTAACACCATTGAGATGGTTAAATAAGTTAACCTAAAAAAATAAAAATCAGTTGGTGCATATTCAATAAAAACAGAGCTTTCTACGCAACTCAGTTTATAAAAATGCTATTCCCATGTGAGGTGTGTGTGTGTGTGTGTTAGAGAGGGGTGGGAGACTGAGGGCTACAGGGGCTGAATCTGATTTTCTGAAAGATTCAGAAAAGTGAAGATGCACAGTTAACATTTAATGTACCCAGTATTCCATCTGTTTGACAAAGTTCTAGAATTTTCAAATGCAACAAAAACCAAGGATTTCAAATTTGAAATTGCACATATAAATACACAATCTATGCACTTTTTTTTTTAAAAAAAGGTTGCCACTGAAATTTTAAAATCCAGGGTTTTATTCCACAGGAAAAGTTGAAAGAATGAAAAACACATGTACACTTAACATCTCCTGACATAAACCAGATTTGAACCATTGACCTTCAAATCTCCTTTGCAAAGGCCTAACAGGAGCAACAGTTGGTTGGATTCTAAGCAAGTCACTGGCAAAGGACTTCACAGATTGCAGAGTCAATTAAGCAGCTATTTGTTAGTTTGCTGCACCAGAGGGAACAACTTGGCAACAACTAGCATCTGGGGCTGCCATTTTAAAACTCTGCATTCTATTTTATTATGATCTTGTCTTTTCATTGTAATAGTGTAACAATTCTGGAAACAGGAAACTATTCAGATCTACTTATATTTACAAGGTTATCATGTGTGAATGACAGACTGGGGGGATTTAAAGATTCAAATTTCGCTCCTTGTATTATTTCTCAAAGCTAACAATCTCTTAGTTTGACTTAGGTGTAACTAAGATGTTGTCATTGCCAGACTGTGTAAACAATGAGGGAAATCTATTATTTTCTAAAATCTAAATACTTAGTTGGTACAAAATGTCTCTCACTGATTAGTTGGGTTTTTTTTTAAAGATTCCTATTTCATAATGAAAATCCGAACCACACAGAAAAACCTTTAAGAGTCAAATCAACAAACCTCCTAACTAGACCTATATTTTGTTTACAACAGATATCTGTGAGGATGCTTAAAGATAATATAGAATGACAGGTAGGTGCCCAAAGTCAAGCAGTTTCTTTCACCCTTGGCAAAAGGATGTATCTGCTAACACAGATATTGTCTTTATGGAGCTCATTTGAGAACCAATTTATATTGCCTCAAACCCCAACAGTAAATTCCATTGCTTTTTTTAAAAACAACAACTGTAACCTTGGACTGGGGGAGGAAATCTTAATTTGTTGAAATCCTGTGGAACACTTCTTCAAAAAGAAAAAGAGCAAACTTTAAAAACTAACATAAAACTCAGTGATGTTCAGTGCTGGTATCCATTGAACACCTCTGTCAACTGGGGTGTGCATTAGTTTTGAATGGGGGCTGGATAGCAAGGTGAATTGGGATGATTTGGGGTCTCTCCCCAGGATTAAATCATGGTGTCGATACCTCCCCAAGTGAGGGCCTGCAGAATCTCTCATGTTGCTTTTTTGTTGTTTCATTCTATGTTCCCTTATATCCCTGTGTTTCTCTAGGTCCACAGGCTTTTTCAAGGCTGTCTTGAATGTGGCCTGCAAATACTGAAGAGTTCTGTATTTATTTTTATTACTGAACAGCCACTAAGGATTTTTTTTGGAAAGGTAAAAGCTTCATTTAAAAACAAAAGCAAAAAGCCTACATTGCTCTGCTTTATTAAACAATCCCTCAGCTTCTGCTGTCCCTGCCCCAGAGCTCTTCAGAATTTCAAAGGGAGCATTCCAGATAGCCTCAGTTTGTAAGCCTGGAGTTCTATCTTGAAGGAACGAAGAAGCATCAGAAAGTTTTTAAAAACATACAAGCAAGAATATACACCACTCAACCACATCTTATCTTAAGATAAGAGAAACGCAAATGGTTGCAACTCCATTTAAAAGATGAAACTAATATAAATTTAGGAATTTTTGTCAGTCTAATAAATATATTGCCCTAATATGAATTATGGAAGGAACACTTTCCCCAAATCCCCGACACTTTGGAAGGGCTCCCTATGGGTGTAAATTTCATCCATTTCTGCCCAAAGGAGGGAAAGTTAGAGCTGTTCTTTTGATTCCCCATTACAATGATTGGGAGAATAGAAAATGTCTTGAAAGCCAAAATTGTCATGGAAATGGAGAATGTACAGAGCATCTTAGAAATAAATCAGCATTTAAAAAAAAAACAGATGCAAGGTGAATCTTGGGGCCCATGCACATACCTAACTTTACTTACTTACTTACTTACTTACTTAGTAGGAATTATACATGATTGAAGAAAAAAACCCTCAAAGTGGTTTACAAAAAAGATAAAACAACAAAATAGATAAAAATTTACAACCATACTTTACAACCATACAAATGTTAAAATACTAGAATAGATTATTGAATAAATTAATAAATCAATTTTGATTGCTAAAACATAAAATCCTCCCTTTTATTATTAATTTGCTGTTATTGCTATTTAAAACAAGCAAACTAGACAGCATGTTCATTTTTTTTCTGCCTCATTTTAAATGTGATTGAACCATGTGACTTAGATGGATTTATTTAAAGGCGATATAGACAAATACGTGGAGGATATTCTTATCAATGGCTATCAGCCATTATAGATACACAGAACCTTCAAATTTAGAGGAGGAATGTCCCTGAATACCATTTGCTGGGGAAGCGCTGTTGCCTTCATAGCCTGTCCTTGGAGTTCCCAAAGACATCAGGTTAGCAAGTAAAAAAAAAAAGTACAATGTCTTATATTCTTATATTTATTATTCTATGTTTTAAAATAAAGTACATATGGGAAGATAAAGAGTTAAACAGAATACTGATCATCATGTAACTCCAGGGCTCACTTGAATCTCTACAGTTTTCAGAGAAATTGAACAGAATAATACACAGGTGTAGTCAAACCCTTAAACTTCATCCTGCTTTTCAAAACACCCCTCTGACACACACACACATTGTTTCAGTTTTCTGCAGTTTTATCTTTGCTCCCATCTCCTTCAGTCTTCCCACTGATACATTATCACAATGGCTCTCTTTACCACAGTTAGCCTTGTAATGTTTGCAACACTATTATTCCTCAAAGCTACACTGGTTCCAGTTCAACATGCAAAAAACCCCAAACTGACACTGGGACTTGTGACCCTGTTCATATATAATTATAAGCCATTATTAAGCATTAAGAGGATGAGCCTCAGGTACATGCATTCCGTCTCCAGCACTGCTACAAGCAACCACAGTTTATCCTTGTCTCTGAACTCTAAACCATGGTTAACCTTAACTATGGTTAGTGAAACAGGTGAGCTTCACAAATACGGTACTGGCCTGAAGCTGGCTTGTCTCCATCAACTCTTGTTAAGATTATCCACTTTGTCTGGGTTTAGATGACACAGCAAGCTGTAGTTAACTGAAAATACAAAAATGACCCTAGGCTTTGCTATGACGCCAAACTTTAGTGTTATACTTGAAGCATCCAACTGTGTTTGAAAAACATGAGTGAAAAAGAATCCTCACAGAACCCTGATTATAAAATCAAGCTAGAAGGATTCATGGATGAAAATTTTAAAAACACAAAATAAGAGGTTCTGTATTACAGGACAGAGCAAAATTTTCAAAAAAACTAATTCCTTTCAACTTGCACCCAACAAACTCACATACGAAAGAAGTATAGGGGAGTATAATAAATTCAGCTTTCTCAAACATTTCAAATATTAATATTCCTAAATAAGTTAGGAAGTTCAGTGTTGCCACAGATGAATAGAGAAAAATACTTTAAGACTTAATTCATGCTTTAGAATAAATACATACATAAGATCATGCCAATCTTCATCATACATTTTAGAATTTTTATATACTGTACATTGTACTGAAGGAATGATTTGCTAAAACTGTTGTCACTAAAAGCTTTATCCAGCTTCTCCTTAAAAGCCTCTAGCAAATGAGGTAAAGATTTCCCATTGTGCACCTGCTCTGAGTGTTTAACCTAAAACTACCTTCTCACAGCTCAAATCTATTGCTTCCGTTCTCTGTCTTCGCAATATGGACACCAGATACGAGTTATGTCCCAAACACAGCGTTATTTGATGACATTAGAATATTCCACTTCCTTTCACCTTTGGTGTTTGCCATCTTGGGATTCATTTTGAGAGAAAAGACAGGGTTATACATGCCATGAAATTAATTGGCAATTTCATTCTCAGTGAAGCAGGATATTGGAGAAGACATGGGAAAATTCACAGACCAGATCTACCAACACACTATATAGCAAAACATGAACTTCACTATCCATCTTTTGGTTCTGTAAAGTTTTCTTACTAAAGATAAGACACTGGTAGCATCACAGTTTCAAAGTTACCATAGAAATGTTTAGTACTAACAATCAACAAAAGAGTCAATATCATCTTGTGGTCAAAAACACAAAACTAAGGATGAGTTTTCAGGCCCCTTATTAAATATACCTCTGTTGTTTCTCTAATAAAAAAAAGCTTGATGTTTCTAACTCTGTCAATCTTATCAAGCCTTAATTAAAGGAGTTGTCATATTGACTTCACTGGATTTATGTGAGAAAAGATTAGTCAGGAGCTGCCATGATTTCACCTTTGACTTCAAGATAAATGTTGCCTTGTCCAGTATCATGGTGGTGCTGACGTATACCCATTATGGATTTGGCTATAATGCCTGCAAAGCTTTAGATCTGACAACACCACTATCTCAGTATGGCTAACTTCCAAGATCAAAGGAGAAATGGATAGTTTTGCCAGTTTGCAAAAAAACAAAAACACAAAAAACCCACCACAAACTATAATGTGGTTCAAAGTAGTACTACAAGACATAAACTATATCCTGAATGCAGGCTTGATACGTTTCCCTATCTAACACTCAATTTTAAAACAGGCATCAATCAGATGCTGTGGAACTGGGCATTGAAGACTTAGACCATGGAGGTCTAGGTTGAAAATTCTTACTCAGTAAAGTTCCCTTTGAGACTTTGGCAAGTCAGGGTCTTGATTAACATTCAAAGTTGCTGCAAGGATGAACATGATGGGGGAAACCATCGATGCTTCTCTTAGAATGCAAGAGGGAGAATGTAATACACTGAAACAGAGAAATTGATAGCAAACTCTTTCTCTCTCTTTCTCCCCTCTCTACTTCTCTGAAAATTTCCTGACTTTGCCTTTGTTCTAATCAGCTTCCCCCTCATTCTGGGTTGCTAAGCAATATAAAAGTAAGTGTTATGAGGGCTAATCAGATAGTGCTAAAATGAAGGAGGCCAAAGTTAAAACACACAGAGCTGAACTTTTCCGCAAGCTTGTTTACTTGTTAAGATCTGCTTACAATGTTGCACTTGAATTAAGCATTTTGGCTGCCCAGGTTTAGCAAGTATAACCATTAATCCCGGAAGGCACCCTGCATTCAAGACATGCTTGTGTGATTAGACTGACTCGCACAGTAAATTTAGTATAAACATTATGCATTACCACATGAAGAATTTTTGGAGACCTACATCCAAAAGAGGTAATTACCACTCCCCACCATACTAAAATAGACACAAACTAAGGTTGTCATGAGCTTTCGTGTGCATGCACACTTCTTCAGAAGTGTTTCGACTTTGGCAGATCAACACTGCTACCTACCTGTAACTTAGTCAGAAACATTACTGTCATTAAAACTGGTACAAGCCTTATTTACTTTTTATATTTCTTAGCTGCCTAATAACTAATGCTTTGTGGGTGAAATATATCTTTATAAAGAACAACAAAACACAAAATTGAAATCCTAAGCAGCTGCATTGAACATTGAACAGAGAAAGAAGAAAAACCATACCAGTAGCATTGTCCCAGGAAAGAAAATACGGGTAAAAAGATCACATTTTTAAAACCAAAAAGATCTTCATGGCTCAGTTTTTCCTTTGTTTTCTAATTCATTCATGAATTCTTAATGAGGAACAAATTATTTGAACTCTCTTTTAAAAAGAGTTTCCCTTAAACACAGGCATACCCCTCAGACCCAGCTATTTCAAGTGCTAGTTTCCACAAATCAGTGCCTCCAATCTGAAAACAAGTTAGCAAATATTTAGTCTACTCCCCTCCCCCTCCACCATGTCATTGGTGTTGACAGTTATGACAGGGCTTAATCACCTGCTGCAAAATGGGATGCCCCATAACTATATTCAGTTCCACCCTGCTCCAAGCTTATCAGAGTTGACAGTACCAACTGCTTTGGAGTATATACAGAAGTCTAGAAGGGTAATTTGAGCATAGAAATACATGACACCCCCACCACCAGGTATATAATTAAATCATTGCTGAACTTCAAGAAAAAATATTTATGGGAAAATGTTCAAAGGTGCTTTAGATCTAAAATAATTCTGTACCATAACACAGTTGCTCATTGACTTGACTTATACTTAGCTAAGGGGATGCAGGTGGCGCTGTGGTCTAAACCACTGAGCCTAGAGCTTGCCGATCGGAAGGTCAGCAGTTCGAATCCCCACGACGGGGTGAGCTCCCATTGTTCAGTCCCAGCTCCTGCCCACCTAGCAGTTCGAAAGCACGTCAAGTGCAAGTACACTCTATATTCCTGCGTATAAGACTACTTTTTAACCCAGGAAAATCTTCTCAAAAGTCAGGGGTCGTCTTATAGGCCGGGTCATATTTCTTATACGGCGAGTACATCCCAAACTCTGTATTTTAACTGGAAAAGTTGGGGGTCATCTTATATGCCCAGTCGCCTTATACGCCGGAATATACGGTAGATAAATGGGTACTGTACCGCTCTGGCGGGAAGGTAAACGGCGTTTTCGTGTGCTGCTCTGGTTCGCCAGAAGCGGCTTAGTCATGCTGGCACCATGACCCAGAAGCTGTATGTCGGCTCCCTCGGCCTATAGAGTGAGATGAGCGCCTCAACCCCAGAGTCATCCGCGACTGGACCTAATGGTCAGGGGTACATTTACCTTTTTTTCCTTAACTAGGCACAAACATTTAAACAATCAGCCTGTCTCATCATCAATCAATCAGATTAGCTTTATCATACAAGATAAGACCCTCAAAACCAAGACAAAATGAACTAAACACACAAACAAACAAAAATAAAAATGAATGGAGGGTTCCAGCAGAGATCTTTCAATGTTTTGATGTTGAAATATGACCAATTGCTCTTTTTTAAAAAAGCAAGACAGAAAACACTCAATTACAAACTAGCCACCCTCAAAATGAGCCTTTAACTAGGATTTCAACCTACAACAGCGCCATGATTTTAGATGACATAAGTACTTAATTAGAATAGGAAATAACATTTCCTCAAAGGGGGGCAGCTAACCAAACCAAATTATCAATAATGAGCAAAACAACAAGATCTAGAGCCTGCAATGCTGTCGGTCAAACATTTCCGTCTTTAGATTTCAGTCTGACATAAAATCCATCACCAGCTAGGTGGGTGGGTTGGTGCCCCTCCCCCACTTCAGCATCCATGTACATTCTAAGAAAATATGGTATCATTCAGTAACCTCAAGTTATCCAGAAACAGGAAACATTTCTCCTTCTGCCTCCATGTGCCACCCCCACATACATGTGTATACTTGAAAGAATTCCGTTTCTCTCTCCCTACCTCCCTTTAAACTCTTATTGAGTTCTACAGCTTAAGCCTTATAAATCTACTACTTTTTTATTTTAACATTTCTCTCTCCCTTAAAAATAATATGTTGGCATTTCAGGATAAGCATCAATTAAGGTAATTGTGTGTGTGTGTGTGTGTGTGTGTGTGTGTGTGTGTGTCTATTAGTCTGTGGTTATGAATTCAATTACAAGCATTTTCGGCCCAAATTTGTTATAAATGTCAAAATAGGATTTCTGATCTCTGAATCATTCTCTGATTCACCTTCAACCCCTAGCCATGACTCACGGGGGCAGGAGGGGGGGGAGGAAGGGAAGTCACGTGACCAAAGGCACTGAAAGGGAAAGAGCTGTTTTCTTTCCTTTCTGGGGGGAGGGGATATTTATAAAACACCCTTCCAGCAAAAGAAACAAAGGCATGGTATTAGCAGCACAGGGCTATTCATGGGTGGGGCCTGCATGCCAAGGAGCTATAATGGAGCTGAGTTAATCTTATCGGGAGGCCCCACTTTAACCTTTTGAATGCACCCAATTTTTAAAAAAAGCAAAACAAAAAAGTGAAACGGCATCTTCCCCAGGCCCACTGCAAGAGCAATTATTCAGGCATTTTATCTAAAGCCAGAGCTACAATCAAAAGACTTTGGTTGGGACATCAATTCATCATTTCCAAACAAAACAACCTCTTTACTTCTTGAGAGTCACCTCAACTTGTTCTGCCATTTTAAAAAAAAAATGCATTTTTTTTTTAAAAAAAAGCTCTTCCCCTTTCCAATGCCATGTGTGTACTTCAAAGGCTTCTTGAATAAATAAGAGTATCTGATAACTAGACAGATCTGTGGTCCAAAAGGTTTTGCACCAAAGCTGTGTTTGGGATGCAGAGATAAGAACAAAACATAAGACATTTGTTTCAATTTGGGTTTGGTTTACAGTATTTGCAGCTTTAATACTAAATCATGTAAACAACCCTTTATTGGGAAGTGTCAGGACAAATATTAAGTGGAGAGGGGGCAGGTATATTATTCAGCTGAACAGCCTTTTCCTCAATATGGCAATTTTCTTAAAGCAGGGGGCACAATTTAGCAAATGTTAATCATGCTGAGCAGCACTGATTCCAATGGTAGAGTTAGGCACACATGTTTAAAATGCCTCCTAATAAATTTATTTATTCATTAAATTGAAACCAAAGAAATTTTCACATTTTTAACTTTTGCAACATTGTGTCTAGTCTTATCAACCTAGTAACATTACCAAATTAAAAAGCTTATTCTTATGCTATTATTTACACTACAGAGAGATTTTAAATTTTCCTCACAATAACCCTGTGGAGAGGAATATTGATACGCATTGAGGTTTACCACCCTTGTGATAGGCTTCTAACAACTCTATAAAGTTCAGCTCCTTCGTGGGTCAATGCTCCCATCTTAAACACAGGATATGTGTGGCACAATCTTCTCTACATTTGTATTCAGAAGTATCACTGATTGATAAGGGGTATAAGTTAGTGTGTATAGGATTGCGGTCAAATTTTTGATTTGATTTACTATAGACACACCTCTTTTCCAAAACTGTGTTCAAAATGGCTCAGATAAAACATCAAGGATCATGCCCATCCACACACTACTGAGTTACATCCAAAGCAAAATGCCACATAGTCACAGCAGAGGCAAGTTTTGAACCTAGATTTCCTAGATCAGCGTGGCTACCCAGTGGCCCTCCTCCTCTGGCGACCACTCATAGCCGAGTAAGATTGTCTTCCATAAACATGGTTTTAACAATGGGTCCGTAAGTGACTGTGGAGGCCAATTCTGGATCCACACGTCCTTCCGCAGTGGGGACATTGGTTTCCAGGCAGGAGTTGATCACGGTGTGGATTTGCCAAGCGTGCCTTCCTCTTAGCACGTTTCTCCCTTGCGTCCTGAGATCGAGTTTCTTCAAAGCCCATGACACCATTGGTAAAGGCTGTTCTCCAACTGGAGCGCTCGCATGCCAGTGTTTCCCAGTTGTCAGTGTTTATACTAAATTTCTAAAGATTTGCCTTGACCACCAGCAGTACGCTTTCCATTTTTAAGTTCGGAATATCTTTATCTTTAAAAGTGGCCCTCCATATATTACTGGATTACAGTTCCTGTCTGGGATGCGGGTGGTGCTGTGGGTTAAACCACAGAGCCTAGGGCTTGCCGATCAGAAGGTCGGCAGTTCGAATCCCCGCAACGGGGTGAGCTCCCGTTGTTCAGTCCCAGCTCCTGCCAACCTAGCAGTTCGAAAGCACGTCAAAGTGCAAAGTGCAAGTACATAAATAGGTACCACTACAGTGGGAAGGTAAACTGCTCTGGTTCGCCAGAAGCGGCTTTGTCATGCTGACCACATGACCTGGAAGCTGTACGCCAGCTCCCTCGGCCAATAACGCGATATGAGTGCCGCAACCCCGGAGCCTTTACCTTTACAGTTCCTGTCACTTCTGACCACTGGCTGTGCTTGTGGGGGTTGATGGGAGCTGGGAATCCAACAACGCATGGATTAGCCATCTCTGTCCCAGTTCCTGTTCCAACTTCCTGTCTATTATATCCTATTGGAAATAGTGTGCAATAATAATTTACTTTGCTCCAAAAGATACACTATGCTTATATTTTTGTACACAGCTTTAATGCAACTGACATATTTTTTTAAAGTATTTTAGATGCATTTGCAGTGACATGAAAAGCAGGTTAATATTAAGAATTGCTGCACTTTTTTTTTTACACACAATGCACATCATAATAGGCTAACAAAAATGGAATTCTAAAATCTGTTGTAGACCAATAGCAAAGAAAGGTTCTGACAACTCCGCAGAGCAATGGAATGCCTGTGGAAATAATAGGCAATGAATAGCTGTGACCTCTCGGCTTCCCTGGTTTTACCAAGAGGATCTGCAACCTGAGTCAAGAGGGTGCAAATTCCTCACCATTTCTAAATCTTGAGTAGAGTGGGGGAGGGAAGCCTTAAGGCAGACTGCAGTTTTCAGCTCAGCACTTACAAGTTTACATCCACTGTGATTTAGCCACAAGGTTGTTTGTTTTGTTTTCAAATGCAAGTATTTCAATTTGTTAAATAGGAAATGGTTTTATATGGCCTTTTCAGATTTTTTTTAACTTAAAAAAAAAACCAACCCTGACATTATGCTTAGTACCACAATACTGCCCTAAACAGGAGATATCCTATCTCCACAAAATGGAGGAGGGGAAAGCCTTGCTGAATAGGGGATGGCCATGCCACTCATTGCAACAAGGAGGGGAGGGGTGGGGGGAGGGGAGAGAGAAAGGAAGAAAAGCCACTGGATGAGAAAGACCAGTGCTGACTTTGCACAAATGGTGAAGCACTTGGTCAGCAAAGAAACTTTTAAATTAAAGCAGGGTAGCAAGGAGCGTTGGGTAGACTTGCTTATTTGTTAGCATGTGTTAATAAAGCTGTATACAGCAAAAGAGGAGGGGCACCCAAAACAGTAAACAGCAACAATGCACCAATATCATTATTATATGAATATGAAGCCATTTATTTTTCTGAATAAAATCATTCCTCTTAGAACATCTGTGGATCATTAGGCTTTAGCAGTGCATTACGGAACAGTGAGGGCTGGTTTGCAATTAAAAGGGTTGGCATTTTATAAATGAACTTCAGAGGCCTCTTATGCCCTCCCTCATTTTTTTTTCAGGGAAAACAATGGTTTGTCCTTTTGCCTGATCAGGAAAACTGTTTCTACTTGGCCCTGAAAATCAGGATTGGATACCACACTGTGCTCCCAATTTCCAACCCAGTTTTGCATGATATGCAGAAATCACATTCAACAGCAAACTATGGTTGCCAAAAACCAGAGAGGAAAGAAGAGAGGAAATCCCAGCACAATTTGAGCAGGGGAGAGACCATCAGGAATAAAAATCTCATTCACATAGTGTTGAAGTGTGGTTTAACATGTTGTCTGGTATGTGTAGGTACAATTGCTATAAAACAGTCAATACAGATTTATTTGCAACATTTTAGTTAGTGTTTAATGAAGCTATATCAGACAGAGCTGTTTGTGTGCTGATGTTTCAGAGTTTTGTTTTGTTTTTTAAAAAAGGTGTCAGAGACTGTCACCCTAAGCATGCATACATGGAATAGAGTTTCATTTAAACTTAATAATAATAATGCTAATAATAATTTATTATTTATACCCCGCCCATCTGGCTGCTCCCAGTCACCAGTCTAGCTGCCGCATTGTGGATTAATTATAGTTTCCGGGTCACCTTCAAAGGTAGCCCCACATAGAGCACATTGCAATAGTCCAATTGAGAGATAACTAGAGCATGCACCACTGCCCGCCTCCTGTCCCCCACAAACAGTACTTCTGTCTTGTCAGGATTCAACCTCAATCTGTTAGCCGCCATCCATTCTCCAACTACCTCCAGGCACTCACACAGGAACTTCACCACCTTCACTGGTTCTGATTTGAAAGAGAGGTAGAGCTGGGTATCATCTGCATACTGATGAACACCCAGCCCAACCCCCCTGATGATCTCTCCCAGCAGCTGCATGTAGATATTAAAAAGCATGAGGGAGGACAGAACCCTAAAGCACCCCACAAGTGCTCCAGGGGTCTGAACACTCATCCCCCACCACCACTTTCTGAACACGGCCCAGGAGGAAGGAGTGGAACCACTGTATGACAGTGCCCCCAGCTCCCAACCCCTAGACTGTCCAGAACGATGTTATGGTCGATGGTGTCAAAAGCCGCTGAGAGATCCAGCAGAACTAGGAAACAGCTCTCACCTTTGTCCCTAGCCTGCTGGAGATCATCAACCAGTGCGACCAAGGCAGTTTCAGTCCGATGATGAGGCCTGAATCCCGACTGGAAGGGATCCAAATGCTCCGCTTCTTCCAGGCATGCCTGGAGTTGTTCAGCAACTATTTGCTCAATCACCTTGCCCAAGAATGGAAGATTTGAGACTGGGCAATAGTTGGCCATATTGGACGCAATTAAAGATAGTTTTTTAAGAAGCGGTTTAATAACCGCCTCTTTCAGCAGGTCTGGGAAGGCTCCCTCACAGAGAGAAGCATTCACCAACCCGCAAAGCCCATCGCCCAGGCCTTCCTGGCTAGCTTTTATAAGCCAGGATGGGCACAAATCAAGAAGACAGGTGGTTGGTTTCACTCGTCCAAGCAGCCTGTCCACATCCTCAGAGGTAACAGATTGGAATTGATCCCACGCAACTTGACTAGACAGAACTCTAGCACTCCCTCGCCCCGACCCTGCTCCCATGGTGGAGTCTACCTATTTACATACAGATTGGCTGTGCTTGCATGTAAGACTACGTCACAAAGTACAGTTTAGTCAGCTTTAAGGTGTGCATGCTGCATGTTGGTGCACAAAGCTCTGGTGCCCTCCAGACATTGATGATCTACCATCATCCTTGACCATTGGCTAGTCTCAAAATGTCTGTATTCCCATTGCTATGTGCAACACAAATTAACAATGAATAAAGATTCAAGGTAGGTAGGCGTGTTGGTCTGACGGAGTTGAAATAAATTAAGAAATTGTCCAGTAGCACCTTAGTGGCCAACTAAGTTTGTTCTGGGTATAAGCTTTCAGGTGCATGTACCTTCTTTTTTTGTATCTGAAGAAGTGTGCATGTACACGAAAGCTTATACCCAGGACAAACTTAGTTGGTATCTAAGGTGCTACTGGACATTTTTTAAAATTTCTTTATTTATTTTATCAATGAATAGATCAGAGTTTGGAGGGCCCAGCATACAGGAGGCTCCAGTCAATAGAAAGCACCTTAAGAGTTCTGTTTATTCTCATTTGTAAAACAAATAAAAATTAAATTGCATCTTTTAAGCAGCTGTTACCCCTAAAAGTAAAAAAATACTTATGATTTTCTGATAACGCTTGAGAATGATCACACTTAAGGAATTTAATGATATTATGCATACAGTTGTGTGATGCTGTCTCTGTACTTAAAAAGAAAAAAATACAGCTCATGAACATGAAAAAATGAACATAAATAGCTTAATTACACCATCAGATTTCTTACTCCCCACCCCCCAAGGCGGTATTTTTTCTTAATTTTAAAAAAATGTAATGAACTCCTTTACAAATGTTAGCACATACGGGTACATATTCTGAATCAGACAATAGTCATCATATACAAACTGCAAAACCTTGGAATGCTGACTAGATTATGCTATTAAACGAGTATAATGTAGGCTAATGCTTGTTTGCACCTGTGAAAAATCTATTTTCAAATGTCACTATTGTTGGTCAACCAAAAAGGCAATGGACCAAATCCAGATTGGCCATCCAGTGACCAAGGCACCAAGATACAGCAAAGGCTTTGTGCTGGCGTAGGGCGAGAAGTCATATTTGCCAATCCTTCATCCCCTGTGCCTCCTCTCATGATGCTCTGGAAGACCCTACAGTGTTCTGAAACAAAATTTTAGGAGGGGCAAGGGGCTGCGGGAGGTATCGGAAAAGACTGCACCCCTATCATTCCATCAGCAGAATCATTTCAGCTGGCCAGCTGGAAGGTTTCCTTGCTCTCATCCCCACATGCTTGCTCTAGCAGTTCTCTGCCCACCCTCCAAGCCAATTTGGTGAAGAAAGGGGTGAAAGCCCCATTGCATTAGTGGAAGTTCTTGCACAGGTTTCCATTAGCGGACCTCATTAGCTGAATCGCACCCACTGAAAACCAAATCCAAGCTCAACACTGAATTCAAGCTCACCCACTTTAATTTGTCTGGATAGCTACTTTTCTCACCAACAGGAGTATTTAAACTTACTTTTGTGACTCTTGTAAAACTACGGTAAGTAAAACATTCATTAGTGAATGAATCTATTTAGGATTTTGTTTCAGGAATGTATTGAAGAGCTATGCCAATATTGTAGTTTTTGCAATCCTTCTCTTTTCATGGTTTGCATATTTGAAAAAATACTTTAATCAGGACTTTGTATAGAAACACTACGAAAATGTGAATATTTTTCCAGCTCTAAAAGAAAGCCATATTCCCTCCACCACCTCCCATCTTGGAGAGGCCTCTCTAATGCGAAATCTGTGTTGCATTAGAGAGAGGGGGGGAGAGAGGGAGAGAGAGACAGAGAGAGAGAGGGAGAGAGAGACAGAGAGAGAGGAAACTGAGGATGTGTTTTGCACTGAGCTTTTAGCCTGATGCAGTATTTAGTGATGAAAGGGCAGCAAGTTCTGAACTGTTCACACATGTGTAGTGCTAAGGAAGTGCTAAAAGGTTACTAACCAGTGCTGGAAGAGCCCAGTTAGCAACCATTCTTACTCAATGCATCTTGCAGATTTCAGCTGACTGGTTCCTCTCCCTCACCCAACTAGGAAACTACTTAATAGCCAGTATGTATTGCAAATAATAATTCAGATAGAAAAGATCTCACACTTTGTGCTTAGCTTGCCTAATCTGTTTTGTGGCCCATGCCATTTTCCCTGTGCAGGAGAGATAAAGCCAGCCCTTAGACTGGCCTTCTTTGCAATGTGAAAACTGAGCACAGGGCTGGTTTCCCCTTTCTGATCCCAGGTTCCAGAAATTTGGAGGAAAAGGACCCTGTGCATATGCAGCCTCCATAATGTACAGATCTGTGCTGCCAGGGCTGATTCCCACCACTTTTTGAACTTTAAAAAGGCTAGAAGGTTGCTAGGCAATTAGGAAGGGGTAGGCAAGGAAGTGTGATCCACTGGAAGTAATTTTATTCACCAGAAGTCATCAATATTGATTAGCTGTAAGGTTTGTAACTGAAAGTATTTCACAGAATACAAAATCCCTGAGTGCAGAATCTGATATTGAGTGCAGAATTTAGTGCAGAATTTAGCTTTCTGAGAAACACAGTTCTGGAGAAAGAAGCCGCGGTGCAGCTTGAAAGTGCAGCCAATGCCATTTTAAATCAAAGAAGGGAAATGTGACTGAACATAACAATGCTCTCTCCTCATGCTTGTCAAAACCAAAATAAACCATGCAAAGTTACAAATAGAGTACAGAATTCATGCAGGATACAAAATCCACTTTCTCTTGGTTTAATCCCCCCCCCCAGTACACAACACGCTGGTCATTAGTCATGATAGCTTAGAACAGAATCTTTATTTATATTCACAGAGGTAGTATTCCTCTGGTTACCAAAACAGGATGTAGCTACCTCCAGCTTCAATTTCAGCTCTAACCTTTTCCTGTCCACCACCACCACCTCCCCAGCTATTCTGCTTCACCTTCATTGTTGTTCCTGGAAGGCTTTGCTCAAACTAACCACAAGTGTCTCACAGGTGTGACCAGGGGTAGTGAGGCTTTTTCAGCCAAAGGACCTTCCCTTCCAGAAGCACTATGTGAGCAGAGCCAGAGGCAAAACACAAGGCAACAAATGCACCTCTCTATCCTACATGATCCAAGTTCAAGGACACATTCCATCCAAGGGGGGTGCAAGTAAAGGATGTGATGTGGGGAGAATTATGAGGACCAGACAGAGAAGACTGGAGGGCTGACCCATGATTTCCCATCTCTGATCTAGACCCTGCCCCTAAAAAAGAACCATATACAGTAGGTCAATGGTCTAATGACTGATAGGAGGGAGAGTGTCCTGCATGCTCTCTTTCCCATCCATCTTTGTGGTTAATGCAGGTATGGAAGGGCAAAGCAAGGGACAAGTTCTGGAATCTCTCTCCTGTCTTTGTCCTAAGCTTAGTGATTGCTCTAAGCCACCAAAGTAGCACTCACTCTTAAGCCTATGTAAACTTTCCCCCTATCTATTTCGGGGGTGGAGTGGGGAACTAAAAATATAATTTTGCACCAGTTTATACACACAGTATTACATTGCAAAGCAGACAGCACAGGAATGAAAAATGTTAGGACTTCATTGTGGCCTTGATAAGTAGCCTATTAAAAATCAATAAACAGACTCTTCCACTGTAAATCTTTAAGCATTTGTGTAGTCACACTTTTAAGTGTACAAGTAAGCATTCTTGATAAATTGCTGTGCAGTAAATACTTTACAAGGGCAGCATATCAGCCAATAGGTTAATATTGATGAAATTAGCCAATAAAATCTCAAGAGACCTTTGAGTTAAGAACTTGCCAAATGATGTCGTAAAAATGAAATAACAGTTGCTGCTTGGGTGTGCAAAGCCAATGCAATTCAGGGTAGTTTGATTTTGTTGGTTTTCAAGAAGGACTCCTCTACTATACACAACCAAGTTATTTTAGTTTGTAGAAAATCAGAGTACCAGTACAGTACTCTGTACCAAAGAACTGTCTAGCTGGATATCTGGGAATAATTAAGAAATGCACAGTTCTCTTACTGGGATGAAATAAGAGGCTTTAAGAGAAACCCTTTGCCCTTCCTATCTGAAAAATTAATGATAAAGTACACATTGATCAGCAACATTCCTGCTGCAGTACCAAGTGCTGTCAAATTAAAGCTTTACAAATTCCTGGAAGTTGACAGGGTTCCTGTTTCATTCCTTAGTTAACTCATTTTTCTCTGCATCTTCAGCAACGCATCTACCATTACAGCAACTGATGTGTAAGCATATAACATACTCCAGGCAGCATAAACGGCAATACATACAATTTTAAACTGCATTAAAATTAGGAAACTCTATTAAAAACAAATAGTGCAGGGTAAACAGAAACATTTTGGTTTTTTTTAAAAAAGCCATTTAATAAAGCAAATGTCTTTTTTTAAAAAGCTGCATATGCATCTGATTGTTAGTAAAATAGAAAAGGTGGGTTCCGTGCAATGCTGTCTGCTTGCAAGTGGAACAGACTTCCATACATGCAGGGCAACTTTTGCACTCCAACATGTCTACCCAAAATATGCTCCAGAGTGTTGGGAAACCTTCTGGAGCAGCTTTTGAGCACCCATGCAGGGCTGCTGTGGTGGGTGGGGGTGGAGAGAGATCAAGGTGCATAATTGAAAGTCTGTTTGTGTCCCATCGGATTCTGCTCCCTCTCTTTTAAATGATACATGAATTAAAATTTAGGAAGTTTTGGGATAAATCTACATATAGTTGGATGTAAACAGCAATGGATGGGTCCAAGATAAAAATTTCAAAACTCTAATATCTGATCATATTGCTTCACCGTAAGCATGATTAGATTATAATGACTATGCCTACTGCACAAAATGAAGCATTGCAGATGCATTGCCCTAGCACTAGCACAGGATACAGTCTCTCCCTGCCATAGGCAACAGCTGGTAAATAACCCCACTTCCCACAATAAAAATAACACCATGTGTAACATCTTTCTGCAGGTGGATTTATAATGCAGGAACAGGTTAATCCATTGGAAATCCTACTACTTTCAGTGCAAGGCACTTACAAAAGAAAAGTTTAGAATTTCAGCCCACTATTTCATCTCCTGATTGCCTAAGCCAGGGGTCAGCATGGGGCCGGTCCACTGTCCCTATATTTTGAAAAGGAAAAATGAACAAATTCCTATACCCCACAAATAACCCAGAGATGCATTTTAAATAAAAGGGCACATTCTACTCATGTAAAAACACGCTGATTCCCAGACCGTCCCCAGGCCAGATTTAGAAGGCGATTTGGCCAGATCCCGCCCCCGGGCCTAAGTTTGCCTACCCATGGCCTAAGCTTTATTACCCCTATTGAGCATAATCTAACAACTAGTATAAAGTACCTAAAAAGAAACTAGCACATACTAGCTAGCAACATGGAAGATAGAAAACAGTAATTTCACAACATAAATGTCTTAATAAAGAAAAGTGCCATTGCCACAGGACCAACTACTTCTAATCTGACTGAATTCCATTGAGATCACTGTTTAAATTGAACCCAGGACAAGAGATGGTGTGGGCTGACAGTTCTCAGATCTGGGAATCAGGTAGATGGCCTGTTCTAGATGATGATGCAGTGCCCTTGAAAGAACAGGTCTATAGTGTGAGGGGACTCCTGAATTCAGGTTTGTTACAGAAAGCCCAAACAACTTCCATAGAAATAAGTGTCTATTACCAGCTTCAACCCAAGCTTTGATAACCTGAGCCGATTACTGCAGTGCATGAAGGGTTAATGCATAGCCACAGCAAACTGAAATATGAAAATACAAAGTCAATATCCAAAGCTAAATTTCAATTTATATTGTGACTTAGTAGAACAAGCTGCAAGTTTCTAACTATATAACTTGAGGTATTAAGTTTCAAAGAGATGATACTAAATATCTGTGGTTATTATGCAGCCGTGTGTCTAAGCCACTAGCAAATTTGGTTGAGGAATCTGCTCTCATGTTTCAAGGAGACAGCTAACAATCAGATGTCCAAGTAGCCTTTACTGCATTGTGAGTTAATGAATTTCTCTTGCTTAAATAGGAGTTCTCCACTTAAGTGAGCTGTGGACATGGTCATCCAGTGCCAGAATTTTTGAAAAGTAGATGAGACGTAAAATTGTTTTGTTTCACTGATCTTTGCTCCATGCTTATGGACCACCAATTTACATATGTACATTCCCATTTTGCTGTCCTTTTCAATAGATTTTCTTTTTACACTTATGTTCAAATCATTTAAATAAATTTGCAAACTGTTTAAGAATAATTTTCTATTTGCAGCTTAGCAACTTTTAAGCAGATCAAGATCACAGACCAGTGCTAAATCAAGTAAAAAGAGATGGTCATGCACGCCTGTTCTGGAAATTACTTTCATATATATCAATGCACATAAAGTGGATCTCTTAGTAGTACAGAAGCAAGGATACCAAATATAGAGAGATACCAAATATAGATACCAAATATATATAGAGAGAGACACCAGAAGCTCAATAGAAGGCCCACAACATGGAAGGGATCCATACTTAACTTGAATTTCCATATTCAATGTCAACTTGCATAGTTCTTAAAATACATTGTTCAAATAATCCTCTGTTTTAAGGTCACTTGTTTTCAGATGTAGGGTTTTCAGAAAGTAGTTTTGCACCCAGCATTGCTTCTGCACCGCCAGGAAGAAAGAGACAAAGAAAATGCATATGGGAGGTCCCAACAGCTAATTCTTCTGTGACTTCACCCATATATTCTGATGGTATGGTGAGCCCCATAATGTCACACATGCCAATTAAGAAAATTCTAACAAAATCAGCAGTAGCTGTATATCCTTAACAGTCTGGAGCATTCCACCAACTGGGTTGCTTTATTTTTTTCAAATAAATATTTCAGGTCCCAGTGATGCTCAGTTATTACCAATTGGATTCATGGTGGACCGACAACTCTATTCAAAGAGCTGGCTGTGAGTTTTCAAACTTCAGCTGTTATAATATGCTATTGAAGCTGGAATCACCATGGCTACTAGCACCAGAGGTGCTAGCAAATCTCCAATGAATCCTTGCTAAACAATGTAATGTTTGCTCCTTCCAGTAACAGGGCCTTGAAAAAATCCTGTATTATTTTCCACCTTGGGAAGGAAGATAGGGATGAGAATGGGCAATATGCATAAGTGCTTCCTTCTTTGGATGTCCTAGGCATTTCCCAAGATTCTTATTGAAAACCAAGCTCAGATTCCCAATTACCAAATGTAAACACAGGTTAATATGTATTGAGAAGTCATGGTTTAATGGTGGTGGTGGTGGTGGTAGAGGTAGAGGAGCAGGAGCAGGAGGAGAGATAATAATATGGTGTTTGCTTAAGTAAATAACCAGCAGATACTTACAGGTAGGTAGCCGTGTTGGTCTGAGTCGAAGCAAAATAAAAAAATTCCTTCAGTAGCAGCTTAAAGACCAACTAAGTTTATATTTTGGTATGAGCTTTCGTGTGCATTTCGTGTGCAGATACTTGTAATCTACCAACATGAAAATGGAGGTAGCATAGCTGGATGGGAAGAAAGTGCACAATTATCAGAGAAACACCATTGTTACATGCACTAATTTATCATTATTGACTATTTTAGTCAATAATTTAGGGGTGGGGGCTCTTTTTGGCCCTGCTTGAAATCTAGGAGACTTGAACAGTTATTCTCTTGACTTGAGCAAACCACTACTGGCAAAGCGAAGCTGGCCAATCAATGTGAGATAAATTTTCCAAGTGAAGAGCTCCTGAGTACATTTATCTGGCCATGGGTGTGATTTAGTCCCATTATAAAGGAGAGAGAAAGATAAAAGAAGTTGACATCTCTCACTTCTAGCCTATTTAAAAAGGAACTTTGTGGTAAAGCTCATGAGTTGTGGGTGTTGAAACGGTTTGCACATTTCCCACCATGAAAACTTCTCTTCCAATAGTTACCTCAAAAAAGAAGTTAAGAAATTAGTCTGTTTCTTGTCACCTCTTTAGACTATCTGGTCATTCTAAATTACAGACAAAAAAAATTACAGCCATGTCTCAACTGCAATGTTAGCAAATATTCCAATATTTCAGAATACTTCAGACCAACATTTATGCAGCTTATAATATGAAAAAAGCCAAATCTACAAGGTTTAATCAACCTATTGTGCAAAACTATACGTATCCATTAAGAAGCAGTGTAATTGAGTTCAATGAGGTGCAATTCCAGGTAAATGGAATTTATAACTGCAGTCTAAATTGGTGCAATTATTAAGAGTTGTGTTCAATAGCATTGTTTTGTTCCTTGAAAGCTTCTGGATGAAGATGGCAACGAGTAAGATTGTTTGTCCTTGAGCTCCACTGCCTGTTTTTATTTTTATTTTATTTTTAATAGTTTCAATAGCTTTATTTTGAATAGTCAGTTGGCTCAGAAGTTAATGTTAATTGCAGTGTACAGACAAGAATGTTTTACTTTTACATGAAAAGCTGTTTGATCCAGCAATGGCTTCCAGAGATAGGAGAAAGATGATTTGTACAAATTCACCTCTCCCTCCTTCTCTCTCTCTCTTCCTTAAAGCACCTTCCATGCTGTTCCAGTGGATTACCCATCCTTCTAGAGAAAATTGGGAGAGGTGCAAAGTGAAGGAAGAATAAATGAAAATAATAATAATAATAATAATAATAATAATAATAATAATAATAATTTATTCTTTATACCCCGCCCATCTGCCTGGGTTTCCCCAGCCACTCTGGGCAGCTTCCAACAAAATATTAAAATGCAATAGTCTGTTAAACATTAAACATGCTGGATCAAAGAGCTTTCAGTGAACAGAATGACACAATAGGCTGCAACCATAAATCTTTAATTGTAGATAAAGCCCAATTCAACATAACTATTAACAAGCAAAAAAGAAGAGGCTCTAGGACATTTAAGACTTCCTCTTCTCTGTCTCAGGATTCATCAATGGCAAAAGATACATTACTCTTCCATCCATTTATCAAAGAGAGCATATTGCTCTCTTATTGTGTTTCTCACAGTAAGAGCTACAAATAAGCTGCAATCTGCAGTCACAAGTATACATACTAGACGTAACCAACACACCTTGATGCAGCTAAGCTTACATCCAAAGAATTACATTCCTGCTTCTGCTAACATATTTTGCACTCTCCCACCCCCACAGCAGCCCTAAACAATTTGCTCTGAATAATTGGAGGGAAGAGTGTGGGAAGGTGGTGGAAAAGATTGCAGGGGGGGGGGAATGAGAGGTTTACTTCCACCCATCCATTGATTGGAACTTCTACCAACCTTAAAAGCCCAGTAGGAGGACTCATTTGGTCAATGGCACAGGATCTTGGGATCCAACTTGATAATATTTGTTTCTCAATAAGCACACTTAGGATTGTATTGTAAAGATGGGTGTCTTATTCAAGCATCAATACTTTTTTAAAAAATTGGATTGGTCATAATATTTTGGGGCCTTGATTGTTTTTTTATGAAACATGCCACATTCCTAAAATTTGGGAATACTAAAGATAGTAAAAATATTGCTAGAAGGAAGTGCAGTTTTAACAGTGTCATCTTATGCAGGTCTACTCAAAACTCAAATCATATTGTATTGAATAGGACGTACATTAATGCAAGTATATATAGGAAATATGATTGTGTCAATCTGTAGGATAATTTCAGGTACATGTGAAAAGCAAGCATAGAAGCCATTCTATTTTTAAAAAAGAAATCACAATGTCTATCCATTATTTTTTTTAATCCACTGCACAGAATTCAGCTAGCATCAATAGGATTTACCACCAAATAATAAATCTGGAATAAGTAGGATAAGCAGGGGGGAAACCCAACAATCTCATTGCTCCCATCCTTCAAGATTAATTGATGCTACAATAAATGAACACATGCACAATGTTTAGTTCAAGTATGGGTTATTTGAAACTGTAGTGGATAAATTATATCATTCCTAGCACCCCGTTTAGAAAGAAGCATCAAATATTCAATAACCATGGACCCAAAATTCGTTCCAATTTTGCTGAAATTAAGATTATATCTTAATATATAGCCCTCTTTATGAATTCAGATCAAAAAAATGTGGGATTAAGGTGGGGAGGTTCCACAATGTCCACACATGCAAACGATGTTGCAGGCTTTTCAACATTCATCATTAATATCTGAATTAGCATGTTGACCCAGACATACTTAGAATCCTCTTTCAGACCTTGACATTGAATGTAGGAAGGTCTGAAGTGGAGATGATGTAGGCATGGATAAATGGGGGTAGGGGCTGCTTGAATGCCTCATTCCCCCACCACTTTAAACTCACTCGTATTTGCTCCAAAATGTATGAATAGGGTTTATGTGTACAAATTGTCTCATTCCCTTCTCCAATATTATCCTCCTTTTGACAAATTCAGCATGTTCACTTCAATACCTCAGTACTGTTTTTGTCCCAGTTAGGCTGGCAAAACATACTTTCTGTTAAAGCATGGCAACGCAGGAACATTATTTCCAATTACTGCCATTATTGCCGAACATTTTTCCACAAGCAAAAAATATCTCCAAATGCCAACTAAAACCTGCACAATTATAAGCAGTTAATTTCTTAAATACTTCCAGACATGCTGCTAAACGCAACTGAAAACAAATTTCCCATCTATTCAACATTTTCTCAGAACAACCCCTTGGTAGCACAGAACTGCTACATCAAAATGCTGTACATGAAGACAGTCCATTATGAACATTCACAATACACATACAGTATTCAAGAGATGTTATTGTTGACTTAGATGACAATACTAGTTACACATATCATAGAGAGTTAACATATTCCTTCACATTTATATTTATCTCTTGGTTTTGGCTTTGCTTTGCTTACTGCATACTATAAATGTTCAGTACATGGAGAAGGGATCATTGGAGGAGGAGGAGGAGGAGGAGGAGGAGGAGTTTGGACTTTATATCCTGCCTTTCACTCCCCTTAAGGAATCTCAAAGCAGCTAACAATCTCCTTTCCCTTCCTCCCCCACAACAAACACTCTGTGAGGTGAGTGAGGCTGAGAGACTTCAGAGAAGTGTGACTAGCCCAAGGTCACCCAGCAGCTGCATAGGGAGGAGCAGGAAAGTGAACCCGGTTCACCAGATTACGAGTCCACTGCTCTTAACCACTACACCACGCTGGCTCCATATATGGATTCATATACTCCGCTTACTACAAAATTATTGGGCGCCAGGTCACATATGCACCTACACCACTTGAAAATTTATCACCTGACAAGCAGTAGTGTGTGTGTTTCTGTGAACTTTCAGTGGAGATTGGAGTTAAAGTGATAGAAAATCTCAAACTGTGGCATTAGATTCCATGATTGCTCTTTCACATACAATTGTGATTGTTGCAGCTATCATGTGATGACTCTGAGTGAGTGAGTGAGTGAGTGAGTGAGTGAGTGAGTGAGACACAGAGAGTGAACACAGGGTATTTATCTCAGTTCCATTTTAACTATGACTTGCATCACTGTATCTGGAAGAGAACACATAAGATAAAAAAAATTGCCCTCAGCCTTAGTGATAAGGTGGGATATCAAATGCACTCTTCTAAAAAACACCATTCCCTCCTTACCCAAGTTTTAAAATGTATACCAATAGCCAGTAGTATATTCCACCTCCAAACATAATACATTGTTCAGAATCAAAAAAAAAACCCTGGAAGAGGGCTGTGTGTGACACCAGTCTTGCCACTGCAATTCTCAAAGCCAAATGAATAGTCCATCACAAACAGATACTATTCCAGCAGTGGAATAGCAGCACTGAAGTCAGAAAGCACAGGTCCAGCTGCATGATCAGTTCAATGAGTGATCTTATCAAAAGGCACTTATTGGAAATGAGTTTGTTTGTTCAGTTATGCTGTAAACATTTCTGATTCTCATACTGAAGAGCAAAGAAAATAATACTGCATATGACCAGAAAAACATTCCTTCATATATAACATGATAAGCATTTAGCATTGTAAACCTCGATACAGTGACCTCAAGAAAGGTCAAAGTGGCAGGGGAGAACAGGAGCAAAGCCCAGAAGCTGCTAGCAGTCAACACTGACAACAGCTTCAGTACTTATATTTCAGAAAGGCACATAAGAAAAGGAGCAGCTTTCATGTGCTAATGTCAAACTGAAAGTTTAAAATTATACAGAAGTAACACTTCTAGTTTACAAAACAGACACCCAATCACAGGAGATCATTATCCAATTTTATTGGTAGAAATAGAAATTATAAAGTCACTAATTCCAGAGCAGTTTCACTGAATATTGCAACAGCAAGTGGTTTTAAAACTGAGGTCACGTGTCCTTATTAAAGTCTGCTCTATTATAAATAGGACCCACAAAATAGATGAGGGGGACTCCCAAACTGTGCAGGGCTTGGACCAAACTAGGGTTTCAGGAATGATATATATACACCGTACACAGAGATTAAAGCCAAGCACACAAATGTGTCAGTTTGCTAGAAAAGGACTACCACCATTACAAAACGTAAGGCTGTCATTAGCAGTTCTCATATGGTCACAACTCATGTTCTGAAAACAAACTATAACCAATAGTAAGCACATATGGGGTTAAGGACTTCTATTTAAATCAATTTGAAGTTTAGCAAAATATATTTAGGCTTAAGGGTATTTCATTCTATGAGTAACCCAATGATTTACCCTTTTGAGATTACTACAATAAAAAGAACACTACAATTCATATTTGAACTACCGTACTGCTTTTCAGGGCTCAGAAAATCAAGGGGTAAAGAAGACAGTTCTAAGAACACACACATGCCACAGGTATTATTATTATTTTGTTACATTCCCACTATTGCTGTAATGATTTTATAGGTAGTAAATATCAACATTGGCTTGGACTTGCTTTTATAGACACATATATGAGGACAATAGCCACCTCTTGTACTTTGGCTTTTGAGCCCTCTGCCCTTAAGGAGACAATGGCCTTATACATGTCAGGAAAATGTTTTCCAGTCAGAAGACCTCCACACACACAAAAACACAAAACACCAGTGATCCTTTGATAAATCATAGTCCACTATACGAACTCTTAATATCCACACTACACTGCAGCAAAACAAATACAAGTTGTGCACTACTGTTTGATCTGAACATAAACATCATAAAAACAAACCACAACACTATCTAGCTTTTTTAAAAGAAAGAAAGAGCCCTCGGCACTTAAAAGGATCTTAATTTTCACCATGGGGAAAGTTATCAGCACCATCCTGTGCATGTTTACTGAAACATTAAGTCCCACTGTTAACTCTGATAAGTATGCACAGAGCTCCAGCCTGGGTGTCATTTAGGTGACTTGCTTTTTTTCTACTACGGTATCATTTTAGCAGAGAAGAATCTCTTCTATCACGAAAAACTAAAACACAATCCACCCACAAACAAAGCAAGAGAAGGCTAAACAAAAGCAAAACTTTGTACATTACTAAAAAAAAACCTGTTGAGATAGTACACTTTTCTTTCTGCAGGACCAACAAGCCATGGATACTGATCTCATTTGTGGGGGGAGGGCGGTTGGATGACAAACAGAAACTGCTATCTGAAGCTGGCTTTAAACAGAGCTCACAAACATCTACGGAAGCATGCAGAGAAGAGGTTTTTAGACCACATAAAACGAAAGCATCGCTTAGAGGAAAATGGGTGGGGGTGGGGGCTGAGATTCGACTAAAACAACAAAACGGGCTTACTTGGTGTACAAAGACATCAACCGGAGTCTCCAAGGGGCTTCCCTCGCGGTTGAGCATGGAAATAAATCCGAACCCCATTCGCACATTAAACCACTTGCAATGGCCTGTTCCGTTGAAAACCTGGGATTCCTCCTCCTCCTCCTCCTCCTCCTCTTCTTCTTGTTCCGGCAATTTCCCGGGCTCATCTCCACCTTTACGCGCCCCCGCTGATTTGAAGAGGAGATTGTGGGAGAACAAGGACGTACGTACACACACACAAAAAGGGAAAGAATTAAATTCTAGTAACATCTCCTTGGCGCTTGTGCAAGAACGATTGCTACAGATGACACAAAAACACATGCACGCACGAACAAACATTACGAAACCAACCTTTGTTTTTCCCCTACGCACAAAAACATTAAGTACACCAAAGTCACAGAGGAAGTAGTAATTTTTTTATTAAAAAAAAAACACACACGCACACACGCACCAAAAACATCCAAAGCTTCAGGGCACTGTCGAAGGAAAGGCAGCATCTGCTGTGACTCACTCCGCTTCTATTTCTCACACTCCCCCCACACGCAGCAGCCCAGCTCACGTTTGCTCTGTACATACGTGCGATCCTGCCCTTTAACTCCATCTTTCAGCCACATAAACCACCCCAGAAAGCGATACTTTACTTGGGTACTGCTGGTTGAGCACCGATCCCATCCCTCCCCAGAGGAATTCGCAGGCGAATGAGCCCTGCCTGGCCAGGCGAGGTGGGAGGAGGAGGAGGAGGAGGGGAGGGGAAGGGGCCGAGCCGAGCCGAGAGAGAAGGCGATTGCGCAACCACTTGGAACGGCCCATCCAGCAGCGAGCGGCGTGTTTCTCCTTCTCCAAGTGCGCTCAGCGCCTTCCCCTATCCTTCCTCCGCCGAATCCTCCCCTCCCACTCCGGAATCACTTTAATCTGGACTCGAGGAGAGGAAGAAGGGGGCAGGTGTACAAAAGTTTCCTCGTTGCCCCCCCTTTCTTCCCCCCTCCTGGCCACTGCTTGCTCAATCGCGCAGGAACAATTCGAACAGAAGCCCCCTCGGAAAGCTTTTCAAGTTGGGTGAATCGAAGGGGGCGGGGCAGAGCACTGGGGAAAGCTCGCCCACAATAGGTTCTCCCACCCACAACCACAGAAGTTCCCCCCTTCACGTCCTTGATTTTATTTTTTAAAAAAACCAGTGATCTTTTTTTCTTCAGTAGTCCCCTACTTCTCTTGTATGTACTGCATATTTAAGAAAACGATGGAAAGTAAAACCTAGAACACAAAAAGCCTAGGCAAAACAAGAGCCAGGCTGGCCGGGGATTGTGGTGGGGGAATAACCTTCGGCCATGTTGCCCCACCGGCCCTCTGCTCCCAAGTGGCAAGGCGAAAAGCTCCCCCTGGCTGACTCGCGGGAGTCTTTTGACTCAGTTTAACATCTTGATTTCGAGCGCTCGCCCGCCCGCTTCGCTCTCCTGCGCTTTGCCCTCTCGTGATCCCTCGCCCCCGGCTGGGCTCTCGCTCCGTTTCTGGGCCCCTGCGCGCACGTGACTCCGTCAATTACATGCCTGCTTGCTACTAATTTCACCTCGGCTGCGAGGAGGGGGTTCGGCGAGGAGGAGGGGGAGGAGCAGCCAATCGGCACCTCGAGCGGGCTTGACACACCGCAATAATTTATGAATGAACGGCGGAATTTCAAAACACCCTCGCCTGGCCGCGGCTGAACACGTTTCCCTACGTAGATCCAGGCGCCGGTTGGAAGAGCGGGGCGTGTCTGTTCGAGAGGGATATTTTCGGGCACTAATGCTGCGGCGCTGCCTATATAGCGGCGGATCTTTCGCTGCCCACGTGCAAATGCCAATACGTAATGGCCCTCGGTTTGGGGCACTTGCGTGGCGGGCGCGCGCCTCGTTGGCCGGCAAGCGAATTACCTAACCTGAAACCGAGGAAAGGGGCAATCCTAAACGCGCTATTTGTTTCATCCATTTACAGCGCAATCCTAGCCATTATCTCTGCTCGGAAGTAAGTCCTACTCAATTCACTGGGGCTTACTCCCAGGGTTGAGGACTGCAGCCTTAGGGTCTTGGCGTAAGGATGCAAGCTACCGGTATATCCCGTTGAAAGTAACTCAGTGGATTATGGGATGTATGAGGCCGCGATTTAATCCCATGCACATTTACCTGACGAATGCTAATAAAATAGAAATCTCACAACACAGTGGGACTTATTTTAGCAGGGCCATGCATAATAATTTTATTTATTTATTTTCAAGCATAGGATCGGTATCTTAATAGGTTGGCAGCGTAATCCTATTATATGTTTTCTCAAAAGTAAGCCCCACCGAGTTTAATGGAGCGTCCCGCCCCAAAAGGGTGCGCGGCAGCATTACAAATTAAAAGGTGCCTGTTGGTGGGAAAGCAAAGAAATTCAACCCCCACCACTGTCGATATAGGGACATAGCCCAGCACAGTACACAAAATTCGCTAATGGGTTGAGGGCGTATATCATACATAGAAGAAAAACCACGTCAAACTGAAACAGCATCGGATAGAGTAGACGGTAGACTCATTCCTTGGAAGGTTTCTAAGCAGAGGTTTGATATCTGCTTTAATTGAGATTCCTACATTACAATGGTGGTTGGACTAGATGACCCTCGGGTTCCCTTCCAATTCTACGATCCATATCCTCCCTATTAAGATCACACTGCTGAAAAGACACATACCACGTGAACTAAAGGGGGGAAGGAAAGCGCCTGCTCTTAAGCAGCTTTGAACTGACATACAAATTATAGTCGCTGAACATAAATGGCATATGAAGCATATTCCCATGGCATGTAGGCACAGTATATAGGGATGATCCACGGTGAAAGCCGCCTCCACCCCCCCTCCCCAGCTCATTACCTATACAATTCTGAAACGCCCACCGGAAACGCGATAGCACCTCCGTTCGCCTTTCGCGTTCTGAAGCTTTTAAGGGCGGCCATCGGGGGGGGGGGCGGGAGGCGCCCGGCCGGGGGTTGCGTTGCGCAGGTTCCTCCGCCATCGCGTTCCGGGGGAAGGGGATGTGATTAATGACTTCCTAAATAAGAGGCCAGCTTGCAAGCCGAGCGGTGCAGGGAGCCTCCATCAGCAACGATTGTTCTCCAGGAGGCCGCGGGGGGGGGGGGTTGGGTTGGGTCGGGAGAGACCCTAGAAAAGCGCAGACGGGGGGGGGGGGAGAGAGAGAATTTGCCAGAAGTGAGGAAGCAAAGCGCCGGGTAGGTGGGTGGGGGAATCCCGAGGAAACGAGCTAGCGAGGAGGGAGAAAACAAAGGGAAGAGGAATAAACTGGGCCTGCGAGCGGCGCTTGGACGCACACCCTGTTTCTTGGCATTAAGGAGCCCGCCAGCCGTATGACACTACTGGTAGCACTTTCCCTGTGCGGTCCCAAATTTATCCCTTTTCCAAAAAAAAAGAAAAAGAAAAAGACCGAACCACCGTTAACAGGAATTACGCGCGCTCAGTCTCCATTATAATATTCATTTCACCACTTGGAACAAGTGGTAAAAATTGATACCTTGATCGATATATTTTATTTCAGAAATTAATAGAAGTGTTGTTCCAGAGTTCCCCCCAATTTTTAAGCACATGGATCAGCCTCCTCCTCCACCACCAATTGATTTCCTCAGCGTTTCTACCCGAAAAAAAGTGCTCTCAGGCCCCCGGGTCTCACCACTCAAGCCAAGTAAGAAAACAAAAATTTTCTCGTAGCCTAAAGGTTGGACGGTTGCGGCTTGACAGGTTGCAAGATAGATTTTCTCCTTCCTCTTCTGCCCACCCTCCCTCCCTCCCTCCGCCCAGTTTGCTGATCTGTCCTGAATATGCTTTTATGCGTTTGCAAGGTTGTCCGCCGTTGTGTTAGAACTGGCGACAGGCAGTCTGAACAAACACAGAAGGCCTCCGGACTGGCTAAAAGAGCCTATTTACTCTTCCCTTTCCCGTTTTTGGTTGTTTTGCGGGGCAGGAGCTTTCTTTCCGCGATTTTATTTTTTGGCACCAAGGTGATCCCCTCTTAACATTCGTGCCACGAGGGCGGTTTTCTGCTTGAATGAAAGTAATGCACGCGTCGCGGGCTTCAGTGGAGCAGGCGCCCGAGATCAGGACATTCCTTCGCCGTCTTCAGCCGTAAATTTCCTCTTGGTTATTTCAAGAGTGGCGCTCGACCGGCCTCCCTCCGCCCAGCAGTGTCGGCTTCGACTGCCGCCCCTCCCCCGGCCCCTCCTCCTTGCCCTGCGTCGCCGGAGTAGTGCCCTGCGCTGAATTCACGGAGCTTGCCCTTTCCAGGCGCAGAATCGGTCTGCGCTTCATTGAAATTCATGGCCTCTGCAGCCCGGCCTTGCACGCGTAAGTGGATAGATAGGTGCATTCTCCATTTTCAGGAAGGGGGACAGATCTTTGTTTTATTTAAAGTGCTATATGCTTGGTAGGGGCGGGGTGGAGATGCGCGTTGGTGGAGTATGTTTTGTTTGGGGGCAGAGGGGAGCAAATACAGTACTGTAGTTATTCCTACACGCTTCTAGCAACAGCGGGACAAGACAAATGAATCTGTGCGCCTTCTCTTCCGGATGCTGTTTTGCGAAATTCGAACGAGAGGCTTTCACGTCCCTCAAAGTCTGGTGTCACTGAACCTTCGTCACTAAAGACTTGCACATTTATAGCATGAGGTTTCCTAGAGACATCAAGTCCACGAACGAATGTCTCATAATAAACAAGACTGATTTTTGCCTTTAGGAAAGCGATGAATATACTTATGTTTCAGAGTACAGTACCTTTTTGAAAGGTCAAACGATTTCCATAAAGTTATGTAGCAACTCTCTTGATTTATCACTTTATGCAGTTCTGTTGCCTACTAAGGCAACAGCCCGGCTTCCATTGACTCAGAAGCCAATGCAATGTGTTTCCTTTGGCCAGGGGTGGTAAGAAAAAAACGTAATTGTCGGGTAATACTTTGCAAACTCTGTTCAAAATATTTTTCAGTATCTCCTCTCTCTCTCTGTGTGTGTGTGTGTGTGTGTGTGTGAGAGAGAGAGAGAGAGAGAGAGAGAGAGAGAGAGAGAAATGACAACCTGTGCAATGAGTTGCGCCTTTAACTGCAATCCTAACCATACTTTCAGGACAGTAAGCCCTACTGAACACAGTGCAACTTACTTAAGAGTAAACATGCAGGAACTCTAGGAATTCTCTCAAAAGGAAACACCAAGACATGTAAGAGAGAGAGAGAAAAAAGCTTGAACTGTGGACGTTTAGCGTCTGATTCAGCAACGATGACTAATTTCTGAAGAGTACCTTTCCCTTTTAACTCAGGAAATAATTACAAACAGTGCAACAGTAGCCTAAGACGTAGGAAACCATAAGCAGCAGTATCTGAAAAGCAGATGCGGCGCTATTCGACGAAAGGCGCGCTTCCCCAAATTTGGAGGCCTCCAGTCTTAGCGGAATTAAGGCTGGGGGGGTCAGCGGACTGGTCACTGGTGTCAGATGTTATCGGCTCATTCATTTCCTGCCACGGACCCTCGGCCTTTTAAGTTCCGTGGAAGGTAGAGAGCCGGAGCCAGCTGGGAACTCTCGCAAACTTCCTAAATCGAAACGCGGTGGGGAAGGGAGTGAGCAGAGAAATCAAGCGCAGAAGCAACAAAAATTCGGAAGTGTGTGAATGTAAAAAACCCAGGAAGTTTTTACGTTACTTCCACCAGACTGACCTGCCTGGACAAGAGCTTTCCAAAGCTCAGGGGCGCCTCTGTCTGCAATGGATCGGGTTGGGCTGCCCAGCGGCGTCCACTGGGTTCCTTCTTTCGTTTCCGGTCTCTCCATCCCCCGTCCTTCCTAAGCGAGGCTTCCCCGGGAATGCACGTGCTCAGATCAAAGAGAAAACTTCGACGCCCATCTTTCGGGCAAGCATCTCTCTGCATCCTCGGGTGGCGGCGCAGCATGAAGCGGCTTGGAGCGGGGATCGAAGCAAAGCGGGGATTAGCCTTGCTGCCCGCCTGTAACGAAAGCGCCCCCCCCAACCCCTGATGCTGTCGCAGCGGTCCAGCGAGAGGAAACCGAGCATCCCGGGTTATTATTATTATTTAGCCCCTGGTTTCTATCAAAAGCAGACCCGGAGCAGCACAATCTCAGAGAGGGGGCTTCTCTTGCCGCAGGCGTCCTACAAACCGGAACTGTTCCATAGCTGACCTCTGAGACTTGCCGGCGCCCAGCAAAGCCACCCTTCCCTGGAAAAGGCTTCACTCTCCCACCCCTCATCTGCTTTCCCCCAGAAAACATTTCTGCAAGGAGTGTGTCCATCCAAGTTAGGATAATGGAAAGCAATCGGCACATGTTCAGAGGCACTCTTGTTTTGCACACACCGATTTTCAGTTTCCCCTCAATTCCCTTTGCTGCTGGCTGTTCCGCATTCGCCGCTCTCCTTTAGTGACCTGAAAGCATGGCCCCCGCTCTTTCTCTGCACCCCCGATCCCACTATATATTATCCAGGTCTACGTCGAGGAATTTTCACAACGCATAGAACCTCTGCAGCATTTTGAAAAGACATTTTCCTTTGAATAAATTATTAATAATTACACTGTCCAACCATCACCATATTATTTAACACCTGGTAGAATCTCTCCTAAAGTAGCCTTGGGATACCAAGTTCCGTCGCCCGCTTGCTCGTGCGCTTTTGTATGCGTCTATGATTACAGATAAATTCGTCCGTGTCCATATTTTGGTCTTTCCAAGGCGGGGGGGGGGGGAGGCTGAAGCTGTACGAGGAAACGGCTTCTCCCTCCAATGACAGTTGATAGAGAAGGGCAGTTAAAATACCGCAGGGAAGACTAATTTGTGCCCGTACGTTAAGCTGACGCCCAAGGCAAGTTTCAAAAAAGAAGAAAAAGAGGCCACACGAAATTGGCTTCTGCCCCACCCCGCTCACACCAAACGCGCAAGGAAAAGCGCCCTCGACCTACGCACAGTTGTTTCCTGAAGTAAGGTGCCGTGAGAATGAAGGCACAGGAACCACCCCAGTCTTCATTACCTGTTGCTGAATTATGGCCATCGGCTCAATTTTTGGGGTGTGTGGGAGCGCGCGTCCTATTCTCCTCCTTTCCTGGTTTATATTTTACTGCCACCCCCCAAACAAACAACAACAACCACAAAGTCTCGACGTTTCTGAAAGGATCCGATTCCTGGAACCACCCGTTGCGAGAGTTGCTTCTTTACTGTGTTACGCACGGCAAGATTGCTTTAAGGGGGCTGCCTCTTCATATTGCCAAAGACGTTCAGAAAACTAGGAACGGATCTTTCATCTGCGCAAAGTCCACGGAAGTGCACAGGAGGCGCGAAAGACACGTGCTTTCGTACACGGCTCCGATTCCCTACGAGAGAAGTGTGGCGACACAGCCACCCCACGTCGGACAAAGCAAAAAGTTCAAAGTAACGAGTACCCTGAAGAATGCTGGGAGAATTCCTTTTTTCCTTATATTTTAGCTTAGCAACAAGACAACCTTCTTTATCTGGAGCGTAAGAAAAGCAAGGGGGGGACCAATTACCCCCTTCCCGCAATTTCTCCTTTCCCTCGACTCCCACCAACACACACACAAAACAGGTGTGTATATATTAGCGTAAAGCCGTTAAGCAACAAGGAACCATTCGAATCAGAAGCTATCGGAGATGTAGGCACGTTGTCTCACAGCGAGACCCAAGAGTCCTTCTGCAGCGCCTTTAAATCTAAATAAAACCTTTTGTCTATTTAGCAAAGCTGCGCTGAAAACCTTAATCACGTTGACTTAGGAGTAAGATAATGGGATCCCAAGTAAACATGCCCGAGTTTGCAGACTGTTATTCTCGAGAAATCGATGCCATACTAATAATCACCACGACCACCACCGTTTCTAATTTAACCTAACGAGCTGTGGTTACTCCGGTAGACATATCTGAAGAAGCGTGCATGCACACGAAAGTTCATACCAATAACAAATTTAGTTGGTCTCTAAGGTGCTACTGGAAGGATTTTTTGTATTTTGCTTCGATTACGGCGGACCAACACGGCTACCTACGGTACCTGTATCCGGTAGACGTAGCACCTTTCGAAAGAATTTAGTCCCCAAGCCCAAAGTGTGGGAAAGAGAGAAAGTTTCGGGGCTCCTATGATTGCCCGCCAACCCCGCGAAGTGTCATATTTCAAATACATTGGAGTTCAGGGAGCCGCGTGGCTCCAGCCAAAGACGACAATTGAGCACATTCCGAGATCAGTTAATGCATGTTCGCCAAGTTTACTTCCTAAGTCATGGCTAAGGAACAAAAAAGGAAAAAGCAGCATTGCTACATCACGGCTTCAATCCTATGCATGGGCATACAACTGAAGGACGTTTACTTCTGAGTAATTTATGTATAATCTTAGTTGCAACACTACACATACGTGTGAGGGCGGAGGAACCAACGATGTCACCCTCACCCTCTGTAGAACTATTACCATCATTGACAGTAACCATTGGTCACACTGGCTAGGGCTGACGAGAGTTGGCGTTCAAGAGCCACTGGAAGGAAGGCAGTATTTTGGCAAGCCCCGTTTAACTCAATGGAATTTGCTTCGGATTGAACATGCGCCAGAACATGGTAGGGAGGACGGGGAGAGCCGGGGAAATGCAGTGCTGGAAAAATGCCGTGCGAGAAGGGAGCATTCGTGTTCATCCAGCGATGACAAGCAGGTGAGGGAAAGCAACAAACCGCAACACCACAATGCATTCATCGCCTGTGCCACTGCGTTGTGCGGCGGAGCCTGTTCACACGTTCAAGCTGCATTCACGTGCATTCGTAGCTTTCACCTCCTAAGCCGAAGCAATCGATGCGGTCACCCTGTTTCAATACGGTAGGTAAGTCCGGGGCAGTGGAGCCGACGGCGCTAGGGCGCTTTGACTACTCGGAGCTTCACCAGGGTGGTTCCTCGTCCGTCGGCAGCTTTTACTTTTGTCTTTTCAACGCAGGGGAGCAGCGGGGGCATCTTGCAGGAGTTCCTTTTAGGAGGCTCACCGTCGAGGCATCGAAGGTGAATTTCGCTAAGAGTAACTGGGAAGAGTGATTGGCGGTAAGAGGCGGCTGCAAAACGTTCAGGATTCACAGGGCAAGCCAGGGCACTGTTTACTCGGAAGTAAACGCCACTCTGGCGAAGGGAGGCTTGCTCCCAGGTAAGCGCGCGCAAAGTTCCACGCACCCGTCGACCAGAAAGTTAGCTGGCTGGCCGGCTGGGAGATTCTTCGCGCTTTATTGGCCAATAAATTCAGAAAACAGATGAGCGAGAATGAGTTTGACCCTGTAAACTAGTTTCGGGAGGAACGCAATAAAGGAACCACCACTTGGCCTGCGGCTACATGGAAGATAGCTAGCTTTAAGAAAGGGCGGGGGGCGTCGTGTTGATGCCTTCCGGCTGGCAGGCACTCTCGCTACTAGGAACAGGGATTGGAGAGAGAAAGCATACCGTATCCCTGATGGAAAGAGGCAGAGTCAAGAGGCGGATAAGGGGAAAGGTAGGCTAGCACTGGCTGGGAGGGGTGGTCCCCCAACCCATCCTGGTCTGTGATTAATCCGCCGAACGCCGGGGGTACTAAGCGTAGATCAGAGATCCTCTGGAAATAAGATGGTGTGGGCTCTATACAGTTCAAACATCTGTAAGCTTTTGTCTTCATCTACTTGATTTTGCAAGCGCCTAATATAATCTGCAAGACAGCAGCAGAATTAACTCCAGCAACCCCTAGCCCGGCAAATGAAAAAGCAAACTCTTGGAACTACCCCCCCACCCAAGCCAGCTTCCTTTTCCTTCACTAGTTGAAGGAAATGGAGAGTTTGTGCCTATGGTTGATATCAATCTCAACAGGCTATGTTGTACTGTATCAGAATTCCTAAAGGGAGGGTATGCAGAACACTGGGGGGGGGGAGGAATACAGAAAAAAATTGGGGTGGGAGGCCTGTTAGGCTGCAGTCCTACAAACATACACTTGGTCAGGGGTCAGCAAACCTTTTCAGTCCACTGTCCCTCAGACCTTGGGGGGGCAGACTATATTTGGGGGTGGTGGTGAATGAATTCCTATGCCCCACAAATAACCCAGAGATGCATTTTAAATAAAAGGACACATTCTACTCATGTAAAAACATGCTGATTCCCAGACCATCTGCGGGCCAGATTTAGAAGGCGATTGGGCCGCATCCGGCCCCCGGGCCTTAGTTTGCCTACCTATGCAATAAAAATACATAGCTAACTGAGGTTCTGCCCATCCCTCCCCCAACAAAAATCCTGGCTATGCCCATGTAAGCATGTACAAGTCTGTGATAGGATGAAATAGATGAAATAGGAGTATATCACCTGCATGTAATTCTTCTATACAAGATAAAAGGTTTTCTGAAATAGGATACCATCAGCAAGCCACTATTAACACTTTTTATGTTGCATTTTATTAGTACTAATGTTGGGCAGGCATCAAATTATTCTCATGAAGATCACAGAATCATAGAACTGTAGAGCTGGAAGTGACCACAAGGGTCATCTAGTCCAACCTCCTGCAACGCAGAAAGCTTGTTGCCCAAGTGGGGCTTGAACTCACCACCTTGAGACTCTCATGCTCTACTGACTGAGCTATCACAGTTTATCAATAAGCATACACTACATTAGACTTATGGGTAAAGTTAACTGTAAGGCTGCAAACCTCAATACACCTTACAAGAGATTAACTCTATTGACCAGAGGGATTTTTAAGGATGGTGAGAAGGGGATTGTGATGGCTTCTTAAGTTTGGCTCTGCATCTTCTGGTTCAGAGGGGGAGTGGTACTGTGTGCCTTTAAATACTTCCTGGGAAGTATTTATTGGTAAAACAAAGAAGTGTATGTTAAACTTAGGCTACAGAACTCACTGGCTATTATGATTAACTTTTATTTGGATGCAGCTGGCACCTAATTTAGGTAACTGGCAGTCAACCCTTGGAAAAATCAAGGTACATTTTAATGTTGCATTTCTTCAGGGAAACTAGGCTCAATCAGTTTAGGAAAGATGTTCTCGGTTCCAGTCACCCATAGGCAAACTAGCACAATCACAAAATGGGGTGGCGAGAGGAATAAAGAGGACTAACCTGGACTTGAAGAGGCTTCCCAGAATGATTTCATAGTCTTCTGAGGCACCTAGAAATCAGAGAGCTGCAGTCACTACTATGTTAATTCTACCAGAGCACTGTATTTAATTATCTGTTCTACAGTTTAATGGCTCATTAGAAGGCCATAAAATGTCTGTTCTTGACTCTATGAAGTGACCTGTAAACTTTTAACAGGTTGCGATTTACCTAGCTCATCACAACCACAATGGGATAACCAGGTGGTGTTCTAATCAGTCTAATGCACTGAGGGGAGAAAGACGCCCACATTTTTTATGAAAAGTGTTCTTTAACTGATCTCTTCCACAAGCAAGATACCTAATGGTAACTGGATAACACAATGCGTTGTTCAATTAATAATGGCAGAAGCAGTTCAAAGTCTATGGCTTGCTGGGTGTAGCATTCAGGCAGCACATGTTATATGCAATATAAAATTAATGTCATTGTTTAGCCACAGTCATGAGGAACATATATAAAATAACCCAGACAAATGCAAATAAACCGTAGTAGTAGCAAACTTAAAGGCATGTCACATTTCTCTGTTACAAATGAAAATCCTATCAGCCATTTTCCTTCAGAGCTTGTTCCTACAGACGTTAAGCAAAACTTTGCTTCGATAAACTGAACGTGTCACATTTTGTTTTTAAACTGTTTAGTGCTTGCATGTTGGGTGTCTAAAAAGGGCAAACTTATTAGCTGGGTTATGCATGTAGATTAGGTTACATTCTAACAATCCATTTCTGAGTTTTCTGGACTGTCCAGAAACCAGCTATGGTATGTAATGACTATTCCAATAACTGTGTCTCCCTTACAATTGATAGGTTAACACATGCCAAAAGCACTTCACCATTTCCTTTTGTTTTATTACAGCTTTCTTATCAGTACCTCCCCACCCCACTCCCAGCAAATTTCCAAAGTCACTCCACATTTGAAAGATAAATCACACAAAATACAGCAAGCTACAAGAATTCATGTAGTAATTAAGATTTAATTTTGTGTAAGCTTGTTGAATTATTCAGGTTGAATTTTTTCTATTCTATCAGGCTACATTTTTTCCATTATAGCTATCTGGTTTCTGATTTTCAATTATTTTATATTGTTTTCACTGTATATTCTAATGGATAATTGTTATAAACTGCTCTGATGTTTTTATGAATAGCAATGTATAACCGGTAGTTATTGAAATATATACATTTATGATAAATACTATATTGAGATAAAGTACCACATCATATCAATGATTCTTTGTACAATTTAAACTATAACACTGGAACACCTTGAAAATTCACACGATACAAATAAAATATCATTTGTTTCTTAACAGACCACAGCCATCTTGGACTGGAGCATATTTCAGTGATATAATAGTTACTCATGAGTGGAGAGCAGTTCCCTGCCCCCTCTTACTGTTACAAGATTGACACTATACAGCACATTCTTCAGTGCCTTGTGATTTTCTTTAAGCAACCATTTTTATTATTCTTAGAACCAAAAGGACTGATTCTTCTTCACTACATAACATTTACAAGGCAAATATACAGTACTTGGGTTTTACCTTGACAAATTCAATGAAAGTTCCCATTTTTCATGGAAAAAATAGCTCAGTTTCATGTAGCAGGTAGGAAGTCCATTTCCCCATAATTAAAAGGGAATCAAAACATCAAGAAACAGAAAATTTGCTAAATAATAATGGATACTTACAGAATTTGGGGGCTGCTGGATTTCTTTTAATTGTGGGCAAACCCTCCCAGAGTAATTTACCTGAGGGAAAATACAATTCCTGAGGCAATGATTTTTACCAAGTTTCACCCAAAGCTTCTAGTCCAGGCAAATTCCATCTGTCCTCTTCCACCTGCATTATCTTTTTGCATGCAGCAGTATGCTTTGGTATTGCATGATATTATGTAGATCAATAGGCTAGCATAATCCCCAGCACTAGCACAGGAGTTTCAGAAAGGAAGTCAATAAGTTGGGGGTGGTACAAAAGAGATGCGTGTTGGCAAATGCGGATTCCTTAGTCTCGAGAAAGTGCTGCACTACAATGGGATGGATCTACTGCAATTTCATATTTTTTTCTCCAACTGTTTAGTGAGAATTAGAAACTAATAACCTAGAAATGAACAAAGATCTTCATTGTATTATTGGGCAATGCAGAACCAGGCAACCTATTCAGACAAGCACATCCACAGCTTTCCTGAAAAATCCAAGCTATATTCTGTCAAGTAGTATAGTAATAAGTATGTTTGGGGACACTGTCAAATTCAAGATATTGATATTATAAATTTTGCCTAAGACAACCCAGAGCTTATTCAGCAAAATGTTTCCCTGACACTTGGACAAGAGATGGTAAAGTATTACATCAAATTGTGTCATATGTTTAAATGATTTGCCATTTAAATTATATAAATATTTGAAACTTCATTTTTATGTCATTTTAATCTGATATTTTTGAAACTTGTATATTAAGCCCCTGTATTAAGCACTCTTCCTCTGTCACCAAAGGCAATTGAAAGATAGAAAGTTATGGTTTTTAATAGATGCTCTGCCCTAAAATTTAATTAAACATGAGACAACCTGAATAATGTAATGTTATATATGAGTTCTGAAAAGCTGCTATTCTTTAATTTTCCTAAAAATCTGTATTAAAGAAAAAGTTTAATTTTTCACATTTTAAAAATTGAGATGGGTAAGAATCAAATGAGACAAATAAAACAGTTACGAAAAGTGAAGAAAGAATGTGCCTTTATTTAAATACATCATAATAATCCATGTTTCAGACCTTGTTTTAGTTTAAGTTATGGTCATGTTATATTGTATTTGTCTTGCTGTTCATTTCCCCCCACTTCTATTCCTAGATAGAAATTCTTCAGTTAAGCTATCTAAAATGTACAAAATACTTTTATTATTTCTATTATTTGTATGAACGTAATTCTTCTTTTAAAGGTGAAAATGAAAGCTGGAAGGTTTCCTTTTAAAAATACATTTCATTGAAAAAGAATTTTAGTGTTTGAATAAATTCTGCTAAGAGGAATTCAAACTACATGAAATTTTTTGTTTAGGTCTTTAGAAGATTAAAATTGAAAATAAACTTCAGTTGTAAAATGTTTAGAAAAACATGCAGTAAAGCCACCTCAAACCTGAAACTATTTGTTACATTTGTTTTCTAAAGCTTTTTTTAAAAAAAGAGAAAAGAAAAGAAAAAGAAAAGTGTATTCTAATGAATGATAGTAATAGAAGCAACATTACAGGTTTAAGGACCTGGTTTTATTATATGCAGTTGACTCAAACATATGCCCCACTGAATTAAATGAAAGTTACTCATAGGGATGTATGTGCTGTATAGAACTAAAGCCTTAACGATCTGCGTAACTAAGCAAATATGCATTTTGTCAACTGCATTTTAATGCAGCTTCTTTAAAAAAGAAGTTATGGGATTATTTTACCCTTCAATAATATTATAGTCCTATGAAAAGAAATTAAAGCCTATTTTAAACTGACAAAATATGTGAAAAATATATCAATTTTCTTGCTTATTTTTTTCACTAAACCTTGAGACATCATCATAGGCTAGTTTATGATTAAGGCAAACATGTGGTTTCAACAACACAGCTAGTTATGGTAATGCTTAAATATTCCTTTTTCAATTATAATAGAATTTAAATGTACTTCATTTTAAACTGGATTGTATTGTTACCTTTGTTCAAATCAGAATCCATGGGATTTCCTTTACCAAATTTAATCAAGAGTAAGATATCAGGTTTTATCTTTTTTTGTGAAATGTTGAATTTGATTTTTTTTTGCCACCTCTGTTTCTTGTTAAGGTATTAAAATTATTCAGATAGATTAAGTCAAGTGAAACTACACTTTGAAATTAGCATAGTTAAGAGAACCAATCCATTTATAAAGTCCATTAATTTCAATATATATGCAGTCAAATACAATCTGTTTTATTGATATTGAGAGATCCATATCTCAGGAATATATGCACTAGCATCAATGAGACTATTTATACCACCAGAGCCAAAAGGGAGACTTAATTTATTTATCAAATCAACATTTGTTAGCATTACATAGTTTAGTTCATTTATAGCACTCCATTCCAATTTACTTAATGAGAGGCTAAAACTGGATTCAGATATATTAGTGTACCATAGTTGCATAGTCACAAACACAGGCTGCTATTTTAAAGTAGTACTCAATGAGCAACGACTTACCCCTCTCTTCATCTCTTTTCAAATGTCTATTCAAAACATACACCTAAATTTCTTGGATACCTTAACAAAAAGAAATCAAGGGCCTTCCACTTTTTAATGATTTTCTAAACAGCCTTTAAATTAACATTTAACAATTAGTCAATCAAATACGCAACAAGTCAATGAAATACATACTGTAACTGCATTAAGTTTCCATCTGATTTACAAGAACGGAACCAATTTTATTTAAGGCCATGGTATAGTCTCAAGAGAAGACACATTTAAGAAGAGTTGATTCTGGTATTTTAATATTAGTAAATGGTCATATTTAAATTGACTTGGTATGCATGTGCAGTAAACCCCAACATATGAAGAATAATATTGATTTCTTGTCTAATCAGCTAGGCATGATATAAGACCTGGCTTATCTTGTAATTACAGTATATTCAAATATTATCCATGATTAGAAAATAAGCCTATTACCTTGATAACTGTATATTTTTGTACTCTTGTGAACCTTTGTCTATGTGGCCTGCCACAAATATTGTTAACATATTTATTTGAGAAGTTAAACATCAAGCTAATTTTTTTAAAAAAGTTATCCTAGCACTTGATGACTGTTCCAGGTATTAATGGAAACAAGGAAACAAACTCAACAAAAATATGCTGATTTTTATGTATATTCATTAACCAAGTGGCAACATTTTAACACGGTTAGGTAATATTGTATAAATGCAGGATTAAGATGTCTCCATTAAATTTACACATTTTCAGTTGTCATGAATAAAAACGAAGCTACTGAAAAGAAAAATTAGTAACTTACATTCACATAGCTTAAGTTTAATGCAGATTGTGCAAACAACTGAAGTTCATATTTAAAAATTCTTTTTAATGCAAACTATTATAAATAAAAACACATCCTGGTCCGTCTCTCACCCCCCCTCCCCAGTTTAGTGATAGGTGGTTGGTGTGTTTTAAAAAATACATGCTCCCGTTATTCTGTGCAGATTTTTAATTTGTTTAATAATACTGTATTTAGAATCTGACAATTAAAGGTGAGCAATGAGAGACTAAGTTTAGAAAGTAATTCAAGTCACTGTGGATGGCTTATTGTAATATTCAGTAATAATGGGAATCTTTTATTTGACTAAAGGAAAACAGCAAATTTGAGAGGTGTACCAGTGTTTTAGGAGGCTCACAAAGTCTGTGGCACTCAAAGACTAACAGATTGATTGAGGCCCAAGCTTTTGTGGACAAGGACCTACTTTAATTCTGAAGCTACCAATCAGGGGAAAAACATAACAATGTAACATAAACAATTCATTCAACAAAACTTTTTTTTGTACTAGTGTACTAAAAGTTTAAGATCTTAGTTCAGCTTGTTTAAATTGTGACAAGACGTGCTGTAATGATGAAATCGGTAAAGATGTGGTTGCATTAACATTTAGAGATTGTATCTATTTAGATGTAATTTACCATTAAAATAGCAATACTAAAGCTCACACACTGCTATGTAAGATATGAACAAGTTCATTACACTTAGCCTTGTGTTGTAAATGCCTATTACTTCAAAAACTGTAAAACAACCTGCATTTCTCATTTAAGGGTGACCGGATACATTTCTTTTCTGTATACTGTAGTTAAGTTTTCATTCTAGCATGAGGCAAAGTTAAATCTAATTGCTTGAAAATGAGCTGTGTGACCTTTGTCTTGATTTGTCACCTTTGGCCTTTAATTTAAGGACCCTGAATATCAATTCATTCTATTTTTAGAAACACAATTTCAAGCAGTCATGTGTTAAATATTAATATTTTTTAAATGGAAAGAGAACACAAACCGTAGTGAACTGCATGGAGTGTTTTTCTTGGGGGGGAAATGAAATACACTATTCATTCATTTATTCTGCTTATTTCTCTAAGAGCTTCTCCACCAAAAACACATTATGCTTTGCTTCACAATATTTAAGCTTATTATTATTGTTGTTGTTATTAATTACTATTATACATATAATTCTGCTGAAACTTTTATACAGACCTCACCCAACAGGTTTGTTAAGGATCAGACCTGCAATGTAAGCTTTCATGCTTACATTTCAAACTCTCAAAACTCTCAAGTCTATCTACCCTCCCTAAAATCTATTGCCACCATAGGGCTTTAGTTTGCTCGATTAAAACAATTCTAAGGTGGCCTTTCTTATGATAAGTTATTATCAATATAGAATGGTCACAGTATTCAACACCCAAGCATAAGGCACAATACACCAGGCAGACATACCTGCTTTTTGCAAAACCAGCCTCATACAATTTGTTAAATATATAATAGGGGTATAAAATGAAAGATACAGTGACTTACTCTAATAATGCTATCATTTCAGAACTTGAGGATGTTTGCAATTGGATTTCATAATGATCAAGATGGCTGTCTTGCTTCAGCACTCCGGTCAGCGACATCATACAGCGTCATGTCACCGGAGGAGCTATTGTGTAAATGCATATCCTCCAATATTTTTGCAGACCATAATTAGTTTTATAAATTTGGTGAAGTAACATAGAAGTTCAGCAATAAATATATTGGGGAAACTGTATTGATGTTTCTGCTTAATTCATTGGGAGCAATTGCATACTAGTACAGCCTTAAAATCTTTATTTAAAATGGCTCCAAAAACTGCCATCTAGTAACAAATACTGTATACAGTGAGATCTGCTGGTATGTATCAAAGCGATCAGGCAAAATGATGACTGTCACATTTTCCTAAACCATACAATTTAAAACTAAACCAAAGAATTATGTGCAATGCTTAGCTCTTTATACCTCATTTTTTCCACTCAAGGGATGTGCTCTGAGGATACTGTTTACATGGGAGCACTTCATTCTGTCAGTAGTAATAGTGAAGGATTTTAATCCTGACACAAGCCTTTTTTATTTTAATACATCACATTTTTATTCCAGCCTTTTAGATCATTAAAAAAAATTCATTTTTTAATATGTACTTTGCAAGCATGTTAAGATGCTCATTTCTGCAGATTTGGTTTTCACACCTTGTAGAATGGCTGCAAGGGGGTAATATTAAGCAGCAAAATATAAAAAGCCTTTCTATTAAGACTGTTCTTTCACAGTAAATTACGAGAACCAAAAATATAAGATCACAACAGTGTTTTTAATGTACATTTTTTGTCAATATAGCTACTTTTGTAGAGACAATGTATTTAACTAACATTGGCTCCAGATTCAATATAACTAAAAAGGAGTCATTTCCCAAATAGTGTCAGGTGTCCCTGCTTCATTAAATAATAATAGAATGGCCCAACCACCTGATTTCTATGTACTGTAGTGCTAACTACTTGACATTTTATCAGTAGCTTATTCTCAGTGGCCAATGGCTTTGCTTGGTTGAAATTAATTTGTTTGATTGACATTTCTGAAATTAAGCAGAACTGTTCCTGAAGACTATTTAGACGATGCAAATTTAAGGTGCCCCTAATTCCGATAATAGCCCTTTTAGACTTATTTTTAATGGGCAATATAGCTCTTCTGAAAGGGGAAGATGTTTTGATAAAAGGATATGTATATTAGGCTGTATCTAGTTTTCAAAAGAAAGAAAAGAATAAAGCACACGTAAAACTCTACTATACACCATCAATCATTCAACTTATATATTATTATAATCTAGATAAATATATACTATTGCTGCTGCAAGTGTCTTGAAACAGATTAGCTAAAACACCTCAAGAAGGCAGTTCAAATTCAGTTTTGGCTTGATTTTGTTGTTTTTCAGGTTTACTAGAACTTACCTTTACATGACTTTAATGGCCAGGGAACTTTTAATTAGAGTATCTCAGGAGCGTGAACCACTAAGACAGAAGACAGCCTACTTAAATACTTTAAATGTATTGTGGGATACATTAAGTTACCTTTTGTTTCCAAATGGAAAAGCAAACCATTTCTTGACTAGAGGAATACAGAAATCCAGCGCACCCTACCCCTAATACAAAGCACTCCCGTTTATGCCCACCAGATAATTTCTTTTTTTTCAGTATGAGAAAGCAGGCAACAGAGCTTATATAATTTTAGGTTCTTTATTTTCCCTTTCATTACATGCCATCAATACATCCAGACAGTTTCACAAGGAGTTTAGAATCATTGCTACGTAGTACTGCAACAACTTAACAGAAGAATAAGAAATAGCAACACTGGGAGCAATGGGGGCAGGCGCGAGGGGGGGGGGGAGGAGGAGGAAGGAAAGAATTACGGGGAGGGGGAGGGAAGCAGCAAAGGAACAACGTAAGACGACCAAGGATTTCATTTTCTACAGCATGAAACAGTTCAAAATGGCGGCCTATTACTTACATTTTACAATCCTAGTGAGGACCCCGATTTACACAAATGATCAAGCATCGACATGCCTTTCACCCTCACTTCCCCTATAAAAGCCACAAAGGTTAAGGATAGTTACGAAGGTGCATTTGTTTTGCTTTTTCTAAAAGAACCAAAACCAACAAGACTCTTTGGGCACAAAGTCGATGCAAAGGCCAGTCCCATCCTCTGCTCTTGCAGTCAGTTTTTTAAAGGCTCACGCCCTGCGGTGCTCAGCAAAACAATATAAGCGGCTTCTCTTCCTCCACTTGCATCCCCACCACCTTCACAGCTTAAGGCTCTCTCCTCCGAAGGGCTGGGCTGCGGTTCTTCCCTTAGCATCCCCCCCCTTGCACTCCCTCCCACCCTGCTCAGATTATTTCCTTGGTGGCTTTTTGGAGATACAAAGAGATACTTGCAACAAGGGGGAGAGGGGAGTGGCGAGGCAAAGGGACGGCGGGGTTGGGGGGGGGAGGGAGAGAGAGAGAGAGGAGGAGAAGACGCGGCGCCCCCTGGCGTTCACTTGCGGCACTATTACCTGGCTTCCAAAGAGAAATAAGAGAACCTTGGCGCAAGCGAGTTAATGCATTCAAATACAGGTTGGTGATACAGGCTTTGGCTTCGTGGCTGCAGACCACACATATGTGTATATATAATGTGTGTGTGTGTCTGGCTGTGCGTGTAATCAGTGCCGGATTTAGGTATAAGCTAAACAAGCTATAGCTTAGGGCCCCACTCTCTTGGCACCCCTAAAGGAAAAACAACAACTGGATGTCGATTTCCAAAATATAAGATAAAAAACAAATAAAATGAAAACTACATGCATCAACAGTGCTTTGTGTTGTGTATGCTCCTATTTGTTTTGTGCAAATGGCTTTAGGTCCATCAGTTACCATATAGCATATATTCAACAGACACAAAAAAAAAACAGCGACAATTTGTTGTTGACAAAGGACAGCTGGATATATAATGGGCCCCATTACCTTCAGTAGCTTAGGGCCTCATCAAACCTAAATCCGGCCCTGGCGTGGATGGGTGTAATTATGTATACCGGTATATGGTTCATATATATATTCTCTCTGCTTGGTCTACACATACACACACACGTACGTACACACATCTGTAAAGACCAAGCGGGACTCCACGACTGACTTCAGGGCGTTTGAGGGCTGACAGGAGAAGTCCTATGAAAAACCATCTAATATAGGTGTGAACCCGGAAGTGCACCCACCTCTCCAGCATCCCAGTGGCCACCCAGGAACACAATGCTCGCTCCTGCCAACAACTTTTCTTTCCAAGGGAGGGGGGCACACACCGCCTCGCGCGCACCCTGCTTCCCTCCCTCCGCGCTCCGGCGTCCTTGTCTCCGCCCCCTCGCCGTGTGAGAGGCGCCCGGAGGCCAAGGGCTTGCTTACCTCCCGCGCGCCATGGTTGTTCGGCCGAGTAGGGTTGGGCTTCTGCTGCTTCGCCGTGAAAGATGGAAGAGAGGAGGAGGAGGAGCAGCGAGGGGAGGGGAGGGGAGGGGGGGAGGCCGGGAGGAAAGAGCGGCGCTCGCTGGCTGCTGAGCGGGAGCGACGACGCTGAGGCGGCGCAGCTGCAGCAGCCGCTGATTTGCCGCCGCCGCGGGCGCACACCTGCTGAAGCCCTCCCGCGCCCCCCCCGGCCTCGCCGACGAGAGCGGCGCCGCTTCTCGCCCGGCCGCGCATCTTCCCTGCTCTACCTCTGCGCACCCCACCCCACCCCAAAAAGGCAGCTTTCCCTCTCCTTCGCCCCTGGCCCGGCTCGGGAGCAAGGGGGTTAGGTTTAGGGAAGTTTTTAATGTTTAATGCTGCATTGTGTTTCTAATATTCCCTAAACCTGGTGATTTGATTTTTTTTGCAGGGGCAGCTACCTCTGCCTGCCCCCCTTAGCTACACCCATGGTAGCCACTTGAGCACCACTTCCCACTTATGTAGAAATTAGCCTTGGGGACAGTGCTATACTTTATGTATATGCCACTTAATATAGATACTGTAGATGTTTTTCTCTAGAGCAGTCTTTCCCAACCTGGTGCCCTCCAGATGTTTAGTAGTACTTCTCTGATCAGCCTCCTCCAGTGCTGGCTGGGGTTGATGGAAGATGTAGTACAGGCACCCCCAAACTGGACCCTCCAGATGTTTTGGGACTACAACTCCCATTATCCCTAGCTAACCACTGGTCCTCTTAGCTAGGGATCATGGGAGTTGTAGGCCAAAACATCTGGAGGGCTGAGTTTGGGGATGCCTGATGTAGTACAAAACACCTGGAGGGCGCCAGGTTGGTAAAAGGTGATTCAGAGATATGTGTGGATCTTTTGCATGTGTAATATCACCAAGTTACACCCCCCCAATTGAAACACACAACTCCCTTGCAATTTCTGAGAATTGGTCTTTATCTCCAGTCCCTGGAATGACATTCCTGAAACTGCTAATTTCCAAGCACAGCTGGGACAGAAATGCAATACCAAGCATGCATCTAGTATGCTTTCCCCTGATTTCTCAAAGCATGTAATGTGCTTTCCTCAGTTCTCATTCTTGCCTCTGTTTATGTTTGTGTGGATGATTAGATCCTGTTGACCACAGAGAAATGAGTGGTGCTAGGACGCCTCATCAGATCTGAGCTTGGCTATGCAATTTAAGGCTATATTTACTATCTTCATTCAGTGGCAGACCTACCTTTTTGTGGCCCAGAGGCTAAAACCTCACAACCAGTAATGAGGTCTGGGTAACCACTGTTATCTTCTTCAATGGGGTTTTTTGCAACATCTGTGTTACTGACTCTCAAACTTTGGGACATAAAACATAAAATCAATTTGAGTTGTGTGACTCAAATTGGGTCTACTAAACCCCAAATGTTAAGCAGTGTGGACTAAAGTTGCTTCTGGGCTCCAAGATTAGGGGCCTTGAATCTTAAGCTTCATTAGTTTCATAGTAGATCCACCCCTCTCTCCAGGGACGACATTTAGAGAAGGCAAGAAAGGATTACCTTTGATTATTTATCAGGATTTTATTATTTCATAGGGTTGGAACCAGATTGTCTCTTCCATGCACAGAAGGGCTTTTTGTGTCCACAGAACTAAGATCCATCAAAGGCAAAAGGGAGAGGAGTCCATTTCCATGGATTCCCACTTCCCTCAGCAAGCACCACTTCCCACATGCTCTGGGCAAACTACTATCCCTCTGGAAAAACTGTAGGTGAAAAGAGGGATCAACAGAAATCACCTCTGCACTTTTTTAAGGTGGCTTCTGTTCACAAGAACTCTGCATCCAACTCATGGTCTCTTATTAAGTGACCACATCAAATGTTCTTGATGTACACTTGAGTTTGTTTTTAAATCAGGAGCAGTGCCTTGAACTAGCTTGATAATCTTGCCCTCTGCCCTATTGAAATTACTGTGCCGACTCTCTACATATCCTACATATCTGAGCTGATTGCACCCCCCCCCAAGAAACTCTTCACAATTAACTTTTTGTAAAGTCATAAAACACAGGCTTGATGATGCCCCATACCACTTCAGTCAAGGGATTCTAGATATCAAGAGTCTAAAAGAGATCAGAATAACCTCCACTGCTACCAGTAGTTTCTGAACTTAACTTCTCATGGCTTATGGTGGTACAAAGCTGGTTACATATAGACTCATAGTTTAAGCCATACTGTAATAGCAATCACTTGTAACTAGTGATGCCTTGGGGGAAAAGGCAGGGCAATGAAGAAGACAACTTGCTTTGACACAAATGTGTCATGAAGGATTTGCCTTTCATTGATCCAGAATGTGGTGGAAGGAAGGTCATATCCACACCGTACATTATGATGGGTGCTGGAGATTGCAGCTCTGTGACTGACAGACTACATTCCCTGGGATTCTTTGCGGAAAGCCATGACTTTAGAGCAGGGGTCAGCAAACTTTTTCAGCAGGGGGCCGGTCCACTGTCCCTCAGACCTTGTGGGGGGCCGAACTATATTTTGGGGAAAAATATGAACGAATTCCTATGCCCCACAAATAACCTAGAGATGCATTTTAAATAAAAGAACACATTGTTGTTGTTGTTTAGTCGTTTAGTCATGTCTGACTCTTCGTGACCCCATGGACCATAGTACACCAGGCACTCCTGTCTTCCACTGCCTCCCACAGTTTGGTCAAACTCATGTTCGTAGCTTCGAGAACACTGTCCAACCATCTCGTCCTCTGTTGTCCCCTTCTCCTTGTGCCCTCCATCTTTCCCAACATCAGGGTCTTTTCCAGGGAGTCTTCTCTTCTCATGAGGTGGCCAAAGTATTGGAGCCTCAGCTTCAGGATCTGTCCTTCCAGTGAGCACTCAGGGCTGATTTCCTTCAGAATGGCAAGGTTTGATCTTCTTGCAGTCCATGGGACTCTCAAGAGTCTCCTCCAGCACCATAATTCAAAAGCATCAATTCTTCAGCGATCAGCCTTCGTTATGGTCCAGCTCTCACTTCCATACATCCTCAAAAGATTCCATCAATGGTGTCTCCGAAAAAAAATACACATCACTTGGGAAGACAGGCAAACTAATATCAGTGTACTGGAAGAAGCAAAGATCACCAGTGTTGAAGCAATGATTCTTCAACATCAACTTCGTTGGACTGGTCATGTTGTCCGGGTGCCTGATGATCGTCTTCCAAAGCAACTACTCTATTCCGAACTTAAAAATTGAAAGTGTAATGGTGGTGGTCAACAAAAGAGGTTTAAAGACTGTCTCAAGGCAAATCTAAAAAAATGTAGTATAAACACTGACAACTGGGAAACACTGGCCTGCGAGTGCTCCAGTTGGAGAACAGCCTTTACCAAAGGTGTCATGGGCTTTGAAGACACTCGAACTCAGGACGCAAGGGAGAAACGTGCTAAGAGGAAGGCATGCTTGGCAAATCCACACCGTGATCAACTCCTGACCGGAAACCAATGTCCCCACTGTGGAAGGACGTGTGGATCCAGAATCGACCTCCACAGTCACTTATGGACTCATTGTTAAAACCGTGTTTATGGAAGACAATCTTACTCGGCTACGAGTGATCGCCTAAGAAGAAGAAGAAAGAAAGATTGCAGGTTCTCTGAACTGAGCTATATAACTATAATACTACAGTGTGCTAAATACATCTAATATTATTGAGCTTTGTGTGATATATATATCATAGAGTACTTTATATAGAGAGAGTGAGTACCTATATATTTAACTGATACCTATATGAAAACTGAAGGGGACACATTCACATACAGAAGCTTTTCATAAACCTGCATTAATCACATCTTTTTAGCAGTAACATGAATGATGCTTCGTGTGTGAGTACTATTTTCCCACCTGAAATAAAGAAATAGCATGCATGAAGTAATCTTATCTTATTTGCTATCCAAAATGCCAGATTATTTACACAGATGGGATTCTGCATGTATCTGTACTGAAGCACTTATGTGTATATCTGAATCAATGTTGACTTTAATCAACCAATATACATGCATATTTTCTACAATGCCTGGCCTTTAATGATCATTGGACACAACCCACTGGTATACAAGAAGCAAAATGATTTGTATGTGTCTACCTGTCTGTGCCACAATGTAACATAGATGTGAAGTATTCTTAAATCATAAATATGTCCAGACATTGGATTATAGATGGCTATTGTTTAAAAGCCTGGGTAAGTAAGCATGCTTTGCATTTTTAATCATGTATTAATATTATTGGTCTTATCCTAGCTTGAACCTTTTAAAAAGAATTTTGTATACATAATTGAATCTAAAGGATTGTATCATTTATTAAACATTAGATAATGATCAGAGGTTCAAGAAAAAGAGATTTTGAGAAATTGTGGAACATAAATTTAAGTTGTTGGGTGTAAGTTAAAGATCGTGATAATGAGATGAATTACAGTGCTCCTTGTTTTTACATATCATTTTACACTATATATCGATATCTATAATTACTAACTTATTACTTTTTTTAAAAAATGCAAGAGAGACATAGGAAGGGGTGGGTGTGTTACTAATAAGCCAAAGTTCTCTAGCCTTGAGCAAAACATAACCCTAAAATGAAGGGCACAATAATCTAGTTTTAATTGTTTTAATAAAACTAAAGTCCTGGTTCATTTCAGTCATTTTCGTATTCGATATTGGCAGTGTCAGTTATGACCCTCATTTAAGCTAATACTAGCAGGTCACCCTGTATTAATGGAAGAGTGATCATTTCCTGTGGCCCACTTTCATGAATGCATTATCCTCATTTGAACATGGATTTATTCAATGATAACAATAACATCCCTTGGCTGTCTAATGGAATCAGACTCAATTATCATGACCTCTAACTCCTAAAGAGTTTGCTTCCATGGTTAATTATAAGTACAATTGTAGTAAGTTTAAAGGGGAATAGTTTGATTATTCATAATATAAGAAACCTCCGACTCATAGTCGGATTGGTGTAGAAGTGAATTTGCAGCCTTGGGAATGGTGTAAACAAAACAAAAACATTAACAAAAGGGACTGAATTTGTGCGAAATTTAAAATATTTTAGAGCTGCCGACTAATGCACACCCTTGAAGATTAACGAAAGAGTAATCAACAGTGAGGGTAAGAAAGTGCTTATCATTAAGTCAAATACAGTGGAACCTCGGTTTATGAACACCTCGGTTTACGAATTTTCGGTTTATGAACGCCGCGGACCCATCTGGAATGGATTAATTCACTTTCCATTACTTTCAATGGGAAAGTTCGCTTCAGTTTATGAACGCTTCAGTTTATGAACAGACTTCCGGAACCAATTACACCCATGCTTCGGGTTAAGTACGCTTTAGGTTGAGTACTCCGCGGATGCGACTGGAACGGATTAATCCACCTTTCATTACTTTCAATGGGAAAGTTCGCTTCACTTTATGAACGCTTTAGTTCATAAAGCGCCTGCCCTGTGGAACGCCCTCCCAACAGATGTCAAAGAGGAAAACAACTACCAGACTTTTAGAAGACATCTGAAGGCAGCCCTGTTCAGGGAGGCTTTTAATGTTTAATAGATTATTGTGTTTTAATTTTCTGTTGGAAGCCGCCCAGAGTGGGCGGGGTATAAATAATAAATTATTATTATTATTATATTAGTTTAAGTACTCGTGGAACAGATTAATTCACTTTCCATTACTTTCAATGGGAAAGTTCGCCTCAGTTTATGAACGCTTCACTTTATGAACAGACTTCCGGAACCAATTGTGTTCATAAACCGAGGTACCACTGTAGACAATTATCAGCATTATCTTTCTGTCTTCTGCACCAACAGTTAAATATTGAGGATGGAATGTATGTAGTTAAGGGTCACAACAGTGCAATGTCACAAACTATTCTACTAATCTGGTGTTGCAAATAGATAAACCAATGTAAATGTTGCAGCACAAGTGAGTGAATTCAATAAAGCATCATACAATTTGTCAAGATGCTTGATTATATTGCTTTAATTTGTAAGTTGGCTTGGTTTCACATCAGAGAACATCCACCCAGCTGATAATGAGGATCCAGCTACATTAATCTGGAACATTAGGAAGCTGCCTTCTAGTTAGGCAGACCATCTCAGTACTGTCTAAACTGCAAAGGTTCTCTATGAATTCAGCCCAGAGTCTTTCCCAGCCCTACAGGGAGATGCCTAGGACTGAATCTGAGAATATTTGCTTTCAAAGCACATGCTGACCTACAGTCCTTCTCCTAAGCCTAATGCTACAAGGAAATACTTCATCTTGATGTTAATGTTTTGCTAATAAAATTTGACAGCCCTTGAAAAATTGAGTTTTATGAAGCTACTGAAACTCTTGTCAGCACTTGCTGGTAAATATTTTCCAGATTTGACTTATATTTTCCAGATTTGAAGTAACTATAGAAGTGACAGAATATTATTATTATTATTATTATTATTATTATTATTATTATTATTACCAGTGCTATTTTTCTAGAAAAAGAGGTGTTGGAACTTAAAATGAATGCCTCCTTTGTGCTTTTATAATGGCAATGGTGCCCATCGGAGAGGCGATGAAACTGAGTTCCGGTGAGTTTTGTCTGAAAAAAAGCCCTGATTACAATTATTTCTTAAATTAGGTATACCAATATATTTTGCATCAGACAGAATGTTTTCCCCACTTTATAATCCTAGTCATAGTTACCTGATGTGGGAGATTGCAGTCAAATACAACATAGGGCTAGTTAATGCATGAGGGGGTAAAGGACTACAGTGTTGTATTCCTAGATAGACTCAGTAAGGTCATGCCCCCTCTTCCTCCGGAGAGAGTGGAATAGAAAATTCCTCTCCCTTCAGAGAGGGAGGAACTTCCTCTCTCTCTCTCTGCATCATGTAAACAGATGTGTGTGAACTTGCATAGTACAGGTTTGGAATTATATTCTGTACTTCCTACCTAAGAGTATTCATGCCTGTGTTTCTCCTTGCAGCTGCATGGAACAACACATGTATCAGATGTATGAATCTGTAAGTAAAGCATTTAAAACTTACTTAGCAGTGCGTGAGCTGGTCCTTGCTAAGCAGGTAGGAAGAAGGGAACATTGTAAATGGGATAAGAAAGGTCTAACAACCTATATTCCTAACATTATTGCTCATCTTTTATGAGTTTAATACTCTGGGGCTGAAGCTCTCTGTGTGTAAGCCCTGCATTTTTAATCCAGCCAATTATTTAGCTGTTCACCCACACACGTGGGTCCACAGGGATTCATATATTAAATTCCTCCGACACCACTGAAAACAGGCTTACTTCAGAAAAAAAACATGCATAGGATTTCACCGCTGTTACATTTATCTTGCGTATGCAAAATATGGCTCCATGATAGTGGCAGGGGGTTTAGGATTGCCTTAATATTGATTGCTTGGAGGTTTATTAAATGCCTTTTAAATCCAGCATAAACAAGAAGGACTGATCTGCATCAATCTGACAGGATGTGATACAAGCAATACACAACATCTCAGAGCAATGAAATGGGGGACAGACACTTCTTTACTCCCCCACCCCAGTCTTGAATAAATAGCAATACCCTCCTGAAAATCTTTCAGCGCTTTGCATTTCTGACGCCATTTATTCATACATACAATTCATATCATGCTTAGCTTTTTTAAAAATAAATAAATCTCCAAGTGGTTTGCAAGGGAAAAAAATACAAGCGTAAGAATACAAAGCTAAATTCTGAGAGATATGTAAAAATGCTGAATCAGAACACTGAGTGCACCCTGAAAAACTTTTTATTTTGAATCCCTCTTGTTATTCAACCATGAACTGAAGCCTAAATAAGGACAGGCTTCTCAAATAATGATGATGCTCTCATCCCATTGCTGTAATAAGCAATACTAAAGGACATCCCATGTGGCAGTTATACAGACGCAGCTGTCAGTCTATAGAGAAGAGGCCCCTCTCCCCCCCCCATTGTGTAAGTAGTCATTAAAGCTTGAGATAGGAAATGGTGAACATAAGCAGATAAAGGATTAACTATCACTTTAATTATCTGTGGGATCAAAAGGAATCTTTTCTGAAGAGATGTGAATCCCATTTGAGGCTTGATTGTAAAAGGGCTGCAGTGATGTGCCTTTCAAGTAAATATGCTCCTAGCCTAGTCTTGCTTATCTAGAAGGCTAGGATTAAAATAATGAGAATTGTTGATTAGGCATCTATTTCCCTTCTTCAGTAAAACTCTTGTAGAATCCTCTTACAGGGAAAAGACTCCTACAGAGAGGCTAACGCATGACCTCCCTGAACATATTATTAAGGGGAATGGGTTAATATGTATAAATACAAAAAGAGTGGCAGCTTGGCTCTCAGTGGCATGCAGTGATAGTGGGTTTTTTTTGCAGGGGAACAGATAGGGCCAGATGTGCCAGCTTGTGAAGGCAATATGGGGGCAACGCTGCACGTGTGATGTTGTGGCGTCCTGACATTGTGCGCTTGAACATTGTGCCTCACTCCCTAAGCTGGGCAGAAGCTTCCTGGGCTTTGGGAAGGAGGTGCCAGGGTACCATTTAGGAGACTAGCCTAGTCTCCTAGCTGGCTCCTAGCATAGGTGTAAACAAACCTTCCCCTTGATCTGCCCAGCATTACTATTTTTTTCCATCAGTGTCCAGAACTGGGCCATTAACTGTAGCATGACCTGCAGTAACTAACATGTCAAAACATTTCTCTCCACACTGCTAAAAGCTTCACCAGCTTATTCCTGCATATCAGATTGATGAAAAATATTCCCTAGGTCGAGGTTTGGCTTAGTGTGAAGTGTGAAGCAGTTAACTGAGTTCACCCCCCCACAAAATAAGCTAAATTCTTCTTAATCCCTTGTCTTATTGCCCTCAGTTGCTACCGGTAGCAGCACTATTCTGCCAGCTCAGTTCTGAGATGAGCTGGTATGGACAGAAAAATGCTTGAAGCAAAAGTAGCATGGGTTTAGCCAAGACTGTGGGAGCTTCACCCCTAAATTAAGCAAATTACCGGTAATAAAAATGTTATACTAACTGAGATGCTGCTCCCCCAACATGAAACCTGCCCCCCTAACATAAATCCTGGCTCTGCCCATGGTATGCAGAAAGATTACAAGATGAGTGATAAGAAAAAGATTAGCTCCCCTTTAAACATTTGCAGTAACCACACTGTTTCATATACCAGTATATACCGTAACAACCACCACCCTGTGTTTCATATATATAACAGTTGCCTGAATAGCTCTAGATCAGATGACCTCTTTATTCAAATATGCCTGTTTTCATTTACAGATGGTTCTTTTTAAAGGGGAAAAGACACTAATAGGCAAAACGCACACACCACCAGCAAAAGCTTATCCCGTAATAGCGCTCTCTCTCTCTCTCTCTCTCTCTCTCTCTCTCTCTCTCTCTCTCTCTCTCTCTCTCTCTATATATATATATATATATATATATATATATATATATATATATAAACTGGCACATAATCGTGTAAAATATTGTATCCTTTAAAGTTATCCATTGCCTACACATTGGATACACCTATAATAAATGAACTAGCCTGTGATAACTATTATTGCTTCACATAAAAGGTACAAAGACCTGGTTGTTATTTATTTCACTTCTGTTGTAAACATAATCCCATTTCTCCAAGGCAAAACTCTAACCTTAAACAGCTGCACAAGCTATTATTGGATATTCAGTGCTAATCCAGCCCTCAGCTACTGTAGCGCTTTTATAGCTCCTTAGTAATGAGCACCGAAGCTGTTCACAGAGGCTTCTGCATTGGAGTATGAGCTAGTTATCTATATTGTAGCTGTGTAAACCACAAACAAGGAGCAGAACAGTAAGACATGATTCACACATACCTGTAAGTAGAAAGTAACTTGCAACAGCATGCTATAAGCAGTCACAAAGACCTAGTTTTTATTGAGGTGATAAACCTGTTCCTAGGCTGTGCAATTTCAGAATTAATGTGGCAGTTCATATGTTTATTTCTTCATGCAAAAAATGTACTCCAGGTAGAAAACTTGGTTATAAATTGTTTTTGTGTTGCCTACATGCCTCAGTGGGGTTATTTATCTAAGAGAAGCATTTAGTCATGCAAGTCCTTTCACAGAATCAGAATTGTTAAGCTGGGAGGGACCACGAGGGTCATCTAGTTCAACCCCCTGCAATGCCAGAATCTTTTTGCCCAATGTGGGGCTCGAACCCAAGACCCTGAGATTAAGAATCTCATGCTCTACCAACTGAGCTACTGTACTTTCTTGCAGTTTGAAGTGATGCAGAAGCTCAGACTCAGGTTTACTGCTCATGTGACAACTAGGCTAGAGTTTTATAAACATAAGAGGTCCATAGTTTTCCTGTTTTCGAATATATGATTTCAGATGTTTCATAAGACAGAACATAATGTACAATATCCTATGTCCGGTTTTCTGAGTTCAATGAGGCACATAAGAATCCAATCCATGGCTCCAGCCGCTGTTGCCTCTGGCCCATCAATGGACATATGGCCTCTGGAATGTCACCTATGAATTAATGTGGCCCTCAGGCAAAAAACATTCCTCACCCCTAGATGATCCTAGCAAGACGTTATCATTCCTTTGTTCAAAAGGGGAAAACACACTCTGTATTATGTGTTGGTATTGCTGTTGTTAGTAAAATTGCCGTAGGAACAAAACCCATATTAATAAGGTCATGCATTCTGAGAAATCCCATTGAGCATGAGGAGAAGCAGAATGGTCAGCAATGGGTGGCATATGTTCACATTGCACAAACAATCTATGGCATAATGTGATGCTTCAGAAAACTATGCAGAAATGTGAGGCGTAGCTCATTCTGAACGCATAGCCCCTGACTTTGAAGCTGACTTTGAAGGTGGTCTTCTCACCAAGTATCTGTAGAATATAATATTTAGCAATATATATATATATGTATATGTATGTATATATATCTTTTTTCCTCTGTGTGTGTTTGAATCAATAATTTGCAGCCCAGTACTGTACAGTGCTTCATTAACACTGACATCTAGTGGCAGATTTCTGAATAAAGCTTCCATAATTATTCCTCTTTTCCTTATGAATCAAAGACCGAACTTAATTTCTGGCATAAGTAAGAAACGTTTACTTTAGTAATGAGATATTTGGGGAAATATTTGTGTTAGTGGACTTTAGATTATTTGTTTTATTAGTATTTAAAGACAAAAATTCACATGGGTGCACTGTACAAAAACCATTAATGTATATGTCAGGCTAAATGATGTTCTAGGCAATCAGTTTATGACAGGCAGCTTATGTCCATGTAACAGTGCTGTCAACTTTCCATATTTTGTTTTGCAGGAAATTCCCTTATTCAGCGCCCTTACTTTCATATCCTGGAGCTGACAGCCCCATAGGATTCCTTATCTTCAAATCTGGGGGTTGACAGCTATGACATGTAATCTCCACGTAGCTTTGTTTTGCTCAGTGGAAAAAGTGAGAGGAAAAGGAAAGCATTGACCAACAAAGAGCATCGCAACACTGACAGCCACTCCCCTTGTGACCATGGCAACAGTGCTGAAAAGCATCAGTCATGGAGAAGTGTGCCAAACTCTTGTCAGCAGCCAGCAGGCACGCCTGGATGCACCATGGTGATCAGGATACAAACCATGAGATTATCCTTCCCAATCAAACACACATGGCTAAATCTCACAGCCAGACTATGGACACTGTGGCACCAGGGGGGCATAGCAGCCTCTGTGGTTACTGACAATTAGAGGGCACAAAAACTTGCTCTTGTGGCTTGGAATTGCATGCCACACTGCAGAGCAGTTTCAATTTACTTACAGTTACTTACATAATCTGCACGAGAGCAAGGAGGGGGTGCCCATCTGTAGCACAAACTGAGTAACAAGCCTCAAATGTTAAGAGTCTGAACATGTAGATCTTACAATGTTTCCAAAAGTTGTTCGAACCTGGACTTTAGCGAATCTACAGTGGGAAGGTCTCCTGTAATTTAAGGGAGTGGTCACCAAGAGCTCTTCAAGTCTCTACTGACTGTACCACATACAGAGTTCTGAAGAGAAAATCCTCAGTAGATCTTGGATATTTGAATGGAAGATCACAAGAGAGAAGCTTGATCTCTAAGGTATGTTGAGTACATATACAGTGTATTCTGTAAATAAAATAAAATAACTGCCACCTTGGCTAGTAGTTTAATATGACAGCTGACACTGTGGAAAGAACATGGCACAGAACTGTAATTCTAAAGGCCTGAGTTGGACTACTCAAGCCAGAGACTTTGAGAACAGCCCCCATGGCTTAAGGGTGGCTTTTCACGAATTTAAGGTTCGATGACTGAGGCCTTGCAATGCATCAGATCAAATTGCAATTAGCAGTATCCATTGACACAAATATAGTCCATATGAATTGTTAATTGTGTAGAAAGGTCCCATTGACATCAGAGTGAAATTGCATTGATTGTATTTCAGGCCAATCGATTTCTTGGTAGGCTAAACAAAAAGAAAAAAGAGCTGAACTTTCATTTTTCAGATTGTCAATACCATTGACAGCAAGATTAAAGGCAGATTTCGAAGGAAACCCATCTGGAAGAACAAAGAATTGCATAACAATTCAGTTTATCTAGTTTATATAAAAAGACCACTAACTTATATATGTCTATGAAGAAGCTTAGCTTTAGAAGATAGCAACAGAAGTACCTAAACATAGTATACTGATAGAATTCTTGCTAATATCAAGATTTTACATGCCCCTCCCTTTGAAAAGGTTTTTCATAAAATGCTGGACCACACACACACACACACAGGCTGATAGATAATCCATGAATTTAAGGGGTGGAATATTCTTCCAAAACATTGCTTATGGAAGAATATCTCGCCATAAAATCAGTTTACAGATACTTAGCAAGATATCCTCTCAGTAACTTGGAAAATTATATATATATTTTAAAGCTTCCACTGTCTTATTATTTTCCAGTGCTTAATTTTGAGTCACTGATATGAATCTGTAATTTGAGAGACTGTAGACTTTTCAGTCTGACAAGATTGTGTGGGTTGTGTAGATTGGTGATGCCCACAGTCAGAAAACAAAATTCAGGATATATAGAGCCTTTCTAACTCCAACCCAGTCCTATTGCCTGGGCCAGACACGATCTTCTCTCTGAAGAATACAGTAGCAATTCTAGGGGTATTAAAGGGGTAGCTCTGTAGCCTGGAGTTCTGCTCCTTGTTATTAGAATGGCAGTTCCTCATGGGGTTCAGGCAGTATTCAGTGTGGACTGTGTTTCCGCTAATGGGACCTGGTGTGGTCTCAACCAAGGGGCTATTCTATATTGGGATCATATGGACAAGAGAGTGCTGCCGGATCAGATAAAAGGCCCAGCTAGTTCAGGATCTTGTTTCCCACACTGGTCAACCAGATGCCTATGGCAAACACACAACTGCACATAAGCTCAATGGCTCTCCCCTGTAGTTTTTCTCCAGCAACTATTATTCAGAGGCATAGAAAGGTAGTATAGAGCCATCATGACTCATAGCCATTGATAACTTTATTCTTAGTGAATGTGTGTAAAATAAGTCATGATCATCTAAGTTTGTGGCCATTGTTGCACTGACACATTGTTGTGTCAATAAATTCCATGGTTTAATCAGCCATTGAAAGAATTTGGGGGAGGAAACTCATTCATTTAAAAGAACCAATTACCATAATTCCTGGATTTCATTGTTCCTTTTCTACTGGAAAGTCAAACTAAAAGAAAATGAAATATGTCTGCTTCAACTTGCTTAATATAGGATTTTTTTTTTTTTAACGGAAACAGTGACTTTTTATAGATGTGAAGTCATCATGGGAAAAATGTGTGTTTCTGCTGTAAGTTTGCAGAAACAGAGTCACTTTGTCTTGGCTCACCCATCCCATGACAACAACAACAATAATGAATAATTCATCTTTATGATGGCATAAAGGGTTTTTTTTTATATTTTAAACATATTAGCAGATGGCAAGCACCTTCAAAATCTTAATAATTAGATTTTGGATCAGGATGTGACTGTGAATTTACATTAGAATGACAATGTGTTATTCAAAGAGTTTTAGGTCCATTAGCAGAACTGAATTATGAAACTTATCTGCAAGGCAAGATAGAGGATTATGTATTGACATTACATTGTTCATTCTTTTTCAGCAGACTGTACAGGTTAGGATTTGTTATTTAATTCTCAACAGTACTGGATGCTTTATTGAAAGGTTACTGAAATATTTGCGTGAGCATGCAGTGCAATCTTTTATATATTTCAAAATTCAATAAACAAATGTGGGTGAAGGCAAGTAGATTACAGTGTATAAGCATGGTGATGTTTGAAATAATCAAAATATTCCTAAAAAGGAAACCTCAATCCAAATGTTAAATGTCATGTGGGTCGGATAATAGAAATAGCAGCATGAAATGGTGTGGGAAATCTACCACAGCATCATCTCTATGTTTGATTATCCTATGTGCAAGCAGGGAACTACATTGTTCTTTTGTGACCAGTGTAGTTACTTTGGGATGAAGAAGCTATAATATAAAAAGGATGGTCACAGTGTGATCCCTCAGTGATACGGTTGACCCTGGTTTTCTCCTGGTTTTGCAAGTGAAATAGCAGACATGCATACCAACAAAGGGACGCGGGTGGCCCTGTGGGTTAAACCATAGAGCCTAGGGCTTGCCGATAAATAGGTACTGCTACAGCAGGAAGGTAAACAGCGTTTCTGTGCGCTGCTCTGGTTTTGCCAGAAGCGGCTTTGTCATGCTGGCCACATGACCTGGAAGCTGTACGCCGGCTCCCTTGGCCAATAACGCGAGATAAATGTCGCAACCCCAGAGTCGGTCACGACTGGACCTAATGGTCAGGGGTCCCTTTACCTTATACCAACAAACTGGAAATTGGCAACCAATCATGCTTTTCCTCAATGGCTTTCGTAGTTTTAAAATAACCGCATGACTGCTTGTATGGTTGTCATTGTCGACTAATTCATAAAGAAAAGGAAAAGTTTTTTAAATGAACAACACTGTTCCAAGAATAAGGAGTAGGGACAGGTTTTCTGGGTGTTCTAGGAGGACCAAGCCTATCTGTACCATGTACAGCTGCTTTCTGCTTGAAACTAGAATAGCCCTTTCTACTCCCTCCCACCCAATCCCTCTAGTGAAGAGAATTGAATGTTTGGGTAGAAAACACCAAATATGTTTCCAGAGTGGCCCCACTGCTTTAGAAACATTATTATAGATGTGCACACCACCACCACCATCATCTTTATTGCACTAGCCAAAGGCCATGGCATCATTCACAAAGGGAACAAAAAGGAAAGCAACAATAACCATAAAAACCATAAAACATCAGGCACTGCAGATACAATAAACCATGATCATGTCTCCTAAAAATTATTTGTTGCATACGATAGACTAGCAAGGGGTTCTCGGGTAGAATGTGCCAGCTTAAATGTCCCCATCACCTTTGCAATTGACCGCTATTTTATCTAGTTCTTTTCTCCTGATCTTCTTAGCTCACAGGGTGTACCAGGTGAGCCCAGGTACACCCTGATGTTGTATGGAGTGGCAACCCAGCTCCCTCAGCTGCCACAACCCTATGTAGAAGGTAGGAGGATGGAAGCAGACAGGAGAGAAACACAGGCAGAATGGAAGAAATAGATCTGCAGTCTCTGCCTACATCTGTCTATGGTGGTGAATGGGGCATGGGCGACAAGCTGGAATAATAAGAGTGGAGGAATGTGGCTGTATTTTTTAATTTTGTATTTTTTTATGTAAAGTTGTTAATTAAACAAATTAGGCTTAGCCAAGTTTTAGTTTGTTTGATGAATAAGAACAATGCATTCAACAAATGTTACTTTAAAAGAAAAAAAATCCCTGAGTGCACACCCAGGCTAATGCAGAGGTTGTCAACCTGGTCCCTACTGCCCACTAGTGGGTGTTTCAGGATTCTAGGTGGGCGGTAGTGGGTTCTACGGCACAAGCTGAATCCTCCTTCCATCGAGCACTGGTGGGCGGCAAGGAAATTTTACCATCAAGGAAGATGTATTAGTGGGCGGTAGGTATAAAAAGGTTGACTGCCCCGTCCCCTGCCCTAATGAATACCAATTAAATGATAAAGATGGTATATATTTTAAAAATGTGTGTGCAAATAGAAATAACTGTTGAAATACAAAGAATGTGAAACAGAAGGGTGGAAGAGGAGTGAAGTGATCTAGGGGAAGGACAATATCTATCTACAGTGGTACCTTTACTTACGAATTTAATGCGTTCCGAACACACATTTGTAAGTCAAAAAAATTTGTAAGTCGAATCCCATAGGAATGCTTCTATCATCTATCTATCTATCTATCTATCTATCTATCTATCTATCTATCTATCTCTATCTTGTAAAGTCCCGACCGCTGTTGTGAATGGCAAAACAGTGGAATAACAAGACTGAAACAACAACCCCCCAATGTATGGAAGCATTGGGCGTAGCCAATGGGGAGCTGCGCCCCCCCCAATCAAGTAAACAATAGAAATACTCAACTAACTGACCATTCACGTCGGTTCAACCCCCCATCAACAAAAGTCCTGGGTACGGCCATGTATGTAAGTTAATATTCCAATCGCCTGCGCACACACATTCGGACCTGTTTGCAATATAAAGCGTCTTGCTCTCTGACTGAGTAGAGTAGACGTGCAATAAGATTGTGCTGTTTAAATACTTTTCAACCCCAAAATAGTTTTCTGTTGCATTGCCTTGTTCTTTAAGGATACTGCAGAGTTTGGACATTTTGCAAAGTGCTCCATGTTGTTGTTGTTTAGTCGTTTAGTCGTGTCCGACTCTTCGTGACCCCATGGACCATAGCACGACAGGCACTCCTGTATTCCACTGCCTCCCGCAGTTTGGTCAAACTCATTTCGTAGCTTCGAGAACACTGTCCAACCATCTCGTCCTCTGTCGTCCCCTTCTCCTAGTACCCTCAATCTTTCCCAACATCAGGGTCTTTTCCAAGGATTCTTCTCTTCTCATGAGGTGGCCAAAGTATTGGAGCCTCAGCTTCAGGATCTGTCCTTCCAGTGAGCACTCAGGGCTGATTTCCTTCAGAATGGATAGGTTTGACCTTCGTGCAGTCCATGGGACTCTCAAGAGTCTCCTCCAGCACCATAATTCAAAAGCATCAATTCTTCGGCGATCAGCCTTCTTTATGGTCCAGCCTTCATATGTGCTCCATATACACCTGAAAACCGGTATATAGGTTAAAATAAAGAAGAGGTGCTTTCAGTATAGCGCAATTGCGGGGCTGGGCAGCGGTGGTGAGCGGGAGTGTCCAGGCAGTCAATACGACAGCGCAATAAAAACCAAACTCGGAAAGTATTGGCATGCGAAGGGCAGAAGCTTCCGCCGAGCGTCGTCTCCCGTCTGAGCCTGCGCGCTTGCCGCGGCGCTTCCTGTCCGTTTCCCCCTTGGCTCTGTGGCCTGCTTCGAGAGATTGGCGCATGCGTGCTGAAGAGGAAGCGATTCACCCCCACGGTTCCAGGAGCGGGACCCGGACCGGGTGCGGCTCCGCCGCTGGGGCGATGGGCTGAGCCTGAACTGGGGAGGTCCGCAGTTGCCGGCTGGCAGCGGGCGGCCAGGAAGCGGCGTCGGCGGCTCCTCCTCCTCTTCGTCCTCCTGTCCGAGGATGGAGAGAGCCATGGAGCAGCTCAACCGCCTCACCAGGTCCCTGCGCCGCGCCCGCACCGTCGAGCTGCCCGAAGGTGAGCGGAGGGTGGCGGCGGCCGTGGAGTAGGGCTTGGCGGAGGCCGTGGAGTGGGGAGCAAGCCGAGGGCGGGCGTCGGGTGGGAGGCGGCGAGCGGTGACCTCGATGAGGGCTGGCAGCTTGGATAGGAGGAAGCATCCCCTGGGGAGAAGAGAGAGGCGGGCGGCGGCGCTGCCCGACTCCTTAAACACGAGGGGACACTTCATTGATCCAGGAGCCGGGGCAAAAGTTGAGCCCTTTCCTCCTAATCCCGGATGTGTAGGGAGCCTACTCCCGCCGGCGTTGCTTCTTTAGGAGGGGGATGCACTCTGTGCGTGCTCAGAGGCGCTCTGGCGATTGTTCCTGGGTTCTAGCTGGAAGCATGTGTGTGTGTGTGCGCGCGAGATGGATCTGTTTCCAGAGGGTTTCTCTTCCAGCGTGGCCGGAGTGCCGCTCCAAGAATCGGTTTCAACAGGGGATGTGTTTCTGGTGCCAGGTTTCAGCGCCGGGGTGTGTGAAGTAGGGCAAGTGGCACATGTGTGTACAATAAGGTTTTGGGTCCAGTCCTTGCTGTTTTTTCAGACGAGGCTGGCCAGACTTCAGGCATGCCAGATCTGCTTGGTTTGTTTTTGTACTAAAACCCCAGGACCTACCAAACAGAGTTAGGCACAGAAGACAAGCAGTTCTACATAAAGAACAGAGTGCCTCTGAGGATATTCTGAACCTAGGAATTTTCTTTCAGTATCAGAACTGGACTGAGTGTAGTCCATTCACATAAATTCCCTAGTTTGTTTTCTTCATTTCAGTAGCCTAATGAAAATGTGTTTTATTAATTCTGCTGGGAAACGGTGTTGTTAAAGGGTTTCCTAATCTGCCTACAGAGTGTAGGCATCATCCTAGCAACTGTGAGCAACTGTTTTCCAGGGCATGCAGGAAATAGGAATACTGTACTGTATGTAAGGATGCACTCTGGGTTTCTTCTACCGGTAGTAATCAATATTTAATACTATGATTATTGACAGTAACGTTTGTGCAAATCTTGCTGATGTGTTCTATGAGTTACAAGCCTGAGTAATGGTCAGGTTGTGGTGTGGAATGTTAGAAGGCAAGTGGAAGGTGGAATTCAGAGTAGAATATTTTGCTAAGTTTGTGCCTCCATTTGTGACATAATTATAATTTAATTTCTACACAGATAATGAAACTGCTGTCTACACTTTAATGCCAATGGTAATGGCTGACCAACATAGGTGAGTCTTCATATCTAAATAGTGGATCTACAGTAGCACCATTTTTTTAATAGTGTGGTATATATATACACATTTGTTTAATTTTGAAACCAGGCCAGGTTTTTTTTGCCCTAGTACCAGGCCTGAAACTTATTGTTTTTTCATAAGCAAGCATAAACAAGCTGGAGTAAAGCCTTTTTGGCCAAACTGAGTTTAGAAGAAACACACATGTTAAATCAGCTGTGTTTCTCTGGTGATATTTATCCCAAAACAGAGCAATTCTTTATTTGTAACTACACACACGGGGGCAGTGTACTGTATAGTCCTTGCCCAATTCCCTAGTACAGGATACAGTTTACACAAGAGTGATTCGAATTCATTTCCAAATAATAAGTACCTATTTGAATTGAGGGAGAAGAAAGAAATTGAAGAAGAAATTAAATTAGAAATACTCATTTTCTAGAGAATGCTTTTGTTGTACAAATTGACTCACCTTTTAGGATTGGTTTTTAAACTCCAGAGGCTATTACGAGTAGTTGAAAACACAGTTTTTTTGCTAAATAAAATTAACCTTTTTGCTTTAGATCTGTTTCAGAGTTGCTGTCAAATTCGAAGTTTGATGTCAATTATGCATTTGGACGTGTGAAGAGGAGCTTGCTTCATATTGCAGCTAAGTAAGCCAACTTTTGAAAGCAATTGTTACAGTGTAAAAGGCAGATTTACATTAGTTTTATCTAGATCACTGTTTCTTGCTTTCAGTTTATTACTATTTTTGCCTGTCATGTTGAATGTGCTTGGCAGTAATGGTGCATATAAAACATAAGAAAGAGCCCTGTTGTTGCCATAACAAATGCTTATCTAGTACAACACTTTGTGATCCCAGCAGCTGGTATTCAGAACTAATCCAGCTATCATTCCTAGTAGCTATAGATGGTGTTACCATCCATGAATTTGTCTAAGTTCTTTTTACAACCACCTAAGTTGGAGGCTACAGTGTGTGGTTCATTTCCCCCCACTATATAGATTAGTTTTCCCCAACCTGGTGCTCTCCAGGTAGTTTTGGACTATGGTCCTTGATGAGAGATGATGGGAGTTGGGCTATAATTCCCCTCATCCTCACCATTGGCCATGCTGACTGGGGTAGATGGGAGTTGTAGTTCAACCTCGGCAGGGCCACAGGTTAACTGATCCTGCTTTACAGAATGCTTTAAAGAAACACTAATTTCTTTATAAATTCAGATCTTTATACTAAATGCCACTGGGCTTTTAATAAAAGGCCCCTTGGCTGATGCAGAGTTAACCTTAACTGCCTGTTAATTCAAAATATTCAAACTTTGATTTGATGCATTTTCATTATGCTGTTCGTAAGGGAAGTTATCTTTTTGTAGCCAAGCTGCTTTAACCTTTTGTTAAAACCTTTCTAACCTCTTTCCACAGCTGTGGGTCAGTTGAATGCCTAGTTCTACTGTTAAAGAAAGGTGCAAACCCTAACTATCAAGACATTTCAGGGTGCACTTCACTTCATTTGGCTGCTAGAAATGGGTAAGAGATGCAGCTTTTTACATTTAGCTTTTTATTTCTAAATAGAATAGTCTTTCAATAACAGTAGTTCTTCTGTCCTATAGAAGCTCTGTAGCCAAGCAGAAGCCACATTTGTTTCATTGCTCCGCAGACTGAATTGGGGAGGGGGAGGCTAGCATTATTATTATTTTTTAAAAAGCTCAGTGTTATTGATGTAAGTTCTATTGCACACAAAAAAGTTTGTTATGCAAATGGAAGCGCAGCATTGGATGCAACCCCCATCCCTCTCATTTTTTCTTCAAAACTAGAAACGTGGGTGTATTGGCTTTTGAATGAAGCTTGAAAATTAAGTAGTGGTTGAAATCTGATTCATACACTAAGGCTGTAAATTTATGTACACTTACCTGGGAGTAAAACCTGCTAACTTCGCTGAGGCTTTTTTCTGAGTACAGATGCATATGATTGCACTGTTACTGAGTTCGTTTGCATGGTGGAGCTGTAATTCTACATCTCTCTCTCCCATCACACACACAGATCCATCCATTCCAGTCTGGTTTCAGGCCCTGTCTTGGCGCTGAAATAGCCTTGGTTGCCTGGCTGGTGACCTTGTTGGGGGAGTGTGCTGCTGTTGGTTCTCCTTGACCTTTCAGCAACTTTTGGCTCACTTGACAAGGGTGTCCTTCTTGGAACAGCTCAGGTGGGTGGGAGCTGGAGACACAATATTATGGTTCCTCTCCTACCTGCAGGTTTGCTGCCAGAGAGTAGTTGTGCAAGATTGTTGCTTGGCTCCATGGCTTTTGAGCTGTGGGGTCCTGCAAGGGTCCATTCTGTCTCTGTGCTATTCAACATCTAGATCAGGCACCCCCAAACTTCGGCCCTCCAGATGTTTTGGACTATAATCCCCATCATCCCTGACCACTGGTCCTCTTAGCTAGGGATCATGGGAGTTGTAGGCCAAAACATCTGGAGGGCCGCAGTTTGGGGATGCCTGATCTAGATGAAAACTACTGGGAGCTGTCATCCAGTGATTTGGAGCATGGTGCCATGAGCATGCTGATGCTCTCTTCATTCCATTGGAATCCTGAGAGGCTGTGAAGGTGTAGGACCAGTATCTGGGAGCAGTGATGGGCTGGATAGGGGCCTTTTAAACTGAGGCTGATGGAGGCGCTGTGGGTAGGTTGTTTCCATGTCTGGGAATTAGGTACACATCCTGTTGTGAAAGGAATTGCACTCCCCCTGGGAACAAGTTTGTAGTCAGGGTGTATCCATTGGTACCAAGTGGAGTTACAAGTGGCTTTTGTGGCTACGAGTGCTTATGCCCAGCTATGGTTAGCTGTTTGGACCGGGAGAGCCTGGTCTTAGTTGTTTATGTTCTAGTTATCTCCTGCCCTGATATATATTTAATAAACAACATAAGTTCAGTTTGTGTATTTTTTTAAAATGAAAATAATAATTAAAGTCAGGTCTCCAGGTACACAGACCACCCTATGGAATGCCTAGCTTGCAGATTAAGTAGTTTGCTTTTTACAGGGACACTCGCTAATCATGTCACATGCAAGAAATTTCCAGCCCTAGGAAACTAGGGGGGAAGCTGAGGAAGTCTTGTTTTATTGGGCTTGTGGCCAATATGTAATTTGTTTTCCGCACAGCCAGAAGAAATGTATGAGCAAGCTGCTAGAGTACAGCGCTGATGTCAACATTTGTAATAATGAGGGCCTGACAGCAGTAAGTCGTGCAATTTTGTTCCTATTACCCTTCACTTAAATATTGCCATTATATGATCATCCCTAAACTTGCTTATTTCACTGCTTGACCTTCTTCCGATAATCAAGAAATGTAATGAGCTATACTTACAGTCCTTGGTAGTTAATGGAAATAATACATCTTGTGTTCTGAAAATTGTAGTTCTGGCTGGTGATGCTGAATTGCTGTTTAATCTGTAAAATATGTTCATGTGCGCCGGGTTGTATTATTTAAAAATTCAGCCTTGTATAGTGACTTCTCACTCTAAAGATTTGACTTGGCATGTGATGTGAAACTAATGTCATAATCTGCAGTGGTGCATGGACTGGTGCAGCAATTATTCCCCATCCATTATCCTCAAAACTTGAGTTGTGCTGTTTTGTTTTGTTTTGATCACCACCACCAAATCCTTAGACTTTTACCTTATTTGAAGTAAAATACAAGACGGCTATGAGAGTTTAATACAGTGGTACCTCTAGTTGCGGACTTGATCTGTTCCGGGGTGCTGTTCACACCCCAAAAAGTCCACAACTAGAGCGCCGCTTCTGCGCACGTGTGCGATGCGATAGAGCACTTCTGCACATGCGTGAAATGCACAGATAGCTTCTGAGCATGTGCACGCGGTGAACCCAGAAGTAAACACTTCTGGGTTTGCCGCATTCGTAACCCGAAAGGACACGACATGAAGCGAATGCAACACAAAGTATGACTGTAATGGTTTTGCCATGAACACTTGAGCTGGAGAGCAGGATGGCAGAGTGCCTGTTGTTTGAAGTGCTCTGAGTGCCTTAAGACAGTGGCACCCAAACAGGCCACTGGCCACCAGAGGGAAGTGCCAGCTTAACTGCTACTGGGCAAAGGCTCTTGAAGGGCCTTTGCCCAATGTTGCTCTGGCAAGAGGTTTCTCTATGTGACTTCTCTATTGCACTGCCCCCTCGTTTTCATCAGCAGTCTCACTTGCCAGAATTCAGGAGCAAGTGGTGGAGAGGATGTGGGGAGCAGTGGATTGGCAGAATCTTCTGGTCCCAATAAGCAGTAACACCACTGTAAGCAACAGTGCAGTGCTCAACTTCATGCACTGTGACTACAAGCAAGCTTCTCCCATTGTCCCTTTCTGGTCTGGAGCTGGAAAGGTTGATGGGCTGGGCCTTTTCCCGGTCTGGCTGCCAAGCTCCAGCCTTCTTCCCAATCTCGAAAGTGTGGAGGTGGTGGAGATAACTGTTGCAATATTTTACGTCCATCTCTGTAGCTTTAAAGCTGGATAAAGTTTGCTCATCATGCTCACCCGCCTTGCTATTAGCACTGCTAAGGAATAGGCATGCTGCGGAATATTAGTTTCCTTGGGTGGGATGGCAAGCATTGTTGGAACAGCTGGGCCACGTAGATGTTTGGCTTTACCTGGCAAGGAGACTGTATAAAGACAGACAAGGGCAACTGCAAAAGTTGTATGTCATTAAACTCTTGCTGTTCGTTCTAGACGAAAACAATTAGCAACGTGAGTTCAAAGAGCCAGTGTGACATATTGGTTAGAGTGTTGGACTTGGGAGAAGCTCACTTGAAGCTCACTAGGCCAGCCTAACCTAACTCAGGTTACTGTTGTGTTCATAAAATATTGTGCTTATGTAGAGAAAGGTGGGATATAAGTTTAAGGTAATTAAAAAAAACCTCCATAGTGTTCCTGGAGCATCCCCTTTTTCATTGAGTATGTCTTAGAACAAGGCATCCCCAAACTGTGGCCCTCCAGATGTTTTGGCCTACAACTCCCATGATCCCTAGCTAACAGGACCAGTGGTCGGGGAAGATGGGAATTGCAGTCCAAAACATCTGGAGGGCCGAAGTTTGGGGATGCCTGTCTTAGAAGCTGAATTTGCAACCCTCTGCATGCATGTTGGAATCTGGGAGTCTTGTGTTTCTGGTATATTCATTTTCCTAAAGGAAGAGGAAAATGTGTTCCTTGCCTGGTGCAGGTTTCTGTGAGTCCCTCTTTCATGCACCGTTGGAAATTTCAAGTTATCAAGAGTGCTTGTTTATTCAGTACTCATGAATATTAAGCCATTGATTGGCACCTAAATCCCTTTTATAGGATTACAAATAACATTAATACTAATATTTCCCTTTCCCTCAAATTTCATTATTTAGATTTATTGAATTTACTTGCTGAATGTATTTCTCTCCCTGGTTGGTGTTTTGTTTTGTTTTTCGTATCCAGATCCATTGGCTTGCTGTGAATGGGCGAACAGAATTGCTTCACGATCTTGTACAGCATGTTACCAATGTAGATGTTGAAGATGCCATGGGGCAGACAGCACTTCATGTAGCTTGCCAAAATGGCCACAAGACGGTAGGCTAATGATCAAAACTTACAATTTTAAGGGCTTGCAATGTAAGTATTTTGTGGCAAAGAGGCCCATTAACAGGAAACATCAAGCGTTTGGACTCTCAACTGATGGTACTCCTAAGGAATTGCTTGTTCTTGTGGCTCTTTCGCTTCTGCTTAGAAACGGCTTTATAGTGCAGCTGATGAGTTACTTAGGAGATGACACATTTTTCTGCATCGTTGTTTCATGGATGCTTTTTACGAAAGTTAATTAATTGGAACCAGTCTAATAATTAGAAATATATAGTTTATTTTAATTGGCTTCGGTTGGAAACTAGATTTATACACAATGACGTATTCTACAAGGGCCCAAATTCAGTTGTGTGAAATTCAGTTGTTAATTCAGAATTGGTCCCCTTGAAATTAGTGAATAATAAATCTCTGCTGTTAAACTTGAAAATGTAGGTGGGAGAGAAATTAAATCTGTAAGCTTAACTATTTTTTTTTTAAAATATGTCTCTGTAAATGTTTTTTTTCCTGCTGTTTTTTCCCCCCGGGCCGGGGGGGGGGGCAGGGCGGTAACTCAAAGAAGTAACAGTACAATCCTAGATGTGTATACTTGGAAGTAAGTTGTGTTGAATTCCCCGGGGCTTAATCCTAAATAAATGGGATAGGAATGCAGCTCAATAGTGCATATTTGTAGATTATTTTCATTCAGTTTTTTCTTCTTCCCAAAAGACAGTTCAATGTCTTCTGGATAGCGGTGCAGATATCAACAGGCCCAACGTTTCGGGAGCAACTCCACTCTACTTTGCTTGCAGGTATGATTCGTTTTTGTTTTTAAATTATTTTATTAAATGTTGAAGTTCATAATATCTGAGGAAATCAGGAGAATGTTGACTTAGGTTTGCAAAATCTGTTCTTCACCACGAGGATCACTGAGAAACCTTGCATTCATCACCCTCTCGGCCTTCTTGAACCTGTTAATCTTGAATGGTACTAAATCAGGCTGGTGGCACACATAGCCTGGTAGTGGATGCTCTGACTGACACAGAGGTCTTTCCTGGCCTTGGTAACAGAGGTTCTTTCAAATGGAGATGCCAGGGATTGCATGCCAATCAAGTGCTCTGCCACTGAGTTAACTGAACTATGGTTCTTCTTGGCTGGAGCTTAATTTTTTATTTAATGCCATAATCAGAGTGTGATGTAGACTATGAGCAGGCAAACTAAGGTCCGTGGGCCGGATCAGGCCCAAATGCCTTCTGGATCCGTCCCGCGGACGGTCTGGGAATTGTCGCGTGGATCTCCAGCGCACACATTCTTTCCCTCTCCCTCCGTCTCCCTCACACGCTGCCGCCGGCGCCTCCTCCCTCCATCCCTCCTCCCGGCTTCTCTCCGCCCTGCCTAGAGGAGGAAGGGGGCTGGGCTTTGTTGGTGCCAGCAGCAGCAGCGCTTGAGCGGCTGCCATTTTAAGCTGCCCCTCCCCAGAGCCTTTTTTGTGAGCCACTCCACCGCCAGCAGCTGCTGCTTGCAAGACACAGGTACACAGCCACTGGGGCTCATGGTGCTCTTGCATCATTCCTCCCCCAATATAGTCTGGCCCCCCACAAGGTTTGAGGGACAGTGGACCAGCCCCCTGCTGAAAAAGTTTGTTGACCCCTGATGTAGATCATTACACTATACTGAGGATTTATAAATATTATAAACATTGAATCAGCACTCACTCAGTGTTTTTCATTGTATTCTCTTCAAATGCATTAAACTTCTTAGGGGGTGCAGGGATGGAATATGGTATGGGATCTTCTTTCCCTCAGTCCAAGGTTTAAACATCCCAAGAAAATCATTTCTAGGATGTCTTGAAGTCTTCTGTTTTCTTCTTTTTAAAATGTTTATTTCCCCCTCCTTTTGGTTGTAAGTACCATTTATATTTGAAAGCTAGGCAGAATTTATAATCACCTTGCTTCTATTTGCTGATCCAAACAATTCCCTTGCTGCTTCTGGTTTATATTTAGAAAATCATGATTACCCTTCAGTCAAGTGCCCTTAATACTTCTTTCATTTTTGAAATATTGCATGGATTCAGGAAGGAAGGCTGATAGAACATGCACTGAATGGATCTTATAACTTCTCTATGATTCATTTAGCCACGGCCAAAGAGACACCGCACAGATCCTTTTGATGAGAGGAGCCAAATATTTGCCAGACAAAAATGGGGTCACTCCACTTGATCTCTGTGTACAGGTACAAATTTGCTTCAGGTTTACATACCTTGCTTAAAACTACTGCTGAGTGCCATTGTAACCTTTTCCTGTTAGTTTGAGGGTGTTGCTGGAGGGTGGTGTTGTAAGTGGCTGTTGTTTCCTGTTTCTGTGCAATGGTAAAAATTATGTCTCTTCTCCGCTTTCCCCTTTGCCCAAGCAGAATGTGTAGGTTTCTGATGCAAGAGGAGCGTATTCATTGTACCACAGGGAGATGCATGACTTGCCCTCCATGTATTAGTTTGGGCCTGGAAACATGGAAAGAGGATTCACTAGTCACTTGTGCATCATGTGTCAGTTCCACATCCTAATATACAAAGCCCTAATTAGATTAATTGCCTACAGTTAGAGGCTTCTGTGTTCTGTGCAGCACCTGTGATATTACTGAAGCTAAGCAGATGTTAAATTCTTATGAAGTAACTCTTAGAACTCAAATCTGAACGGCTGGTTAGAGTAATTGTGTTTAGAGTTCTGCCTTGAATGATATTTCATCTAATCCTAGTCAATGAAATAAATGATTCCATGGAAATCAGGTCCCCCCACCAATGCTGAATCCAGCCATTAATGTATTCATTAAAAAATGCCACACTGGAGTTTTAAGTCCAACATTTTATATTAATTTAGCTTTTTTATTATTTGAAGGCATACTGCTTTACATATACACAATATCCAAAGTGGTGTACACTCGTACCTCGAAAGTCGGAACGGAATCTGTTCCAGAAGTCTGTTCGACTTCCAAAATGTTCGGAAACCAAAGCACAACTTCTGATTGGCTGCAGGAAGCTCCTGCAGCCAATCAGAAGCCCCGTCGGAGGTTCGGCTTCCAAAATTAGTTCGCAAACCGGAACAGTCACTCCGGGTTTGTGGCGTCCGGGAGCCAAAACGTTCGAGAACTAAGCTGTTCGAAAACCAAGGTGCGACTTTGTAGCACTATTAAGATGTAGCATAATCAATAAAACCATGTAAAATCTTAGTACAACCACAATTGCAATAGTAAGCACATTAAAAGAAAAACTTCAGTATCCTCTAGTTGGGAAATGCCTGGATCAATAAGCATGTTTTTAGCATGTGTAGAAAACATAGACATCAGCTACCATATCTCTTTAGGAAGGCTGCTCCACAGGGTAGGGAGGCTGCTCCACATTTTCTTGGTGTTCTGGAGATGAATTTCTAAGGGTTGTGGTATCACCAAGAGGGCCACACCTGCTTATCTCAGTGCACAAGCACGTCTATAAGTATGGTGTGCTTTCTTTGGGGAGCCAAGTTGTTTAGTTTTCACAATAGAAAGTTCTATAAGGTCCATGTTCAAAGCCAGTTTACACAGTAATTTGGAGTAGAAGTTATTTACGTGGTAGGAAACAAGCACAAATTGGGCTAATGTGTCCTTGCCTCCTCTTCCCACCCTAAAATACGTTATTTGATCTGAGCCTCTACCGTGTTTCTCATATTATAAGACACGTCTTATATTTATTTTTTCCTCAAAAAAACACACTATGGCTTATTTTCAAGGGATGTCTTATTTTTTTCCTCCTCCTGCCGCGGCTGGCATTGCTGCTGTGCCTATCACTATATCTTATTTTTGGGGTATGGCTTATATTCCTTGAATGCTTAAAAATCCTGCTATGGCTTATTTTATGGGTATGTCTTAAAATATGAGAAACAGGGTATATTCTCTCACACAAATGGACTTCCCTAACTTAAGAGTTGAAAAGGGAAGTTTCAATATTGAGATATGAGTTAGAACACTTACCCTTATTTTTCACTGCTATTGGTTTTTTTAAATTGACCTTGCTTCCTAGTAGCATGTCCCTTTAAAATTGTATCTATGTTTGTGTTTCATTTAAAACTCAGTGTATTTCAGTTACGACATTTTCTGAAGGATATGATTTAAATTATTGCTTAAATAAAAATCCTCTCTTTTCCAGGGTGGCTATGGAGAGACTTGTGAAATCCTAATACAGCACCATCCTAGACTTTTCCAAACAATTATTCAAATGACACAAAATGAAGAACTTAGAGAAAACATGGTGAATTCAGTTATCTTCTTACGTTTAGTCTCCAACCCAATGTGTTAATCAGCTAGGTTTTGCAAATTATAGCAGTTTTCCTTTTAATTAAAAAAAGTTGTATTGGTTTTTAAACAAATACAAAAACTAGAACCATTAACCACTTATTCAGCATTACATCTAATGGTGTTTGCTCTATCCAATGACTTTAGACATAAGCTTACAGATCCAGTGTTCAAACATGTTACTTAACGTAACCTCTCCACCAGGAAGATTGAGCAGTTGGTAGAACAAGGTCTTGAATTTGGCCGTTAACATAGTTAAAGAAAGAGGTCCACATTTCTTGGAAGGTGTCATAGAATCCTAGAATCCTAGAGTTGGAAGAGACCACAAGGGCCATCCAGTCCAACCCCCTGCCAAGCAGGAAACACCATCAAAGCATTCTTGACATATGCCTGTCAAGCCTCTGCTTAAAGACCTCCAAAGAAGGAGACTCCACCACACTCCTTGGTAGCAAATTCCACTGCCAAACAGCTCTTACTGTCAGGAAGTTCTTCCTAATGTTTAGGTGGAATCTTCTTTCTTGTAGTTTGAATCCATTACTCCATGTCCGCTTCTCTGGAGCAACAGAAAACAACCTTTCTCCCTCCTCTACATGACATCCTTTTATATATTTGAACATGGCTATCATATCACCCCTTAACCTTCTCTTCTCCAGGCTAAACATACCCAGCTCCCTAAGCCGTTCCTCATAAGGCATCGTTTCCATGCCTTTGACCATTTTGGTTGCCCTCTTCTGGACACGTTCCAGCTTGTCAGTATTTCAATTCATTGTATATCATTTCCCAGTAAGCTTTGACCTTGCTACAAGACCACCACATATGAGAAAAAGAACCTTCTTTCTCTTTACATTTCCAACACTTATTTGATTAAGATTTATGAGTCCAAGCTGGTCCTCAGCCCCACTGCTCAGAATGGACCCCCCCATCTCCGTCACCCATCTCCGTCTCTTTTTGTTAAGCGTTTAATTGCCCTCGTGTGTATGGTGAGATGCTCAAACATTGCTGCAGCCCATATATTACTTTAAAAACTATAGCAGTTTGGTGATAGCCCTACTTGTGTTAGAAATTATTGGTTGACGTTGGTTGGTTGGTTTAACATTTTAAATTACTGTCTGGTGTGATCAAAATTTTTGTGACTGTTTCCCTCCCTCCTGTATCTAGTTGCGGCAAGTCCTAGAACACTTGTCTCAGCAGAATGAAAACCAGTACCTTAAAATTTTGACTAGTCTTGCTGAGGTGGCTACAACAAATGGTCACAAACTACTCAGGTAAGTTGGGCCTCACCACAAATAATCTATTCTCTTAGGTTTCCTTTGTGTGTGTGTGTGTGTGGGGGGTTTCTCCTGCGATGGAATATTTTAACTCCCACCAAAGCACATTTACTTAAACACATAGGTTGAAAGGTTTTTTCTTAAGTCTTTGCTGCTGTCTGCCAGAAGAAACAAAGCAGGCCCGGATGTGCAACTACATTGTTGGCTTTTGTGTACGTGGATACATAATGTGTACCGTTTCTTCCTGTATCACTCCACTCCCCCTGCCCTGTGGTCATTTGGAAAGGGAAAATAGTATGGCAATTGACTGGGTGGCTTGCTCCCATGACCTAAATTCCCTTGCTCCCATGACCTAAATTCCCTATAAAATGCAGAGTTGAGGCAACAAAGCAAGACGTCTAAACAATGGATAGGCTGAAGAGCAGAGCTGGGGTGCTATGCCAGTGGAGAATTGACGGGTCTATGGTTGTAGCTATTTCGAAGATTTTGATTTGGGTCCTAAGGAAGTCTCTCCGTTATATTGAAGCCTTTCTTGTACTTTCCAGCTTGTCAAGTAATTATGAAGCTCAAATGAAGAGCCTGCTGAGAATCGTGAGGATATTTTGTCATGTCTTTCGACTTGGGCCATCCACTCCCAATAATGGAATTGACATGGGGTACAATGGAAATAAAACTCCAAGAAGCCAAGTGTTCAAGGTCAGAAAAGTAGTTGACGTTATTAGGAAGATAGACCTTAAAGAGATGAATTTCACAAAGCATGCATTCATTAATCAGGCATCTCATGAGGAGGACGTAAGTTTATTGATACCCATTTTAAGTTGGGACCACTTGTTTTTTCTTTGTAATCAATGCTTAACTTAACTGATTGCCAAAATGTTTTTCATTTTATTTCCCTCGAGATCATCCTGTGTAGCATGAAACGGAGTGCCCTAAAAATTGCATATCCCAGTCCTAACTTTATAAATATCATTGCTTCTGCTGATGTGTGATTGATATGATAGCCCATTTTGTGTGCTTGATTTTTCTGAAAAACCCTTGTGTTGTGTTTATAGCGAGACTGAAGAAGTGGGTCTACTGAGGTCGAGACCTTGCTGCTGAACTGTAGACCTTTTTTTAGTTATGGATCTCTTTTCTCCCTTTGCATAAAATCTAAGGTGGTTTTCTTGCACATGTATGAGTGGAAGGAGAGCTGCTTCTCTTTGCTGCCTCTGAGAAATGAGTGGGTACCACAACCACGTGGGCAATCTTTATCACAAGAGTTTTCTCACTCAATAGGCTTCAGATACTGTCCCCATATTGGCTATTGTGGAAATCAACCCTCTTTTTGCCCCTTTCCCTGTTATATTTAGTGACACATAAGATACAAGTGTGGCAACTGCAATATTTCTTCATACAACCTTTAGTATTGATATAATTATAGGCCTCCAAAACCTGTTGCCAAATTTGTCTGCAAAAACTACAAAGTTTTTGAGCACACTCAGAACATATGAACTGCTATGTTAGTTAGTATTTCATAGGAATAAGCTTATCATTGGGTCAGCAAGACTCACGGGTAGCAGATTATCTTGTCTGCAAGTTTAAAATCTCAGAAAAAGAGAGAAAAGAAACAGCAAGGGAGAAAGTAAATGTAAAAAGTTACCGCGTGAAAAACTATAGGAAAACAAGAGGAATAGGCAAAAATAACTTTCTCCTAGAAACACAAATGGATAGGAATTTGATTTTTAAAAATCCTCTTTTCACATAAAAAATTAGAATTTTGTTTAGGAGTGAATACCTAAGAAATCTGAAGTATAAAATAAGGCATGCTTATTGGAAGCTTACATTTCCCTCTGAATCTTTAAAGTAACGTTTTCTGAAATTTTGCTCTGGCATTCTTTCTGTGAAACCTCAAGCCTATTCACAGAAAAAGGGAAATATTTAAAGTGGTAGGAATTTGTCTTGGTCACTGCTTACCTTGTGCTAACTTTAAGTTCTGCTCTGTGGTCTATTCAAGGCTATGACTGGATTCTGGTTGTCGTTTGGTGCAGGGTCTGGTGTTCATAAAACCAGCATAACCCATAATGTAGACTTGATTTATACCTTTGGGGATCTCTGTAGCCCTTCTATCTGCTTAGTAGTTGTCTGCGTACTATCTATTAGTAACAATATGAAATGATTATTATTTTTTGGCAAAACCATAATGTCAGCATGGCTTTTAATCAAATGGGCTATTTTCCTTTGCAGATGCTCCACACAGATGGAGGATATGGCAGAAAACTGGTTTCATTTTTTTATAATATCGCTTTACTAGAATCCTAATAGCTTCCCTATAGTAATCTAAAATTACATCTATTGGTCTGCTTTAAATTCAGTTTCTCTTGTGCTTTGCAGCCTCTGGAATTACTCTGGCACTCATTAGATGAATGGTTAGCTCTAATATCCGCAGAACTGATGAAAAACAAAAGAGACTCTGCCAATATCACTTCTATTTTACTGAAGCAAAAGGGACCAGATCAACAAGATGGCGCTCCTACGCATATATTTGATGTTGCCGCATCAGAGAAGAGCACAACGTTATCTATGGACACGGGGGACCCTAAAATGTATGAAGTTGGCAGTACGCAAGAAGCGTACGCAGATTGCCAGGATGTTATTTCCGTGACAGCAAACCGGCTGAGTGCTGTCATTCAGGCATTTTATATGTGTTGTTCCTGTCAGATGCCTCAAGGGTAAGAAGCCTCAGACTTGCACACCTTTTCTTTTACAGAGTCCAGGTCCATAATGCTTTCTTTAAATAATAATAATAATAATAATAATAATAATAATAATAATAATAATAAGGTTGAAAGGTCGGCTGTAAACCTGAGGTTAGAAAAGGGATGAGAAGCCTAGGATGTTCTAGATTTTGTTGGACTCCAGTCCTGGCCAGCAAGGCTGGTGTTCAGGGATTATTGTATTTATCAGGCACCCCCAAACTCGGCCCTCCAGATGTTTTGGGATTGCAATTCCCATCATCCCTGACCACTGGTCCTGTTAGCTAGGGATGATGGGAGTTGTAGTCCCAAAACATCTGGAGGGCCGAGTTTGGGGATGCCTGGTATTTATAGTCCAACAACATCTGGAAGGTCACAGCTTTCTCTTTCCTGGGGTACAATCGGCCTTCATGAAGCTTTCAGCAATCATGGCGTAGCAATAAGTCATTTTGTGCAGGTTCTAGTAGCTTCCTGCGACCTCCGACTTTTTTGGACCAGCCGCTCCTAACAATTCCTACCGTCCACCACAACTTTCCAGATTCTAATTCTCCCCTAATTGGCTGGACCTCATTAAAGCTTTTCATTACACTGGTCGTTGCTTCATGGACTATAGTTTTCCCAGCACAGGCACGAGACAGGACCTTTACAGAAAATGTTGTTTAAGCTAAAACAGTGGTTCCGGGTTTTTATTTGAGAAGAAGAAAAGGCACCCTTAATAAAAAGCTGGCAGTCTAGCAAGTAACAACCCTCTTTTCTGGACAGCAGGTATCTTTGACAAAAGGAGTCATTGGATAACTTAAATTATAAATTGGTTTGTGTAAGCTTTTACTGTTACTACAAAGAAAATGACAGTTGCAGAAATTAGCCTTTCTCATTTAGGACCAATCTAGACCAGTAATTAGGCTAAGGAAATGCAGGCCTGACTGCCTAGGAATGTGTATCTGAAGAAGTGTGCATGCACACGAAAGCTCATACCAAAATAAAAACTTAGTTGGTCTTTAAGGTGCTACTGCCTAGGAATGTGTTAGTGATTTTTCACTTCCGCAGTGCCTCAGGGAAAAGTATGTATCTTCCCATCTTTTCATGTATTGTGGAAAGCTGAGCAGATGGCCTTTCTGTTATCTATATCACTGGAATACAAGGTCAGAAAAACATACTCTTCATATTTGCTTTGTAGATGTTAGGATTGCTGAAACTTGTACCCTCAGTGCCCAAGTTAGAACCATCTGTTTATGTTCAGTCGAATGTGATGCCAGCAGAATTCTAGAATATTGTTGGAAATAAAAACTAGTGTTCAAGGCTTTTTTGTTCCATTTTTGGGGGTATATTTTAAAACACCTTTCAGGGTTCAAACAATTGGCTGGGGTGGATGGGGAACATTTTCAAATTGTAGTGGTTTAGTGAAGGAGAGTCACTAAACCGCTACAATCTCTGGTCCAAATGTCTGCAGCCATAGTAACGGGAGGCTACAGGAGACATTTGCATACTGTCTTTTCTCCAACACAATGGTGTTGGTCCCCATTGCATGCTCACTATAATCCTGTGCTACTGTATTAAAGTTTGAGGCTCTGTCTTGTTAAAATTATATCTTTTGATAGATTGCTGCAGGAGGTTGAGGTCCCCCCCCCTATAAAAACAGCTTCTCTAATATGGAATGAGTGATTTTAAGAAAGCTGCTCCAGACTGAATTGTTTGGATTGCCTCCTAGAAAAGATAATGGTGTGACGGGTTGTTATCTTTAGATTTGGATACTTTGTTAATCTGATTTTTATTATTATTGCAGAATGACATCTCCTCGCTTCATAGAGTTTGTCTGCAAACACGATAATGTTCTTAAGTGCTTTGTAAACCGGTATGTTACCAGAAATTAACATTTTCATGAAATATTTCCCGTGAGATAAAAAACTTCAGTCTAATGGACTGAGTTTATGTAACTTGGTATGTTGTATAAAACTCCATTCTTCATATTCCAGTACTACTCCATAGAATGCTATAGTTCACTATAGGGTAGCTTTGAATGTGGGAGTCATCATGTTTGTAATATGTGCACTACCACTAGATCTCTTATCACACTTGCTTTATATTCATGATGAAACGTTTTTCAAAGTCAACCACTTCCGTCTATTTCTATGCTATTATTTCATTTGTGAGCACCTACTCCTTTGGAAGCACAGGAGTGGTATTTGCACATCCTCCGTAATGTGTGTGGGATTAAGAGGAATCATATTTTTTTTCAAAACTGGGCACATTTCTTAATCTTAATCTTTTCCCCCCAGAAATCCCAAAATTATTTTTGATCACTTCCACTTTCTTCTTGAGTGTCCTGAACTGATGTCCAGATTCATGCACATCATAAAAGCACAAGTGAGTGTTGAAAACATATTTAATGTGTAATACAAACTGTGGCTCCATTCTAAAACATAAAACATAATTGTTTGCCAAAAGCCATGTGGGTTAGAAGGGGATGCGGGTGGCGCTGTGGTGTAAACCACTGAGCCTTGGGCTTGCCAATCGGAAGGTCGGCGGTTCGAATCCCTGCAACGGGGTGAGCTCCCATTGTTCGGTCCCTGCTCCTGCCAACCTAGCAGTTCAAAAGCATGCCGAAGTGCAAGTAGATAAATATGTACCGCTCTGGCGGGAAGGTAAATGGTGTTTCCGTGCGCTGCTCTGGTTCACCAGAAGCAGCTTAGTCATGCTGACCACATGACCCAGAAAAACGGTCTGCAGACAAATGTCTGCTCCCTCGGCCTTTAAAGCCAGATGAGCGCCGCAAGCCCAGAGTTGTTCACGACTGGACTTAACTGTCAGGAGTCCTTTACCTTTACCGTTATGTGACTTAGAAGCCATAAATGAAGTTAAATCTATAAATATGCTATTCACCTTCATTTAGATTTATTGGTACATCTAATCCTCTGATTGCAAAAATGATAAGACTGATACAATAGTGTAATTTTATTATTTACATCTTGTTGAGAGAGAGACTATTCCCATTTCACACCTCTGGGAGACTGAGCCATATTGACTTGCTGAAAAGCTAGCCATATCTATATTCTGAAGTAGAAAATGTGTTTTTATTTAATTTTTAAACCGTATAAACTTCAGTTCAGATGAACAAAATCCTTTACGATCCTATTTTTCATTAGAATGTTATGTGAAAGGAAGCATAGGTTACATGTTTTTCCCAGGTGAGGAACCTTGGTTGAGAGAGGAAGACTTGCCATTCAGTGAGTTATCCTGAATTGGATTCAGTGTACTGCATGCCTACGGAGCTTTGAGCACCAGCTTGCTATACCACTAGGAAAATACCTTTGTAAACTGAGAAAGTTTTCAAAAGTAGCTTTGGCCTATTGCTATCCCAAGTTGTTAAAAGAACCAGTCAAAAAATCCACTGGACTAGCGCAAAGGAAGGCTCTTCTGGATCCTGGGCGTTCTATAACTTGGTGCCCAGCATAACCCTTTAATTCCTTCCTGTTTCATGATACACCTGACACACTTGATCTTGTGTTTTTCCCCCCTCCACCTAGCCCTTTAAAGATCGCTGTGAATGGTTTTATGAGCACTTGCATTCAGGGCAGCCAGACTCGGACATGGTTCATAGGCCAGTGAATGAAAATGATATTCTGCTGGTCCACAGAGGTAAGGAATTTTCACTCGAGCCATCCTCTCCATGCAAAGCCCTTCTGTGCAGACAAAAGTAAAGGAATTAATTGGTTTTCATATTTAGATTCTATTTTTAGGAGCAGCTGCGAAGTTGTATCTAAAGCAAATTGTGCAAAGCTGAAACAGGGAATTGCTGTCCGTTTCCATGGCGAAGAAGGCATGGTGAGTGTAATTGTGTATAATGTGTAAAAGCATAGTTTTTTATGAGATGCATTTTAAAATAACCCCTTAGGATAGCAGTTCTGAAACTCTCACTGCAAGTCTAAGCTAAGTAGGAGGAAAAACCTACCTGGGACTGTTTGCTCACTGATGGATATGCCAGGCTCTGATGTAGGTAGATCAAGAAGGAAAAAAATCTCTGAAAGCAAAAACTCTGCAGAGCAAATGCATATCAGAAGAATAATGTGTCACTTTTAGGGCTTTTGCTGTTGGCTGTGAACAGCGCAATTGTTTGTGATTCTGGTCAAAGTCTTTTGCAGACCCTTGGGAATATTGATACACCATTTCATATACCAAGACATACAGAAATGTGCTGGGCAGGATAACACAGTGTAAAAATTTGAGCCATGTTTCTTAAGAAGGATCACAAGACATGGTGGGCTTTTTTCTCTCTTAAAAAAATACATTATACAAATTGATATTTTTAACAGAAAAATATAGGACAGAAAAACGAATATAGGACAGAAAAAATAGGACAGAAAAATGAATACTGTATACAAAACTCTATCTGAAGTATTTCACCTCTGTGTTTTGCACCCAGGGTCAAGGCGTGGTACGTGAGTGGTTTGATATCTTATCCAATGAGATAGTTAACCCAGATTATGGCCTTTTTACTCAATCAGCTGATGGTAGGTTGGAATCTCCTTTCTCTTACAATAGCTCGAAGCTAATCATGAACAGCAAACCAAGACTGTGCCAGAAATAATCTAAAACTCTCAGAATTTTACATTTGGCTCTCAAAAAGTGTAAGTATGAGCCTTTTACAAGAGTTCACTTCCTAATGTATAAAGGAGAAGGTTTTGAGATTAAACATTCATCCGTGCTAGATTTATATTTTTTAAACTTTTACATGTATTCAATTATATTCCTTACTTTTTCTCTTTAAACCGCAGCTCACCCCAGTTTCCCAAAAATTGCTGCTTTAACACCCTTCAGTTTCAAGGTCAAGTTGCCAACCTTCAGCTGAAAGCTCCATTTGGCTTATTGATCAATTTCCTGGACTATGTGTTCTCGGTCTGAAGGTGGAACAGATAGTTTTGTGTAACACCTAATAAAATAATTCTGACATTAGGATTGTTTTTGTGAAAATGGAGATGTAGGAGAAGGAATAATATGTTGGCAACAAGCAAACATTGGGTGATGTCCAACAAAGTTTTTCCATTAATGTGAGGGCTTCTGGCTGAGCAATGAAATTTCTTCTTCCTATGCTTCTCCACAGTCTGTTCTGGGGTTTCCAAACTCCTCCAGAGCTGATTTGCAGAGCACATGTTGGGAGCAGATAGGAAGGAAAAGTTCTGTTGCACAAATGAAAGTCATTGCACTAACATTGGATACTGCCGATTGTTTTTAATAAAAGGTATCTTCAGAGTGAAATTTAATTTACAGTTGTACCTTGGAAGTCGAACGGAATCCGTTCTGGAGGTCCATTTAAAAACCAAAGCGCGGCTTCTGATTGGCTGCAGGAAGCTCCTGCAACCAATCAGAAGCTGCAGAAGCCCTGTCGGACGGTCGGCTTCCAGAAGAACGTTCAAAAACTGGAACACTCACTTCTGGGTTTTGATTGTTTGGGAGCCAAAACGTTCGAGAACGAGGCTGTTTGAAAACCAAGGTACGACTGTAAAATAGAAATTAAGGTTATATTTCTTGATTTTATTTTATTTCATTTTTAATTACAGTATTTTTTTTTAAAGTGGGATTTTGTTGGCCACATTTTCTTTTGTACTGATGCTGAGCTACAGAAAACAAATCAAATGTTAGTGTTTTAGACAGTTTGAAAGCCTGTAAGTGAAACCTAATACTTACATTTTTTTTTGACAATAGGAACCACTTTCCAGCCAAATAGCAACTCTTCTGTAAATCCTGATCACTTGAACTACTTCAGATTTGCTGGACAGATCTTGGGTTTAGCACTGAATCACAGACAGCTGGTCAACATTTACTTCACAAGGTCATTCTACAAGCATATACTTGGTATGGTTCCAGCAGTCTTGAATCTTCTCGTGATGCGCAGTGTATCATGCTAAAGAGATGTCTTGCACTGTATTTAAATTTCATTCTCACCCCATTCCTGAGCTCAGCAAGAGTTAGGTTGTTATAAAGATCCTCCTGTACTAATAGGGATGCTATGGACCTGAGCAGCAATTTGCAATGGAACTTTTTTCAAAAAATGAAAACCTGTTTCATGTCTGCCCCCATCCTCCTTTCAGATTTGTTTTGGCTTTTTAATTTAACTTGCTAAACTATTGAGTCAAATTCACACCTATTGGAATGAATGGGAAAATCAGAGCAACTGCTAAATTAACAGTTTTCCAGAAAAACATTTGTTTGTGAATATGGCTGTTATATATTTGCTATCCCTGCTGCCCTGCACTGTTTCAGTGTGTCTGTAGATGGCAGTGCTTTACCACAAATAAAACAGAACACAGCAAAAAACCGTTCCTGAACTAACAATGCATGAAGGGATTTTTCTTTGCGTTTTTCCAAGGTATTCCTGTAAACTACCAAGACGTGGCATCTATTGATCCAGAGTATGGAAAGAACTTGCAGTGGATTCTAGATAATGACATCAGTGACTTGGGGCTAGAGCTGACCTTCTCTGTTGAGACGGATGTGTTTGGAGCAATGGAGGAAGTGCCTTTGAAACCAGGGGGTGCAAGTATAATAGTCACACAGGAAAACAAAGTGAGTCGTTTTGGGTTATATTTGCATGTCATGCCTCTTGCCCCTTTCTAGCTGAGACCTGTGGCAGCAGGCTGGTTTTCCATGAAGCACAATGTGCCCTGAGCAAAACAGCACCTATTACTGAGATTGTGATCCTGTCCTGTTTTGACCTCTCCTTCTGAAGACTGAAGCAAAGCAACATTTGAGGCACAGGTACACAGTATGATCTGAATTTCTTGCAGCAAGCCCGCTGGACGAGCCTGTAGCAGCTTGATTCAGAAACATTTCTATACCACTCATTAAAACCATCATTTGAAACTCACATGCCACAGATATAATCAGAAAATATAGGACAACTGAAGTGAATCGTTGGGGGAAGTCTGAGTAAAGAGAGATGTTTTTAAACAAATATCAGAAGTACCCTAGCACATTCTAGAATAGCTGCCAATGTAGAGGGCTTAACTTCATCTAGATCTTGCATCTTCATCTAGATCTAGATGGTTTAGTTAGGGACTCTTCATGTCCTTAATGTGAATTAAGAACCTCTGAGCATGCACAGAGTATCTCTGCTTCACTACTGAGTAACCACACCCAATGCACACAACTGCTCAGAAGCAAGTCCTATTGAGTTCATGGGACTTATTCCCGGGCAAAAGGGCATCCTATTTTCTGCCTAAATATCCTTCTCAGGAAGATCTCTGTGCGTGGATATCCATTCTTACATTTCCATGCTGAATCTTTTTAGAATACCCACCTGCCATGTTAGCCAACGGCCACCTGGTGTCACTTTGTTGTGTTTGGGGCGCTTTGGATGCTTTCATAATGTAGGACGCTAATTTTTGTTGAAACAAAAGAGAGTTTTGTGCAGGTAATACAGTACCTGTTTGTGCTATCCTGTGTCTTGATCTTTTTTAACGTTTTATGGCAGCCAAGTAGACCAGGCACCCCCAAACTGCGGCCCTCCAGATGTTTTGGCCTACAACTCCCATGATCCCTAGCTAACAGGACCAGTGGTCGGGGAAGATGGGAATTGTAGTCCAAAACATCTGGAGGGCCGAAGTTTGGGGATGACTGAAGTAGACTATTCCCCACATTGTGCATGAAGATGAACATTCCAGTCGTTGAAGAGTTATGTGTGCCTGTGAAAAAAGGCAAATATTGTCCTTGCTTCCAGTATTTGTTTGTGAGGAAGGGTGAATGTGATGTATCATGCAACTACTACGGTACTAGCCGCTGCCTGTGATGTCTATTCTCTACCTCCACTGTCAGAAGTAGTCTGCTTCTGAATTTTGGTCGCTAAGCATCATAGGTGGGCAGAGTGGTGTTGCGCTCAGGTCTTGCTTGCTCACTTCCCAAAGGCATCTGGTTGGCTACTGTGAGAACAGGATGCTGGATGAGAGAGGCTATAGGCCTGGCTTCTGTTCTTAACAACTGGAATTCAATGTTGCCCTTAAATTCTAAGGGTGGAATCAAGGGAGGAGTAAGGGGGTGCGGTGGGTGCCCCAGGTGTCACCACTGAGGGAGGTGACAAAATGCCGGGTGGCACTCACCGTGGCGCCTGTAGCGCGCCCGAGCCACGCGTCTCCTGGGAGAGATGCGGTGGCTTGGGCGTGCGCAGGCTCCGTGCTGCCCAAACTGTCCGCCCGCTGCCTCCCCCCAGTTGTAGGGCGGCTGAGTGGGTGGAGGCCCTGCAGTGTGCCCCGCCCCATGGGCGGCTTGCTCCGCCCCGCCCCTGGCGCCTGAGTGGCTTCCTTTGCCACTGGGCTGAATCCAGGTAACTTGTTCTCTTACTGCAAGGATTTCCACTTGGTCAGAGGGACATCGTCTCCCTGCATGCAGCCTGTGCCGCCCTCAGATCTGCTGTGGAGGCTTGGGGGAAAGGATGTAAGTTCCTTTGTGCAAGTGAAAATTCTTGCTGGGCCAGAATGCGTCTGTTGGATACCAACCTTAGGGTCTGTGTAGTTGTTGGGATATGTTAGTAATGTGACTCTCAGCACTGAAAGACTTGTGACCTTTATATATCCCTACAAACATCCCTTCCTGTTTAGGGAAGTTTTAAATGTTTGATGTTTTATTCTGTTTTTAATCTGTTGGGAGCCGCCCAGGGTGGCTGGGGAAACCCAGCTGGATGGGCGGGGTATAAATAATAAATTATTATTATTTATTAATCATCTCACTGCAGATTTGAAGATTCATATCTTGCTGTTCCGCATGGGTGGTGGCCTCCAGTAATAACTTTAGTGCTGTTTGGATCTGTGGTCGCTGGCTATGGTGGTTGTAGGCAAACCAGATTTGTATAATGTTCAGTCTGAATGCAGTAAAATCTTAAGCACGCCATTTGCATTTTAGCGGTAGACCTCTGTACAATTTTTGTCTCATGCTCTTTTGCAATTAGCTATTGAACCAAGCTGCTGGGGGTTGTCACTGCCTGATAAAGTAGTTACATTCACAATACTTGAGAAAGCTTAAATAGATGAGGAATATTTGTCTATGTTTCAGTATTTGCTTCCCTCTGAAGAACCTGCCTCATATATAGGTCAGATGCAGCAAAAACTGAGCATTAAGTTCGGCATGGACCCCCATAGTTTATAGTTCTGCACTTTTGGCTCTGTCTTTATCCTGCCTCGTGATTCTTTTCCTTTGGAACTTATTTTGGGCATGGTAGAAAGGAGTGAAATATTTTAAAAGTATAAGCCAGAATTGTACGACTTCAGGGATTTTCATATCTTTTCAAATTAGGTCCTGCATACCTTCAAATAGCTTGCCTCAGCACCTGTTAAGCTGTTCAAATATTTTTTCAAAAGTGTTCGCATTTTTAACAGGTTTGAAATACAGATGTTCTTAAAATGTGAACATCCTGTTGATTATAGAACTGGGCCTCTGGGGATCTCCACAAGTGTTCAGAACGTGGTCTACTTTTATGACAAAACAGATAGTGGTTGAGTCTTACAAAAATGCAAATAGGTACATGTGAGTTTGCATGTACAGTACATGCACCTTTGAGCTGCCGACGCATTTATCTGGGTCTATGGATAAACGTTACATCTTACTAGAATTTTGCATGCCGTTCCTGCTGTATGTGAAGGAGTATATACCTTTTGATTAATTGGTTTGTTTGAGGGTAGAGGCCTTGGAAGATGATTTGGGTCATGTGAAGAATGGGGTAGAAAATATGCTGCTCAAAAAAAGGAGAGAGTAATATGTGGGGTTCCATGCAGGTGTTTGTGCGGATAAATCCTTTCATGAGTTGATGGGAAAAAGGATGAACCAATTATATGAGTGCAACTTGCCTAAATTAACATTCAGAGGGTGGGCACAGAACCCCGAGACTGGTGACTGGCCGCCAGGACCATATAACACTGCTCCTTAAGGATGTTCACTGGTTCTGAGCACAATTAAAAGCGTCGGTGCTGACCTTTAAAGCCCTAAACGGCCTTGGCCCAGTATACCTGAAGAACGTCTCCATGCCCATCGCTCAGCCTAGACACTGAGGTCGACCTCTGAGGGTCTTCTGGCAGTTCCCTCACTGCGAGAAGTGTAGTTACAGGCAGTCCTCCCCCCCCTTAAAAAACCGTTTAGAGGTACTCTTATTTTGACTCAAGAAAATCACCATTTTATAGTGCAAATCGGAGAAAAATAAATACAGTAAATGGACAAAAGTACAAAGATTCCCAAAATGTTTAGGGGTATGCTTACCTCTGCGCACCCCCAGAAAAAAGCACTGGTTACAGGGGACCAGGCAGAGGGCCTTCTCGGCAGTGGTGCCCACCCTGTGGAACACCCTCCCCTCAGATGTCAAGGAGATAAAGAACTACACAACTTTTAGAAGGCAGCCCTGTAGTGAAAAGGTTTTAATGTTTGACAATTTATATCTGCTGTAAGCTGCTCAGTGGCTTGGGAAAACCAGCCAGATGGGCAGGGTATAGATAAATCATGAATAATAATAATAATAATAATAATAATAATAATAATTCTATACTACCTGTACAATGGAATTCTTTCTGAAAAGGCCAGCTTACACATCTCTCTCCGTTATGCTTCGGTTGCCTATTCCTTCCATCTCCTCTGTTGGAGCTTGGGCAGTAAGCTCTTTTAATGCAGCTGCCCTTTAAAGCTTACACTACTTTATAAGCTCCCCATACATTGCTGCTATTATTACAGTGCCGTCAGAGTTACTGTGCTTTGTTTGTGACAAGCGTAAATGTTCATGAGGGCATGAGGTTTATTAACAACGAAGACCCTTCTAGAAGAAAGGGAAGAATCGCCGGTTCATTAGGCACTGGGGGTCAATCTGCCCACATCAAACTAGGCTTGAGTGCTAGATTTCCGACTGGCCACTGAGAAGCTTTCTATTCTAAGACCCATCAAGCAGTGGTGGGAGGTTTGAGCAGAGGGGAAGAGGGAATTGGGAAGTGTACAAACAGAAGTTTGTAGAAAACAGTGCGAAAAACTATTTACTGGTGTCTGTGCAGCTGAAACTCTACACATGTGCAGAGAGAGAAGTATAAGTATGCTAACAATCATAGGTATGCAATACCCTCACCAAAGTCTTCCCTTCAGTATTCTGATAATTGTCTCTTAACTGCTATGTACAGTGGTACCTTGGTTTAAGAACAGCTTAGTTTATGAACAACTTGGATTAAGAACACTGCAAACCCGAAAATAGGTGTTTTGGTTTGTGAACTTTGCCTTGGAATAAAAACATGGTTTGCTTCCTGTTGAGTGTAAATTGAGTCCCCCGCTGCTATGGGAAAGCACGCCTTGGTTTAAGAACGGACTTCCAGAATGGATTAAGTTCAGAAACCAAGGTACCACTGTAGTTCATTGTAATTTTTTCTAAATAAAATTCTAAGCAATATCTATATATCTATATAAAGTTATCAATTATGTACACAGATGAAATCAGCAACATATAAAAGCAAAAAAACTAAATTGCATTGTGAAAGTCTTCAAATAAAAAAGTTTTTAGCAGGCATCTTAAAACAGTATAATAAATGTTCCTGTCTAAATAATTGCTAACCATGTTGTTAAATAAGTTAATGTTTTAATTCCAAAAAAGTTATAATTCCAAAAAAGTCTGTAAATACATGTCAAATAAATGGGCTTCACAAGACTTTGTCCCCCAGTATTTAATGGCCTTCCTTGGAAACCTTCTACCAAACATTCTTAATTTTTTCCTCTAACTTTTTCGCCTTTCTAGATTACAGATTGACCAGAACTGGTTTCAGATGAGCGAATAAAGCACTGAAATTCTGGTCAAATTGGATTGGATTTGTATGTGTCACATAACTATATACCTTTTCAGGCAGAATACGTTCAACTTGTTACTGAACTTCGAATGACAAGAGCCATTCAGCCTCAAATAAATGCTTTTCTCCAAGGCTTCCATATGTTCATTCCACCTTCTCTGATACAGTTATTTGATGAATATGAACTGGTAAGTAAAATGCCCCATCTAAGTTGCGTCAGATAGCATTCAGTGTGATAGAACAGCCATAATGTCTGTAATTGGATGGTATTGAAGCTATCTGCTTTCAGGATTGCATCCAGCCATGTCACTCAGCTGATAGCAAGGCTTCTGTTAGTAGAATGGGGAAGAGAGCAGTTTTAATCTATTTCCCTCTGCTTGTGCACTGCAAGGTCCCCAACCCCCTCACCTGATAATGCAGGGGGCTGGCATCAGCTGACCATTGAAGAAAAGCATGGCTCAGCATTTTACTTAATTTTGTTGGAGATGGGTACAGTGTTTTATGCAACTTGGTTTTTCTTTAAACCCTCAAGATTGGGTTATTTCACGTGACTCTGAACTTCTGCATCCATTAATGGAAACATTTATTTATTTGTTTGCAGTGCCCCCTATTTTGAATCATAGTAATAATATTTGAAATACCAGTATTGGAGCTCTTTCTTAAAAAAAATACCAAAACCTCACCCAGTTTAAAAATTGTATCAGATTAACACCAGCTGTTTTCAAATTAAAATTCCCTGGCAAATTCACAATCTTGGTTTGGTTATCTTCTTTTTTTTGAAGGAACTGCTGCTTTCAGGCATGCCGGAAATTGATGTCAGTGACTGGATGAAAAATACAGAATATACAAGTGGTTATGAAAGAGATGACACTGTTATTCAGGCAAGATCTCCATGAACTGGATAAGGGCAATTAGATAACAATTGTGTATTTCGGAGATTAACTTCTGGGTTAAAATAGTATTGTGAGAATGATGCATAACCGAGTTATTTGAATCAAGCAGTTATTAATTTCCATAACTTAACAACATCAAATGTATAAGCATGTCCCGTCTTTCGGCTAGTGTACAGTTGAAAAAGAAACCAGCTTAGATTTTTTAAATATGCTTTCTTCATCTAGTGGTTTTGGGAAGTTGTAGAAGAACTGAGTCAGGAGGAACGAGTATTGTTGTTGCAGTTTGTCACTGGGAGGTGAGTACCCTTTTGTAACATTTAATGGTAACATTTCAGATAGTCATTCATTGAAGATATTTTATAATACACAGAGTTGTGTCATATAATTCATTTAGTCATATCCACTCAATGGCATATTGATTTTCAGGTCTGAAATGTCCACTATCTTACATCCCAACATCATGACTGATTAATCCTTGGTCAAGTGCTTGGAAATTTTCTGCCATCAACTTTTGTAACCCCCATGGATTAATTCTGCATCGTACGCATACTTAACAGCTTTTCTCTTTTTTGGAGTTATTACCAATCCTGTTTCAACAAAACCAGGTTCTAGTTTTAGTATTCTGACAACTGAATAAATGTGCTTTGGGGCCTCTTCCTTGAGGAACAACCAAATATTTGGTTGATAACATGATTTGTCACATAGCACTGAAATCCTCACCATGTCTGCTCAGACATAACTCCTGTTTACTTTAATGAGGCTTATGCCCAGGTAAGTATGGTAATATTAGGGTTACAGCCTGTGTTACCTGCTCTTGTAGCAGTAAGAAAGGCCTTAAGAAACTTGTGAAATTTATTCTAGACTTGGTGGCTGAAGTTGTTTCACTCCTGTTAATGGGGAAAACTGTTCTTTCAGTCTTTCCTCTTTTTGGTTGCTCTCCAACCCATAAAGCTCCATTTTTATTAATCCATATAATCTTCTTCCTTTGGTTCAGTCGTCCACTTGCTAGCATGAAATCAAGCTTTACATTTTTGTTGTTGTTATACAAATCATAGAATCATAGAATCATAGAGTTGGAAGAGACCACAAGGGCCATCCAGTCCAACCCCCTGCCGAGCAGGAAACACCATCAAAGCATTCTTGACATATGCCTTATTCACGCTTATTCAAGCTCATTCAAGCTTATTCACATTTGATGGAAAAGACTACAATTGACTAAAGAGGCCAATCAGGTTTTAGCAGAGTAAGAAATCATTGGACCTTGGAGCCGCTGAATGAGAAATAACTATTAGGGTTGCTAGGTGCTATTGAAATGCATGATTACATTACCCATTTCTGGTCTCCTCCTCTCCTGTTTGCTTATTAAGGAGCAACTATGAGAGGGCCCATTTAAGATCTCTTAATGCAACTTCCTTTCTGTGGAATATAGCAGCAGGGGGCTGGAATTTTGTAGGTTATTCTTGTTTGCAGTTTTGTTGAGTGAGGGAAAAGAGTTAACTTCCCTCTCTTGCGATAACCCTGGTTCTTATATATACTTACACCCACCCCATGCAGAGTCTATTGGTGAAATCATGTATTTCACATATTGTCTTCTTGGGTCCTTGGTCTACTATAATTGCTTATAAAAAGCTATTTTAAAAACACGTTCTTTTGTTACGCATTACAATGAAATGTGTTAGGCATCTGTTTTCGTTTAAGACAGCAGGACTGAGAGATCAAAAAGGGGGTTGTCATATTTCAAACATGAAATGTAGATCTGATTAATGTTGAGCAAGCTTTCTGTGAGGTCATTAATGAATTGGCTGTTTATAAAGCATATTTATGAATCTACTTATGAACAGTGAGTTATGGCTTCATTATTGATGAGGAATGAAGTTACACCCCCTTAGTATCCTAAAAGTATTCTAAGCTTCCACTATGCTGAATTTGTCTGTGGAGAGGTTAGGCTTATTTTCAGTATAAGCAAAATCCCATTTGTAAATCCTGTGTGTTGTGTGTGACAAGTCTTTCCTGATGTTTGTCAAGCCTGTCTTTCTGTAACCCATTTCAATTGCTCTCTAAAAGCTGTGTCTGTGCGTGTTTAACTATGAATTGTGTCCAGATTTGCTATTAGCCGCTTGGCTCTCTCTGTTCAGCATCTGGATCGTAAGTTTATCCTAAAACCAGAGTAAACGTTTAGTGCCACTTGAGAGAACAATCAAATTTCCTTCTGCAGCCAGAAACCATCAAATTAATTTCATTGATCTACGATAATAACAATGATAGGTATTATTTTGCAGAAGTGTCCTAAGCACATCTTGTGCTTCTCTTCCTTTTAATTTTTGTTACATCACGCGTAATAAGAGTGTAATTCCACTGTGGATATAATAGTATCAGGGGGATGCATTTGACTTTAGTGTTTTAGAAAGTTGCTCTGCTTCGTATGCATTCTGGCTTAAGTTTGCTTCCTCCCTATAAATGTCAGCAGAAGATATCTAGTAGCCTTTGGTTATTTAATGTTCTTTGGGATTTTATTAGTACCATTGCCTAGTTGCAATGGTATTGTGGTTTTTTTCCTTCAATGTGGTGCTGCAAACTCAAGCTTCCTTTTGCATAGCTACATGTTAACAGTTGGTGAATTTAGCTATGAAATGGAATTTTACACACACACAAAAAAGCTTGATCAGTGGCAGGGGGAAGAAACTGTTGTCTGTGTACCTGGCCAGGTGATTTGGCTTATGGTTTCGTTCTCTCAGGCCCTCTGCCTGCTGCAACCCATCTATGAAACAACAGAAAAATCAAAGCATAAGGTAATCTATAAGTATAGTTGCAAATTTCGACCTGTCTTTCAGGGGGGGGGGGGACAGTCTCTTGGGTTTACTCTGAGCTATGCTGAGTCATCAGGATTGTCTGGGCCCAGTAAACTGTGTGTGGATTGGCTCCTCAAACCGACCAGTGATGTGTTGAAAGGAATGACAGCTTATGTACAATTTAAAACTAAAACAAGTGCCTCTGGGTGAATTAGAATTGCAGATGGTTGTCTTACCAGTACTGTGGTTTGTAGCATGCCTAATCACCCTGTTTTTTTAAAATAAATAAATAAATAAATAAATAAATAAATAAATAAATAAATAGTTTTACGCTCGGGAAGGGTTAGGGTTGGAGATGTGGGGCAGGGAACAAAAGACCCATGGCTTAGGTTCCATAGACCATCCTCTAACAATGCCCTGCTGCTTGGACATGACTTCTAATGTATGAAATAGGAACCTGATAGACCATTGAACTTCTACTACCAGGTCACGATGCAATCCAATGTGGGATGCTGCTGCTGCTCCACCATGCAAATATGTGGTGAAAAAATTAAGAAAAGGGCACCCAAATGCTTTTTTGTATTACTATACAAAGGATTACTGTAATAGGCTATTGCCTAATAATGCCCCCCCCCACCCAAGTGTTGGAACTCTTTAAGCATCTGTATAGCCAATAGAGAGAAAAAAAAGGAAGAACAGCTTTTGGAAGGTCACTGCTTCTAGACCAGGGATCAGCAACCTTTTTCATCCATGGGCCGGTCCACCATCCCTCAGACCATGTGGTGGGCTGGCCTATTTTTTTTTGGGGGGGGGATAAATGAATTCCTATGCCCCACAAATAACCCAGAGATGTATATTAAATAAAAGGACACATTCTACTCACTGATTCCTGGACCATCCGCGGGCCGTATTGAGAAGGCGATTGGGCCGCATCCGGCCCATGGGCCTTAGGTTGCCTACCTATGTTCTAGACAAAAATAGCATTAAAAGTTTGAAATAAGCAAGGCTTGTAGAACTGGGGATGAGGAATCTTTGTCATAGTGGAAATGATTTTATTGGGTTATGCTGTAGAACAGGAATGGGAAAACATATCCCCTTCCATGTCAGGGCCCATATTCTCTTGAGGGTATTCTGTCAAGGGCTGAAATTGGTAGTGGGATGTCTTCAACCTCTTTATTTCAATGCTCCATCCCTTTATTTCACTTCAGGTTCCCCCTATTTGCTTGTAATTTAGTGAGGACCACAGGTTCCTGGGCCTGTCTTAGAAAGTGTAAGGAGGTGATTTAGAAAAGAAGCAAAACTCCCCCCCCCCTCTCACACACACACAACTACTTCAGCTCCTTATCTGATTTCAGCATCATTCAGAACAGATAAACTTGCGGAATGTATATTTGCTGGCACTTCTCAAGAGAAGGAATGCTTGAATATGTTACTGTTTTAGAATGAATATATTATGTGGTGAATTGGATTTGTTTATTGGGAATGGCTGTGGAGGTTATTTAAAGTGCCTGAAATAAAGGTTCAGATAAGAGAGACCTTTATCTCAATTAGGAATGCACACACACATCCATATCCATAAAGGGATGCCAGAATGATGATGAAGCTGTAAAACCTTTTCAAAGTGAACACCTTCCAAATGGGGATTAAACACAGCACATATGGCAACCAACTTTTTCTCAAATGCAACGTAAGCCAGGAAGGAATTGAAAAAGCAAATTCATGTGGATAATCTTTTTTAAAAAAACCTCATGATTGGAAGCAAGAAACCAGACAGATAGGAAATAAAAGCTTTTTATGGCAACAGGTATAAAAGGGAGTACTGAAGTAAAATGAGGAGATTGTAGGAAAGCACAGACGATGCTTGGCTTCATTCTTTACTAAAAAAGATACCTGTAGTGTATCCACAACTGAATTGTTGCTTTCTGGCAGTATAACTAAAAGGGTAATCAAACAGACAAAACAGGAAGTTCTGGGACTTAAATCATGTTCAGTTTGGAACTAAAGTAAACCTTGTTGTATTGTTTTATTTCAGGTTTTATGTGAGTGTTTTCAAACATTTCATTTTGCTACTGTGTTGGATTGTATGTGTGTTGCCCTGGGCTCCCTTTGTGAGGATGGAAGGACCACAAACATAACAAATAAATGTTGGTTGTGCTGTGGATTCTTATCCTGTCATTCTGTGCTCCTGCAATATGGGACAGTGATTAAAAATAATCCTATGTTTTGTTTGTGAGCCAACATTTGAAAAAGTGGCACAGACATGTTTTTAAATAAATACAAAACCCTTTGTGATGTGTCAGTTAAGGTAACATCTCTAGGAGCCCTGGGCTCCTAGAGTGAATGATGTAAAAATACCACAATTAAAAGCATCTATGAGACACATCTGTAAAACTAAATATACAAAAGCAATACCAGCTGCTGAAATTCCAGTGCTTGAAGAGTTCAGATATGAAACCAATCCTGAACTTAACTAAAATAAGTCATAGGAGGAGAAAACTGCAGGATGCCTAATGCAACATTTTTCTTAAAAGAAGACTTTGTTGATGATTAAGGGTGAAATATTTCTAAATATTTCTTGTGAGGAAAACAAATACCCAATATTTATGTTTAATTCTGTATGTTCCTAAATACATCTATGAGGTGAAAATGTAACCCACTTTCAGTCCTGCCTTGTGAACTCTCTTGCAAAGTCTATTGCATTTTTTTAAAAGCAAGCTCATGTTAAAATTTAGCTTTGAAACCTGGAAATCTTGCATTCCAGTTTCTATTTCATGTGAAATCTTTGCATTAGATACTAGTTAGTACTTCACTTTGGGGGTATTTGAATTTCTCACTTGTTTATTTGCAGTGCTATAACTGGATGCTTAGCTAACTTTCGTAGTTCCGCTGGAAGCCAAAATGCGAATTTTAGCTCCATATAAAACGGAGGTCTTTGCATAGGAAATTATTAGGAATCTGCTGACTGGTTTTAATATAATGAGGGAATGGTAAATAGGATGACCTGCATATGATGAGGAACACAGGGTTGCCAGCAAAAAATAGCAATCTCTGTGAGGTTCCCCACCCCCACATTCCTGAAGGCTACTGAGAAATATAGCTACGCATTAGTTTGACATCAGGTTGCTATTTTCCCCTCAACTAAAGTTGTACTCATGCATTTGCTCTAATTCATTGGGGACCCTGATTTCACACAGGACTCTACTCATGTTCAAGTGCTTTGCACATCTCCTTTTAAAAAAGGGAGAAAGTTAGGAACCGAGTTGAGGGAGTGGGAGCCCAGTGAATGTAGGACATATGGAGCAGGGCTTCTGCATATGACCTTGCCTCCATCCTAACTTTGAGCACCTTTCTGTCTAGTTCTCCTCTTAGTGGCCTTGATCCAGGCTTGCCTCTCCCAGTTTGGTGCACTCCAGATGCTTCAACTCTCTGTCTCCAGCCATTTGGGGGGGGGGGAGAGAGCAGGTTCGGAAGGTGCATTCGAACTGCCGACCTTCCGATTGGCAAGCCCAGGAGGTTCAGTGGTTTAGACCACAGCGCCACCCGCTCCCTCACCTCTGCAGGGGTGAGTGGGGGATAGATGAGTGGGCATGAATGTTAACTTTGCATTTCCTCCTCTTGCTTCCCCTTGCCCCTCCCCAGTACGGAATTGCATTCACTAAATAATTATCATTGAAAAACGACAATGTACTGTAAATACTGCGCAAAAAGTAAATTATGATAATGATGATCACTGAAGCACTTGCGCAAGTTAAAAGGATGTTTTATCATCTATTATCTATTATCATTTTTTCACCACAATTCTGTGCAGTGATTATTTCCAGTTTTAGGGAACTGAGATCACTGCATTAGTGGCTTGAGCTGACGTTGAGCCAGGACTTCTTGGCTAGTATATGCTAGCCATTCTGCTCCATAAAAAAAGACAGTAACAAGAACTATAATAATTTGGTGTTCATCATAAATGATTGCTCAATTGTAGACCGCAGAAATACTAACACAATAGTATAAGCACTCTAAATACTTAGAGGGTATTGGTGCCAATTAATGTCTGCCTATGCACACATTGTATTTGAACTTTTTTTTTACTTGTGTTGCAATACAAGTGGAATTTCAGCTGAATTTTAATACATACTGATGGTATATCTGTTAATAACATGCATATTAATAACTGCAGTAAATAAATGTTTAACATCCATTGTAATGCCTTCTTTGTGTTTCTAGTTCCAGGGTGCCCCATGGTGGCTTTGCCCACATAATGGGTGGCAGCGGATTGCAAAATTTCACAATTGCTGCTGTGCCATATACCCCAAATCTTCTACCAACATCAAGCACATGGTAGGTTAAATAGCCTCATTTAAATGCATGGAGAACATCCCTTTGTTTTTCATTTGCTTTCCTTTTGTAGAGAGGGGCAAGAATTCTTCAAGATCAGAATTATATCTTCGTATAAGCTCATCAGAGAAATAAATGCCTCTGGTCAGTATCATTAGCCAAAGCAGATCTGGTTGTTCTAGTCATAAGCTATAGGTGTTTCAATTATTTCTTCCACACTGTTGAAGAAAGAATTCAAACTTGTTGTATAGTTTTAATGGGCAGCAGTACAATCTCACTAAAGGATACTTCATGTTAAATTGCTATATTGCTTTTCTTTTTCTTTTAAGCTAAGAGAAATGTCTCCCTCCCCCCCAACCTGGAGAACATCTGAATACTAAGGGGGACTGCAATGCAGCAGCGCGTTTTCTCCCTGTAAACTTCATTTTCAAGGCTTTGGGATCTGAATGCAGATTTGAGAGTTCAGTGTTTAGCGTTGATTATCTTGTGCAAGACAAATGTTTCTTTCCAGATTGCATATTCTTAATGGGATGCTTTCCTCTTTTCGTTTTAGTATCAACATGCTGAAGTTGCCCGAGTACCCCCAAAAAGAGATCCTTAAGGACAGGCTTCTTGTGGCGTTACACTGCGGAAGCTACGGTTATACAATGGCATAATGAAGTCAGACAACGCCTCTGATTACCGATGCGGAATTCAGAGTGGCAGAAGTAATTTAACAAGCTGTCAATAAGAAGATGATGTTGGTTGGAAAACAACTTGATTTCGCAGTCTGTGAGCGGGATTGACTTCCATTGCAATTCAACCAGTTTTTCCTCTTCCTGTATCTCATCCTGATCTTGAGATAGCTGTTTCATGGTATACCGAGTACATTATAGCTTCAGTTTTTAAATGGTGGTTCTGTATTAAGCATGTCATACTTTCCCCTTTCATCTCTCAAATAGGAGGTTTCCCCCCATCTGATTCTGCCTGCTCTTTATCAGATCTTTCAACTTGGTGCTTTCCCTCCCACTCAAAGGCCAATTACTCATGAGGGCTGCAATCTGGTATACACTTGTTGGGTCAGGATTTCTCAGATGTGGCTACCAGGAACTTTCAATGCTGCCACTCAGTCACTAGTTTGCGCCATAGATTTGTATTGGATATGCAGTTCCTGTGGCTTTGCCTAAGGGTCACAGTTAAAGGGCAGTTTGAGAGCCAATGCATCAAGCCCAATCTATTTCATTGAAATAAAAACACTTAAGCACGGGGGGGAAACTGGTGCAAAATCTCAGCCGCTGCCTTTGACCATGCATTACCTTGCATGGGGAAAAATGCCATTTATTTATTTTTCTCTAGGGAGCATTGTACAGAAAGTTAAAAACTATGATGCAAAATACCAAATCTGATGTATTTTTTGTTCTGCTTACCTTACTGAAACTGTCACAAAAAACGTTTTTTAGCTTTATAGTATTTTAATACTGATCTAAACATTTTTAAAAGTCTGTTCTGTTGTCAATAAAGAAGTTTAACTTCTGGAAAAAAAAAGATAATTTATATTCTACATTTCAGATGTACAACACGATTCAAGCACCACTGAAGTGTCAGTGGCTTCATGCCCCTCCAGAGTTTGTATATATTTTAAAGGAATGAATCCTTTTATTTGGACGATACAGTTCTCAGGCCTGAGCTGTGTGAAAAGTATGCATTAAAGTTAAATATTTTATTGTAACTTACTACTGATTGGTCATGTTTGTGAGTCTGTCCATGTTCATTTTGATGCTCTTCAAAGTTTCATATCTGCTTATTTAACTAAACAGACAGGTTTTGAGTAGTTCCTATAGCAGAGCACAAAATAAATAAAGGCCTAGGACAGGCATCCCCAAACTTCGGCCCTCCAGATGTTTTGGAGTACAATTCCCATCTTCCACGACCACTGGTCCTGTTAGTTAGGGATCATGGGAGTTGTAGGCCAAAACATCTGGAGGGCCGCAGTTTGGGGATGCCTGGCCTAGGACCTAACAAGTGTTTGACACCTTTCTCCTGATATGTATCTAAAACTTATTTACCAGGAAGCACATTCCCTTTGTGTCAGTGGAATTTACTTTCCAATAAATGACTTGGGATATAAGTGGCGCTGTTAAGTCAGGACTTTGGGGCAGGTGACCAAGACTGCACTTGGAATAATGAGTAGTATTGTTCCCAAGTAATAATAATTTATTATTTATACTCCACCCATCTGGCTGGGTTTCCCCAGCCACTCTGGGCGGCTTCCAACAGAAAAATAAAATAAAATAATCAATTAAACATCAAAAGCATCCCTAAACAGGGCTGCCTTCAGATGTCTTCTAAAAATCTGGTAGCTGTCGTACCTCTTGTTTACGTAACCCTTGGGATGTGCGCGTGGCAAACCTGGAAGTATTTTACCGGGTTTCGCCCCCCGCGCATGCACAGAAGTGGTCCTCAGGTTGTGGATACCTCAGGATCCGACCGGACCTCCAGAATGGATCCTGTCTGCAACTGGAGGTATCACTGTAAGAGGACTTTAAGATGGTTGGATGGCATCTTGTATGCCTCCTTCCTTCAACTCCTGGTGCCAAATGTATTGCTCTGCTTTCCTTTGGACCAAATCTGTGAGGCCTCCATACACACTGCCCAGGCTTGTGCCCTGTGAAGGTCACTTCGGTGCTGCTTACACAGCAATTTGACTTCACCCCTGCCCCCAAGGTCCACTCCATTGTCTCTTGAGACAGACGGATACCAGCAACAAATTGTATCGTTTCCATAGAGAATTGCTGCATCTTTCTCTAAACCAGCTTTCCCAAACCGGTGTGTTCTGCAGCCTACTGAGGTTCCACTAAAATGAGCAGCTATGGAAGAAAGGTTTGCACATCAGTTGCTGGACTCGGGTACCTAGGCTTCTGGACTTTTCTTTGCATGTTGACCACTGGTTTTTAATGGGCTCACTAGTGTTGTGCAGTTATAAACTGCTGGTGGTGAAACTGCTGCAGTTAGGGAAGCCTGTAACTTGTTCCTTTTCAAGAAGGATGCATCATCTTGTCCTGTGGGAAGCCTTGAGGGATGGATAACATCCATGACATCCACCAAGAGACCCTATTTCCAGCTCTTTGCCTGCACAGTGAATGAACTTCTCTAAGTTATTTCAGGTGAGTGGTTTTTCTTAAAAGTCATAAGATGTCGTTGGTATTTTATTTGTATCACAGAAAGCTTATCTAAGTACTCACTGGGGAATAGAGATACGATTAAGCAACCTAGATTTCTAATGACTTTAAAATTTCAAACCAATATGCATTTTCAAAGTGACTTTTGGTTATGTAATAGCCATGCATAAAGTGGAGTGTATCTAGCATATTGACACATGATTAATGTAGGATTTCATTGTATTGAAAAGAGTATTCTAGAACACCTGCATCCTATTAACAACTGAGGACAACCTTGTTGAGAAACTATAACTTAACTATATAAGCTTATCGTTTAGACTGTTTGATAGGTTGCTATCCCTCAAACATCTCATATTCTTTGCTATGTGTCTTACCTAAAAAAGTCTTGTCAGACCATAGATTGTATTTATTCACAAACTTCTATCTTAGGAAAGCTTTGCATCTTAACTTGCAAAAGCGCTAAAGGCTTAACTCCTGTTCTACATGCCATATTGAGAATCAAGGCTTGGATAGAGCGACAAGAAACTTTGGCGGGTGTTTCTTTTACAACATATCAGTTGCATTGTTACTACAGTGGTACCTCGGGTTACAGACGCTTCATGTTACAGACTCCGCTAACCCAGAAATAGTACCTCGGGTTAAGAACTTTATTTCAGGATGAGAACAGAAATCGCACAGCAGCAGCGGGAGGCCCCGTTACCTAAAGTGGTACCTCAGGTTAAGAACAGTTTCAGGTTAAGAACGGATCTCCAGAACGAATTAAGTTCTTAACCCGAGGTACCACTGTACTGGTTGACACATTAGTTGGAAAAATCTAGTAAAAAAGAAGAAGAGAGAGAGAGCAAGTGAGTGAGAGAGAAATACTCAGTTAAGCCCTCTGGAAAGAGTTCTGAAACTGGGAGTCATTCCAGATTCTGGCTCAGTCAGTGTGATTTGGATATCATGCAGTGCATATTCCCAAAGGAGGTGATTCCCACACACAGATCACATCCATTTTTAGGCAATACATTCAGATTCCAGTAAGGTCTCCATTGCACGTTATCTTCTGAGCACGGAAGCCACCCCTGCAGCTTGCTTGGTTCCTTCCTTTGCTGTGAAGGTTAAATCTGACAGCCTGGGCAGCATGAAAAAGATCTCACACTGGGTTTCCTCCCCATACGAACACACTCCTGTCTTCAGGTTAAGTGATGCTGACATGGGGAAGAGCTCCAGGATAAATGATGCTGGCTTGGGTGTGCTACTCCAATGTTTCTTGCGCAGTGTAGCAAAAAGCTGATATACATACGGCAGCTCACATCTGTGGTGTCAAATGCAAAAACCTACGTCTTTGCACCCCCAGCCTGCAAAATATATCGCTCCAGCTGGAATCCCCAAACTCTTGTTTGAAATCTAGCTGGGCTGGCCTGCTGTGGCAATTCTGTAACATTTTAATGGATACCTGCTGGGCTCTGTGGGAACGGGACCTGGGCTGCTTTGCCCACCTCAGCTTTAAGTACTTGTGACATCCGATGGCGAGAGTTCAGTGGTTGAGTTTTCTAGAGAGCACGGCTATTCATCAGCATTATTAGGATTCTCTGGGGATAGTTCAGTATACTGATTGTCTTTGACACATCAGTTTGCTTAGATTAAAAGAAAATTGCTACTGTCTGGTTGAATTTTAAACACTTCAGAGAGAGGGAAAAGAACTCTAGAACTGTTTGGGCATATAACGCACCCTTCCAAATTTATTGGGAGGTGGGAAGAAAACCGATTGAACAGTAGGTAGCCGTGTTGGTCTGGATCGAAGTAAAATAAAAAAATTCCTTCAGTAGCACCTTAAAGACCAACTAAGTTTTTATTTTGGTATGAGCTTTCGTGTGCATGCACACTTCTTCAGATTGAACAGTAATATCTGATAACCACTCAGTGTAAATTTGTGGGTGTATAGAGTTGTGCAAATATTTCGGCGCTGTTTATTTGTAATGTTTTTCAATAATCTGTTCCATATTCTGCGGCAGCTTTATTGATTTTGATATCTAATCTCTTATCACCCCAATAGTTTGACGTGGACAGAAATGTCTTAAATAAGCCTTGGATAAAAGATGTTATGCGTTAGATCGGCTGCTTCATATTGAAACAAAAGTAGCCCAGCTTTTGTTTTGAGCCAGCCTTGCCCCCCCCCCCAAAGGCCTTGGGATAAATATGGAGTATGTTCCTTCAAATGTTTTTGTCTGCCACTCCTTACTCATGCATTTCTAGCCTCTGAGACCCAGTTCAGACCCAGTGTAAGGTTCTTACTCCTCTGATCAACTCATGTTTAAAGTTGTGTCTCATTAACAGATGCAGTGTTAAGAGCCAGTGTGCGATGCAGTGGTCAGAGTGCCAGGGAGTGCCTGGGAAACCAGGGTTCAAATCCCCACTTGGCTATGAAGCTCCTTGGGTGACCTTGGGCCAGTCACTGCCCCACAGCCTAACCCTACCTGCCAGGGATTAAATGAGGTAGGGGAGAACCATGTATGCCACTTTTTATGTAAAACAAAACACTTGGGAATCCAAGGCAGAATGGTTGGTCCAGATGTACTAAGCTTCTTGAGACTGGGGTGCAGGTTAGAACACTCTTTCCCAGCCCTGAGTCCTCACAGACCACAACCCTCACCATCCTCAGCCAGCGTCAGGGATGATGGGAGTTGTAGTCTATGCTTCAGGAAGCCTGGGGCTTAAAGAAAGCAAGGGCTCTATGGAACTGCAGCATGAAAATGTCCATAGCCAACAAGACAAGCTCAGCAATTACTCTCTGGACCATGCAGAATAGGCAGCCCCTATTCACTCTATGTCCTCTCTATCATACAGAGCAACACTATTCTCGCCACATCCTTTTCTACCATTTCTACAGTTTGTACCAATGGAAGTGTATGTTGTTATGTGCATTTCCCTATTCCCTGATCAACATAATTTTCTGCTTGAAGTGGGCTCTGTGTGTGTGTCAAGCCTGATGGCATCCCACTTTTCCATTATCACACGTTACTCTGAATAGGAAAAAGAACTTAATATGCAAATTTCCCATTTCCGCAGCAGCCTGTGTTGTCCACCATATCTAGCTTCACTTGAGATGTATCTTCATTCTACCATACGTATGAATATTTACAGTGAGCCTTCATAGTAGAACAGTGGGGGGAGGGGGCTGTCAATTTGGTGATCTATTTGAGGTTCGAATTTACATACTGTATTAGAAACTCAGGGAGCAAAGTAGGCGTGGGAACCCATGGCACTCCAGTTGTTGTTGAACGCCCAGCAGCCTCCTTCAAAATGACACATGGTCCGGGATGAGTCGCAGGTTCTCCACCCTGGAGGATAACCAGGAATAGAGATCACAGACTCAAGATGGTATAATTGAAATAAATCTGTTGCCTAATTGCTGTACAATGCTTCATTCAAAACATATCTTTAAGAAGACGTATCTTCTTACCGAAGATAAAGATATTCTGACCTTTGAAGCAAAACATAGCAACAGAAAGCAATTTAAGATAGCATATAGTACTTGGAAAATGATGCGGATTAAGAATGGCATAAGGCTAGCATAATTGCATTGACAAAGCAATCAAAGTGGTTGCAATGACAATCTTCAGCTTATTATTTTCTTCTCTAATTGAATATTTGGCCCCCTATTGCTCTCCAGCCCTTTTACTTCAGGTTTGTTACTTCACTAGGCAAACCGATGTAAGTTGTAGACCATGGGTGCCCATAATCTAACTAGAGAAGAGTGTAACTGGGACCCTTGTTTACCTGGCATTTATTCATGTCAATGTCACTTTGAAACATTCCTATCTTGACAGTGTTATGATTCCATATTTGCAAAACAATCTTGTATTCCTTTTGTGCACTTTAGCATCTTATGATGCTGATATTATGTTTTTTAAGATGCCATTATGACTGCCACTGAGAGTCAGCAAAAAGTTCCAGGCACCCTGCACAAAATAGCACAAAGCTGGATTTTTCTATCCTTGTCATCAACATTGGTCCATCATGGCTACTCAGCTGATTGTTGAAGTTGATGGTTCCTAAGACTTACCAGGGATGGCTATGATTTGAAGGAAGGATCTATTTTGACTTCTTTAAAGGTAAAGGGACCCCTGACCATTAGGTCTGGTCGTGACCGACTCTGGGGTTGCAGCGCTCATCTCGTGTTATTGGCCGAGGGAGCCGGCGTACAGCTTCCAGGCCATGTGGCCAGTGTGACAAAGCCACTTCTGGCAAACCAGAGCAACGCACAGAAACACCGTTTACCTTCCTGCTGTAGCGGTACCTATTTATCTACTTGTACTTTGACGTGCTTTCAAACTGCTAGGTTGGCAGGAGCTGGGACCGAGCAACGGGAGCTCACCCCGTCACAGGGATTCGAACTGCCAACCTTCTGATCAGCAAGCCCTAGGCTCTGTGGTTTAACCCACAGCGCCACTTGTGTCCCTTTGACTTCTTTAGTGTACTTCAAATTCAAAGCCCTAAGCTCAAAAACTTGGCAGTCAACGATTGTTGCTTGTTTTAATTTATTAAGTTTTAGTGGATATTGGGTGTAGTATTATTATTAAAATCTTCTTGCACAGGTTCTTGTGGTACAATAAAAACAATTTGCACTGATAACGAAAAGTCACAGGTTATTATCAAAAGCAGCTGGAAATAATATTAGTGTATTAACTGCAACTGCCTTAAAATGTGGAAATGTATGACTTTGTAATCAATTGTCATATTTTGTCCCAATATTGTGATTTGAATTGGTATAACATTACATTAATCATAGCTCTTTAACTCTGCATGGTCATAAATAGTATAAAAGAGAGACTAGATTTAGTTCAGATTTATTAGCCAGGGATCCTTCTCTCACTAGATGGCAAAAGGCAATGAGCTACAAAAGAGTAATACCGGTAGATTTCTGAAATCTCTTACTACTACCACTATTACTGTTAATAATGATTATTAAAAATATTCTCTGAGTGGCTTAAAAGAAAGGCAATGCTAAAATACAATATAGAGTAATTAAAATTAATAGTAAGCAAAAAAGGTATTGAGAATAAACTCATTATTCTAGGTATGTAAACTTGTGTCTCTGTAATGCATGACAGGGAGAACATTTACATTCATTTGCACAACCTTTTTTCAGAAGAAAAACCAGCTTTTAAAATGTGTTCAATCCTTTTTAAACATTCTACCTTTGAAGTGTAGCAATATAAACAACACCAAAACTTTAATTCCTACCCTGATCCAAAATACAGAATCATAGCATCTGTTACATTCATTCTGGGTGGTAACAAACAGTCTCTCTAATGGCAGAAGGAATCCATCGCTAGAATGAGAGGGGAATTTTTCAGTGATCCAAAAAACATATTTAGGGATATGTGTGGAGCTGCTTGGAGGAGAGGGAATTACCAAAAATTGCTCTCCACCCCCCTCATTCCACTGACAAGATTCCTTCCATTGGATACCACCCTGTGAGCAAAACACAGTAAAGGAACTTCACAAAACAAACACTCATGCAACTATGCACACACAGTTTTTTAATTATTTCCTCTCAACTAAACAACACAATTATTTTGAAACCTGTCAGATATGCTCATGCCTTTTAGTACAATTCAACTTCTGATGCATTTGATATAGTTGGTTTTAAGGTGTTTGAAAGAAGTATTAGCCTTTGAAATAAGTTTTGAAGTAGTCTCCCCCTGAAATGGAATCCTTTAGATGTGTCAGACTCTCTTGTTATATTTAGCATTTAAAATGTAAAATGTCTTTCTGGCAGAATCTATTTTCCACAGGTTTGCTAGTGTCGCCAATACTCAGGAGTATGTATCGAATAACAGTCATTCAGCTGATATGCTGAACAGTTTTTGGCTTAGCGAGTCTCTCTGACTTTGAGGTGTGGAGGAGACATTGCACACTTAGCTAGGTAGCTGGAAAATGTAAAATGCTCCTCTTTTCTCCAGAGCCATCAAAAGACTGACAAGGTCAGGAAGACTTTTGCTCATTCATGGGAAAACGTACCTTATAGGCAGCAGCAGCAAATCACTTGAGAAAAGAACTCCAGCGCCTGCAGTTGGGACCTTGCAGAATCATTCAGTAGGTTAGCCAGGTGGAAATATATGCCAAACATCTGCCTCTGTTAGCTTCAGGAGAAAATGAATTTACCCCTAGGTATTCCAGAGACTTGCAGCAAATGTTCACATCTGGGTCTGAAGGACACATCAGCTAAATTTGCCAAGTGAGGAAGCTCTGATGAAGTGGTAACAAAGCCATGTTTGGAAATGTCAGCTTTCCTATCAATGACATCTAGGTGTACAACTCTTGTTTGGAAAGCGAGAAGAGTTCTTGTTCATCTTTTAGAGAAGGTCCAAATGTGGTGACTGTGCTGTTTTTTTCTTGTCAAGGTTTTCGTTGGGTTTTAGATTCTGAGCAGCTTAATATTGATTTTCATGGAGACATATCACCTGAGTATCTTCCTTTGACATGCCCAAGACTCTGTCCAGTAATACACCATAGTAGCCCTATGGAGACATTAGTGAACCTGCCCAGCTATTGTGCAAACGTATATTGCAGTACAGTGGAACCTCGGTTTACGAACGCAATCCGTTCCACTCCCCGAAGGCATGTTTTTGCGCATGCGTGAAGCGCCGATAGAGCACTTCTGCGCACGCGCGCACTGTGCATGCGCGAGCTGCGCTGAAGCAATCTGCACATCCGGCTCCGCGGAACCCGGATGTAAACACTTCTGGGTTCACGGCGTTTGTAAACGGAGGCGTTCATAAACAGAGGTAGTTGTAAACCGAGGTTCCACTGTACTTTGTAGTGGTTGCTTTCTTGTTGTGCGTTATTTTGTGTAGAGTTTTTTTTAAAAAAAGTCATTTGTAAATTTATTAAACTTACCCCATCCTCCCTATTATGTTGGAACTCAAAGTATTCTTGTGGCTGCTGTAGTTTTGCACCAGTTTGTGATGTGTAAGTGATTTATCTAGCTCTGACTAGTGGCCTCATTGCCCAGTCATTTCTAGTTTGTATCAATAAATTGGGGGTGGGGAACCTATGGGAGTCTAGATCTTGTTGGGCTTCCATCGGCCCCAACCATCATCTAACATGGTTGATGGGAGTTGTAGTCCAACAATTTATGGAGGGCCACAAGCTCCTCATTGCTGCAACAGACATGAGTAACAAACAGGCTTTCAAGTGGAAGTGTAGGCCCATTGTTAGCCCGACTTTGTTAGCCCGACTTCCTTTCATTTTGAGTTGTGAAGCAAAGTTTCACCAAGGTTGCAGTTCTCTTAACCTTCAGCAGAGCGATGGAACAGGCCAGCTGTTTCTGTTTGTTAATCTTTACTCACTCTGCAAAGCAACTGAATCCATAGCAAATGACAATAATAAAGAACCGATGCCTGACAGCTTTGTCTCTCTTCAGTGCCAGAGAGGGGGAAACCAGCAATAATCAGGCTTTTCGCATGACAACCTAGAGAGGTCAGCCTTGTTGACAGCCTTTCTGCATAGCGCAGCATAATTGCAGAAGAAAGGCTTTCATGCTGTTTCATTACTATCATTTCCCATGCAATTTCAGTGCCCTTTAGCAGCTCTAGTTTTATCACACCTGTTAGTGTGAAGTTCAGCATCGGGATCTGTCTCTGAGCCTTTTAAAAGACACCTGCCAAAAGTGGCATTTCAGCACATACAACTGACAGCTGCAGTAGGCGGGCATCTGTTAAAATCTTTACAGTTAGTGCTTACTATAACATAGGGTTTTTTCAATGGGCAGACTTCTGAAGGTTTATTATAGGATGCATGTGCTTTGGGGTGGAAGCTAAACAGCTTGTGATGACTACTTATAGGAACGATAGGCAGCATGAGGCTTTCTAGATTTGGTTGGACCGTCGGCATGGCCAATGGTCAGATCTCTCGCTCTCTCTCCCTCTCTCCCTCTCTCTCCCTCTCTCTCTCTGGGAGACAGGAGGCAGGCAGGTGTGGAGGACTCCCTGGTCCTGAGGGAGCGGCCGCCGAGACCACATAACACCGGTCTTGAAAGATCTACATTGGCTCCCAGTACGTTTCCGAGCACAGTTCAAAGTGTTGGTGCTGACCTTTAAAGCCCTAAATGGCCTCAGTCCAGTATACCTGAAGGAGCGTCTCCACCCCCATCGTTCTGCCCGGACACTGAGGTCCAGCTCCGAGGGCCTTCTGGCGGTTCCCTCATTGCGAGAAGCCAAATTGCAGGGAACCAGGCAGAGAGCCTTCTCGGTGGTGGCGCCTGCCTTGTGGAACACCCTCCCATCAGATGTCAAAAAGGAAAACAGCTACCAGATTTTTAGAAGACATCTGAAGGCAGCCCTGTTTAGGGAGGCTTTTAATGTTTAAGAAATTAGTGTATTTTAATGTTTCTGTTGGAAGCAGCCCAGAGTGGCTGGGGAAACCCAGCCAGATGGGCGGGGTATTAATAATAATAATAATAATAATAATAATAATAATAATAATAATAATCTCCCTCTCTTGTCAAATTAAATTTTACTTCCCTCACGTTTAGTGTGGCTTACAACAATTTTAATTCACAATACAATAAAAAAAAAAATACGAAGACCACAACAATAGCATTACATAAAATTTATTTGTAACCCAAAACGATCTAAAGGACCACAGGCTCTCCATATACACAGGGGAACAGATTCATAAGGCTGTCAGTGCTTGTGGGGCTTCTTTCAAGCAACTTAAAGAGGCCTACCTAAGAATAAATACCTTTTAAAAGAATAGCCATCTTGGATTATCAGCATAGAATCGTTACCTCCTATGGCAGTTGTGACAAATTGAAGCACTTTTAAAATGTTTATTCCTGCCCGGCTGGCAAAGAGTTAACCCACCTCCAGCCTGACTGGCATAGAACTCTGATGGGGGCGGGACTGTGCCCGGTTTTAAAAAAAAGGAGGGAGAGTCGGTTTGGTCAGTTAGGAGGGAGAGGGAGGAAGGTGGGGTGTGGTGTTATGAGGTGGCTTGTTAGAAGACAGTGAAGAGGCTAGGACAACTTAAAGTTAAATGTTTGACTGAGTTTATTTTGTACAACTGGAACAAAGCTAATTAATAAATGACACGTTAAAGAATCACTTATGTTTTTAACACAATAAAACTTCATCTCTGTTTTTGCCAACAAGAGGTCCGTCTGTATTTTTCCAGCGAGGTACCAGGACTCACAGCCGTGGTGACTCAAGAGAGGGCAAAACTCACCTCAGGCAGGGAGGTGGTGGTTTGTGTCCTGAAGTTACACGGAGGAGACTTAGAAGGGTAACCTGAGGTGCCAAGAAGTTGCCAGAGTGCATAGGGCAAACTTCTACAGTGGGGGAATCCAACTGAGGGAGACCCTTTACTGGAGGCAAGAGGTTATTCCTGGGGGACAGCCTAGAGTTTCTTAAGGTACCAGGTCACGCAGGCTGGAAGGCTCTCCTTACTTAGAAACCCATTAGTAAAAGGGGTTTATTTTTGAGGCGGCAGGACCAGAGGGTGGGTGTTTTCCCCTCTGGATTCCTGTGTCGCAGTGATAGTAAGGCAGAGTGGGACCAGGGTCGTCACATTTTTTGGTGGCAGCGTCGTGATCGAAATTCAAAGCTCACGCGCCTAGTTTGGTTTGAGTCTGTCAGGATTTTCCTGTGAGGAAAATGACTCACGTAAGAAAACCCAGAGAGGCAAAAGGAGATGAAAGAACGGAAGGGGCTGAGGGAAGCCCAGGTTCTGAGGTAGAACTGATGAAACTACGAATTGAGATGGCCCGAATTGAAGCTGAAAGTGAGAGGGAAAAAGCTAGAATTGAAAGTGAGAGAGAAAGAGCTAGGATTGAAGCTGAAAGTGAGAGGGAAAAAGCTAGAATTGAAGCTGAGGAGAGAATGCAGTCAGAGAGGTTAAGGGTACAATTAGAACAGGACAGAATGAAGCTTGAAGAGATACGTTTGAGATCAGAATTAACTCGGAGTCCAGTTAACAATGATAGTATCGCAATTAATTTAAAAAGGTTCCCCAAATTTGGAAAAGACGATAATGTCGAATCGTTTCTATTTACCTTCGAACGCGTTTGTGTGGAATTTCAAATACCTGAGGAGAACTGGATGCTTTATTTAAGACCTCAAATTTGTGGGATACTAAGTGAAATTTATGCTGACCTGAGGGAAGAAGAGCTGTCAAGTTACCAAGTATTTAAGCAAAGGGTCAGGGTTCGATGTGGACTCACGGCTGAACAAAGCAGAAAGGCTTTTCGTGAGGCAAAAAAGGAACATAAAGAGACTTATGCCCAACTAGCTAGCCGCTTAGATAAATTACTTGACAGATGGATTCAAGGGAGTGGAGTGAAGGACTTTGATGAGTTAAAACAATTAATTTGTTTAGAACAATTTTTTAAGCAAATCCCTAGCAATTTACGTTGGTTCTTGAGGGATAAAAAACTGAAAACTGTGGCACAGGTTGCTGAGGTCTTAGACGAACTACAAGGAGATTTCAATGAAATAGCATTCCCAAAACACTCACAGAAGGGTAATCCATGGAGAAACAGAGAAAATAAAGACAGACAAGAAAATTTTCCTGTCAGGGAATCAGTTTCTGACAAGACAGGGTCTAAGAAAATCACTTGTTTTTTCTGTAATCGTGAGGGCCATGTACGTGCCAGGTGCCCCCTGCTGGTTAAGTCGCAAACTACACCTTCTGCAGCTAAACAAGTAAAACTGGTAATGCAGTCTCAGGAAAATAGCTCGCCTCAGACAGAAGGCTCAGAGAAAGCGGACAGTCCAGTTGAGACTACTTCTAAGGTATTACAGGTCTGGAGGGCTGAGCAGGAGTGCAACCAAGATTACATGGAGCCAATTGAATTAAATGGTCAGTCTTGTTTAGGTTTGAGGGACACAGGAGCAGAAGTCTCACTTGTCAAATCACAATTTGTTCCAAAGGAGCAGTACCTCAAGGGTCAGTCCTATAGTTTAAAAGGCATATGGGGGCCACATTTTGAAGTACCATTAGCTGAAGTTGATATTACCTACAAAGGATTTTGTGGCAAATGGAGAGTAGGAATCCTAAATGAATTGGAGGTACCCTTTTTAATAGGGAATGACCTAGCTAGTCAGAAGCACCGTATTCAAGTGATAACTAGGTCACAGTCTCAAGTCACTGAGAGTAATCCTCCTGCAGTTATAGAGTCACCCATAGAGCCTGGTGAGGATGAAGGGCTGATTAGCGTGCCAGTGGTCCAGGAGCACGGTGCCCAATTCTTGAGTGATCAAAAAGAGGATGAAACTATAAAAGAGCTGTGGGGTAAAGCACAAAGTCCTACTGCAGAAGTAACTGTGGAGAACCCCTGCTTATTTACCACCATTGAGGGAAGATTGTATAGAATTTCTAGGAGGAGGAAAACTGCTGCTGTTTGGGAAAGGAAGAAACAGTTAGTGTTGCCAAGAACTTACCGGTTGCAAGTGCTACAAATGGCACACGACGCACCCTCAGCAGCGCATCTAGGCATTAGAAAGACTAGTGATAGAATCCAAGCAAGATTTTACTGGCCTGGGATGGGCAAAGACATCAAAGAGTATTGCAAGTCCTGTGTGATATGCCAAAAAGCAGGCAAAAGAGCGGACAAAACGCGAGGCTTGTTACAGTCTATTCCCGTAATTACTGAGCCCTTTTCCAGAGTAGGAGTGGACATCCTCGGGCCTATCTCCAGAGTTACGAAAAGGGGGAATAAATTTATTTTATGCCTAGTGGATTATGCTACGCGCTATCCAGAAGCAATACCTCTAAAGGACATTGACTCAAAGACTGTAGCAAAAGCCCTCATGTCGGTGTTCTTAAGGCTGGGATTCCCCAAGGAAATTATAACAGATTTAGGGACATCCTTCACGTCCAAGACCATGGAAGAGCTTTTAACTCTTTGTGGGGTTAAGCATGTTAAAACTACGGCTTATCATCCGCAGTCGAATGGCTTGACGGAGAAATTTAATTCGACCCTGAGCCGGATGCTAAAAACCTATTCCATCAATCATCCTAACGACTGGGATGAGAGGCTGCAACACTTCCTATTTGGTTATCGCGAAGTGCCGCAGGAGAGCACAGGGTTCAGTCCTTTTGAACTCCTATTTGGACGACAGCCACGAGGACCCCTAGACTTGATGAAAGCAGCGTGGTCAGGGGAGGAGCAGATCGACAGCCCTGATGTTGTGACGTATCTACAGGAGCTGCAGAGCGACCTTCAAGAGCTACGGGAGCAAGCTGCTCACAACTTGCAGCAGGCACAGCGTCGACAGAAGCAGTGGTATGATGCACACGCAAGAGACAGATCTTTCCAGCCCGGTGACAGTGTGCTCGTGTTAAGAACAAGACGTCGAAAGAAGTTGGAGATGTCGTGGGACGGTCCCTTCAAAGTGGTCGAGAGGATATCAGCGGTGAACTATTTGGTAGAGTTAGATGGGGAAGGGAACCGATGTAAAAACTTTCATGTAAATTTACTTAAGCCTTATTTTGACAGAAATAAGTTGGTGTTACAAGTAAAGGGGAAGATGACACAAGGAATTCATTTAACTGGGTGGGGAGAGCTGAGTAAGGGCACAACTCTAGCAGAGGTGTCATTCGATGAAAGTCTGACCCCAGAGCAAAAGGAGCAGTTAGAATTAGTCCTTGCTCAGTTTGCTCAGATCTTCTCAAACATCCCAGGGAGGACCAACCTAGCAACTTATAAAATAGACACAGGGTAAGCACATAAGTGGGAAGGAAAACATCATAGCGGACGCTTTATATAGGTATATTTTTGAGAGGTATAGAATGGTGCAAAGTATAATATGAAACGGTGGGAACCCTAGCAAGACATTTGTGCTAAGGAGTTATAATCTAACACATGCCAAACATGATTTATCTGTGTACAAGTTTATGAGATGTGAATTTAGTTGACTTTGTAGTATGGATGTTATAGAATGCATTGATGTATTTTTAACCCCAAGCCCATTGCTTTGGCATTGCTCTAGTTAATTAAGAGCAAGCCGACACAATGTCTTTGTGGTGGGGGGAGATATGTGACAAATTGAAGCACTTTTAAAATGTTTATTCCTGCCCGGCTGGCAAAGAGTTAACCCACCTCCAGCCTGACTGGCATAGAACTCTGATGGGGGCGGGACTGTGCCCGGTTTTAAAAAAAAGGAGGGAGAGTCGGTTTGGTCAGTTAGGAGGGAGAGGGAGGAAGGTGGGGTGTGGTGTTATGAGGTGGCTTGTTAGAAGACAGTGAAGAGGCTAGGACAACTTAAAGTTAAATGTTTGACTGAGTTTATTTTGTACAACTGGAACAAAGCTAATTAATAAATGACACGTTAAAGAATCACTTATGTTTTTAACACAATAAAACTTCATCTCTGTTTTTGCCAACAAGAGGTCCGTCTGTATTTTTCCAGCGAGGTACCAGGACTCACAGCCGTGGTGACTCAAGAGAGGGCAAAACTCACCTCAGGCAGGGAGGTGGTGGTTTGTGTCCTGAAGTTACACGGAGGAGACTTAGAAGGGTAACCTGAGGTGCCAAGAAGTTGCCAGAGTGCATAGGGCAAACTTCTACAGTGGGGGAATCCAACTGAGGGAGACCCTTTACTGGAGGCAAGAGGTTATTCCTGGGGGACAGCCTAGAGTTTCTTAAGGTACCAGGTCACGCAGGCTGGAAGGCTCTCCTTACTTAGAAACCCATTAGTAAAAGGGGTTTATTTTTGAGGCGGCAGGACCAGAGGGTGGGTGTTTTCCCCTCTGGATTCCTGTGTCGCAGTGATAGTAAGGCAGAGTGGGACCAGGGTCGTCACAGCAGTATAGTAAGCCATTACAGTTCCAAAAAGTCAAAAAGGATGTCATGCCTTTAGTGAATGTTGTTATAAAACTGGAAGACAACAACAACCTTCACACAATTTTTAAAAAGCCTGTGATGAATTGATTTAGAATCTGGTCACCTTATCATATTCACATCCCTGAACCACCCCCACAACACTTCTCCCCATTATTTCTAGAGTTCCTTTTGAGATGGCTGATACATTTTTCAGGGCAACCTTTTCCTGTTTTTTTTATTTAAAGTAGCGTGTTCCTTAAAGTAGTTTCTTTGGATCCAGGCCCATATGTGAAATTACACACAGTGATTTTGTTGCATATGTTGATCGCATAGTATTGGAGAGTCCTTGGTGGAAAATCTGAAGATTGTCTGAAGAGCCTCAGGCACAAACAATTTTGTGGCTGTTTTTGCCTGTACAAGTAGTAAAATACTATAATATATTTACTGTCTTAGTAAATTCTGTCTGAAATGCAGAATGCTTGGTTACTGTAATAAAAAGAAATTGTTTTCCATGGTGGTGGGGAGGCTAATAACATAATCAAACAAGGGACTGCTGTCAGGGTAAAAAGTGAGGACAAAAAAAGTGGAAGGTATATTTATTTTCTAGGAGCTGAGTGGAATATGATTTGTTATTAATGCAGGGAATACCGCAGAGTTGGGAGAGCTGCGGAGATAACAATTTGCATATAAGATGTAATTTATTTACTTTCTTTCATATCTCACAGCTAGCTTTTTCTCAAATACTCATATATAAAATAAAATATGTATGTGTGCACAAGAGAATAAATCAGTCAGGAGTGTTACTCTGAAAAATCAAACATTTTTGAAATGTTTTAGGAATAGGCTCAAGTTTGTGAATGCTTTCGTCACCCATTTACAACCTAGTATGGCATATCCAAAAGGAATTGATGAAGCATGTTCTGCTGTGCAATGGATTGCTAAAGATAATCCAAAACACGATTGACAAAGGGAAGGGATAGCTCAGCTGATAGAGCATGAGACTCTTAATTTCAGGGTTGTGGGTTCAAATCCCATGTTGGGCAAAAGATTCCTGCATTGCACAGGATTGGACTAGATGACCCTTGTGGTCCCTTCCAACTCTATGATTCCCTGCCTTTTTTTCTTTTTAAATAAAATTATGATATTTAAGTTTGTTTGTTATTACACACCCTTTCCTCCAAGGAGCTCACAGTTCTTCTGCTCCCTGAGGTAGATTAGGGAAAGAGACAGTGAGTGGCCCAAGGTCATGCAGTGAGCTTCATGGCTGAGGACAGATTTGAGCTTTGGTCTCCCACATTCTAGCCCAGCACACTAAAAACTACACCACACTCCCAGAGGCGGGGCTAGCTGCTCTGGCACCCGGAGCGGCGCACATGCTGTGCACCCAGGGGCAGGATGAGCCGCCTGCAGGAGCAGGGCGTGTGGCGAGCATCCTGGGGGGGCAATGTCACCCCCCAGGGATGACACCTGGGGCAGACCGCACCCACCGCACCCCCCTTCTTCCACTAGTGCACACTCCTCTCCAGGGTTAAAAATAAGTTTATGGGCTTGCATCCAGACTTCCCAGGAGTGCTACTTCTGAACATTTTGTTGGAGCATAGCTGCCAAGTCTCCCGCTGAAAAATGCGGGATCAGCAGTGGCGTGGCACCAGAAGTTGCTTCTACGCATGTCCGGACATGCGTAGAAGCGACTTCCGGTTCCGCGCTACCCATGTCTGGGCACCGGGAATCGGGCGGTGCCAGGACTCAAAATGGAGCCTCCCTGGCAGGTAGGAAATCCGGGGGACTTACGGGATTTTTTCCAATCCAGGTTGCCAGCGGGAAACGGTTTAAAATCCGGGGGTTTCCCGCGAAAAACGGGAGACTTGGCAGCTATGTGTTGGAGAAAGGTGGGAGGCAAGTTTCAGCCTGCTGCCCAATGTGCACTGAAAAGTTGCTCAGAAAGGCTTGGGGACCCTGCGGGGCAGAATGGGAGGTGACACTGGGAACTGTGGGGTTATGAGGGAATGATCAAACCTGGCTTCTCCGTTTCCTCCAGTTAGAGCAGAGTTTTCCAAACTGCGTGTTGCGACATTGGCGTGTCATGCGAACACTATTATAAGGGGTTAGTTTAACCTCTGGTTTGCTAGTAAAACTGAATTACTGCGTCACAAAATGCTGCATGTCTCAAAAGTATGTCACCAACATGAAAAGTTTGGAAAGCTCTGAGTCAGAGCCTCCTCCATTCGTGGAAATACATTTATTGATCCAACCCATCATTTCCTCATTTCTTTAGTGTTAATTTTTTGATTACAAATTCTAAGGCTGCAATTCTGTGATTCTCTCCCCCCCCCACTTGTGAAATATAGACTGAAGAGTTGCAATTGAGAAAAAGGAGGAAAGCTCCTTGCTTCCCTGCTGCTTATGACAATTGCATCCTGCCTCCCCTGCCCCCATATTAGCTTGCCTTTCTATTTGGGGGAAATGGGGGAAATGTTGGCTGTGTTCCCTGACACCCCTTCTTTATTTACAGGCCTCTATTTGTGTTGCACAGCAAAGGCAATGTTCTCTCTCATCTATGCAAGCATGGCACATCCATGAACGCCTGCGCCTTGTTTACCTCCTTTATAGAAAATTAAACTGCTCATCTCTGTCATGTATAATGATCTTCCTGATGGGTTGCTATTTGCATATAGAGTGAAGCCTTCTGCGATTTCAGTTCTCTGCCCTTTCTGCCATAGAATGTGCTGCCAATGGAAAAATAAAGAGGCATCTCTTAACGCTGAATGTTTCTTGTGGATAGATTGTTTTTTCCTGAGGGGGGAGAGGTAAAGAGGTCAGAAGGTGTCTGCATATATAGTTAAAGAGGGGGATTGATTCTGGAATCTGTTTCCAGGCTGCCATTCATTAACTGAGCCGCTCTGTTGCTAATCATGGACTATCAGTATTCCATGTATGCTTCCTCTGTGCTTAATGTTGGTATAAATTGTATTTATAATTTATCTGTTTGAAAGTGAGCCATAATCCATTCACAAGGGATCCTTCTGTTTCAGGTAAGCCTTCTCCATGTGTTATGGGTAGCAGCTTGAGGCTGCCATCCTAGTCACACTTACCTTGAAGTAAGTCTCATGGAACAGCCTCGGTCCAGTATACCTGAAGAAGCATCTCTACCCCCATCATTCTGCCTGGACACTGAGGTCCAGCTTTGAGGGCCTTCTGGCAGTTCCCTTGCTGCGAGAAGCCAAGTTACAGGGAACCAGGCAGAGGACCTTCTCGGTAGTGGCACCCACCCTGTGGAACACTCTCCTACCAGATGTCAAAGAGAACAACAACTACCAGACTTTTAGAAGACATCTGAAGGCAGCCCTGTTTAGGGAAGCTTTTAATGTTTGATGGATTACTGTATTTCAATATTTTGTTGGAAGCCGCCCAGAGTGGCTGGGGAAGCCCAGCCAGATGGGTGGGGTATAAATAATAAATGATGATGATGATTGGTTGGCTTGGACAGTGAGTGGTCCTCCTAAGCAGTACACCTGTTTCTGAGGTTTCCAAAGTACTTGTATGAATTTCTAAATCTTCACTATAACTGATGGGATCCCGGAATGTCCCATTTTTGGGTCCTGAGCTCTTTCGGGAGTCAGCTAGCTCATGCCAAGGCACTTGTTTTTTTGGTCTTGCACTCTGGTGTGAGTCAGCTGGTTCCCACGAGAGCTCAGGAACAAAATAAAAACCAGTGTCCCAATTTGGATCACCCAGATGTTGGAGGGTGTGAAATTTGCGTCTCAACTAGAATTCCTGCATTTCAGGGAGTTGGACTAGATGACTCGTGGGGTCCCTTCCAACTTTACAATTCTATGGTTCTATGCAGTTCATCCTGAATGTCCATTCCTTCCCAGTTACCTTTCTTTTTGTTGCAGGGAAATGGAAACAAACATTGGCCATATTCCCTAAAAACCCCTTCACACCCCTGAGATCTGGATATGTCTTATTTTACTTCTGAGTTTATAGAGTGTGAACAATCCTGTGCTTATATTCTACTATCTTGCATAGAGTGATACGAATTGGAAGCTAATGATGCAGTAAACAAACAGCAAGTGTTTGCTTTAGAAATATGAGCATTACTATAACTTCCTGTAATAACGTGGGCAGTTTTTTAAATCATGGTCTTTATTGTTCAGGATCAAGACCTGTGCAGAAAAGCACTTAGTTTAATAGCACCCTCTCTGGGTTGTGTATGAAGTATATTTTGCCGGTGTGTGACCTTTCAAAATATGAGAATGTGCATTCTTATACTTTCAGTGTGGAATTTCAGAAATATCACTGACAACTTCATTTTGTTAGCAAGTAGGTTTACATGGAGACCACTACCTTTATCTAAGAGGACAGGTGCAGTGATTTACGGCTACTTATTTTTAAAATAGACCATAATTATAGGAGAGAAAAGCAAGAAGTATTCTGCGAAGGGTTTTTTTGGCAGTCTACTGCCTACTGCTTATTCGCCCCCCCTCCCTTTCAGACCCACAGCCAACGCGACGCCTACATGAAATCAGTCAACGACAAGAATTTGTATAATTACGTTGACTTGTTGTAACTGCAACGGCTAACAAACTTCATTTGGTATATTTCCTGCCTGAGATGAGGGTATAAGTATCCATGCTTTCAAGCTGCCATTTTTATATGTATTCTGAAATCGTATTGTGCCTCACTGGTCTAATCTTAGGGTCTTTAGGAGACTCCGAACATTAGGCCCTTATTTTATATACAGGGTGATGAATTTAGAGTTCCAAAAGTTCAGTGTAGGTGTGGAAAAGACACATTGTATTTCACATGCGTCTTTTTATTTCAGTAATTATGAGACAAAGTTAAGCAGGGATATGACCTCATATTGGATTTGAGGAAAAGGCCGAATATATAGGCTCTGCTTTCCTCATGTTTGCAGAAATCCTCAGAGATATTGATGATCAGAGCACAGGTGCCATGAAATGTACTGTCTGTTAAGACCCATTCACAGGACCCAGCTACATTGGTTCCGTGTACATAGGAAACTGCCTTACACCAAGCCAGAACATTGGTTCATCTAGTTCAGTATTGTCTACACTGATTGGCAGCAGCTCTCCAGGGCCAAAGACGGGGACATTTTCATTCCTACCTGGAGATGCCAGGGAAAGAACAGGGTGGGGTGTTCTAACACTGAGCTATGTGGTGATTTTACGAAAGGGGTACGCAATAACCAGCAGCTCTAACCCATAATCCACTTCCCCTGCTTGCACTGAAGTGTCTGCTATCAACAGAACTGCTCTAAATCTCATTACCTGATCAGGCAAAATTGGAGGACTATTTCTTTCAGCTCCAGGGCGGATTGTGTAATTTTATTTTTTGTCTTTAAGAGACAACTTAACCCTAACTTATACTACCCTTCTGAGAAAAACCCCACCCCACCCTCCCACTATATATAAGGGTCTGGTGACTGCTGTTTCAGTGTATCTGAAGAAGTGTGTATGCACATGAAAGCTCATACGCAGAACAAACTTAGTTGGTCTCTAAAGTGCTACTGGACAATTTTTTTTTAATTTTCTAAATTTATTTTGACTGTGTCAGACCAACATGGCTACCTGCCTGAATCTTATATGAAGTAGGTTAAACTCCACGGTAACATATATGTGGGCTATGCATGGGGGAGAAAATCGATTCAGTTCACACTCACAGACGAAGCTGCCTAATTCACTTTCCAAGAACTGGAACACAGCCATCCTTTGAATTGTGCAGTTGCCTGAATTGCAATACAATTCTCCAGCCAAGTAATGTGCACAAAAATGCATATACTAGGATAAAGCGGGCATACAAATGCATGTATTTTGTGAAAATAACATTAAAAAATGCATTATACGTGGGAAAATGGTTTTACAAAAATGTGTTTTAGGACAAATTTGCACGCTGTAGGCTAGAACTTTACTTCACTGTCTTCTAGTGCAGTTCAGTGGAGTCAGTTCAGCTCCCATATTTGGGGCACTTGGAAACTGAGTCCACATGAGTCTTCTACACCTCATATCTGTTAAGTCAGAGGAATCAAAACAGTGTCCTATCTCTGCACACAGTCTCTGTATGCACAGTCAATTGTGCATATTGCCTCTGTTTCTGAACTACCACAAGCAATTTATTTCCTTTGCTTTTGCATTCTTGACAACGTATATTTTGTTCTTGCCGGCTAGAGGAGATTTTTTTTTTGTATTTAATTAAACTCCATGAATTTGCCACACATCCTAATGACTAGTTAAATCGTTAGCTTTAAAAAAGGGGGGGCATTCAGTAAAAATGAAGTGCACCTGGAAAGCCTTTTTCACAAATAACACCCTAGGTATTTAAATGAGAGGGGTGGGGGAATCCATTGCAAAGCTTCATAGGAAGACAAACTTAAATCCTAACTTTGGTGATCATAATTGTTGTTTGTAATTTGGTTGTCTTGATGATGCATATTCCCACTTATCTCTATTAGGCCTGTGATTAAATGTCAGAGGAGTATTTACGTCAGTTCCTGGCTTTGAAATCTACCTGTCAGTTTGCAGAAAGCACAAGTAATTAACTTCCAGAGGCATCTCCACCATTGTGGGGGTGGGGGAAAGAGGCTTTTAAAATTTATGCCATGCCACAGTGCCTGACTAGAGCCCGTCCGATGTATGCATTTACAACAAGGCTTGAAGAAACAAGTTTCATTTTCCTGACAAGGGTTTGGAGCTTGCATCTCGAATGCTTATAATTTCAGTTATTTTTACATGCAAACTCAGCAGGCCTATTCCCAGTTCGTTGGGGCGGGGCGTGTTAAAGGGCTACAGGGTGCTTTCTGATGAATTGGAATTAATTTATTTGGAACAGGATTATTTATGCAGCTGTTATTTTATGAGGCTGTGGCTTTGTTGAACCTGACTGTGACTGTCTGAATACGTATTACCATGTCCAAATGTAAAACTTCTCATGTCGTGGTCATAAGCTGTGGTTCAAAATGGTTCAGAGTGTTGTCCTTGTATAACTCATCAGAGAGGAGGATGGGGGACAGAACTAGAATAATTTGGTTTTGCCTGTCATTGGTGTTGGCATCTTGACAGCCAACTGGTTTTGCTCTACTGGTTCCAAAGGGGCACCAGTCACAACTACTGGCATCTCTAGACTGTAGCTCAATATCACATCCTGCAAGCGTTTGGAAGAACATAACTATCCCAGCACAATTTTATGCTTCCCTAGTAAACTATTATGTTTACTTGGAAGTAAGTTTTGTATGTGTGTTTGTATATACAGTATCTCACCCTTCCTCCCTAAAGAGCACAGGGTGGCAAACACATTGTTTTTTGTTTTTGTTTTAAGCTGGATTCAACCAGGTTTGCTAGGAGGTGCTAGTGCAACTCATCTTCACCCTCTAATCCCCCTTTGCATCCCTCCAAAATCAGCTCATCTGTGTGTGAGTGTGTGTGTGTGTGTGGAGAATTCCAGAACAGTGTGGCTGGAGGAGAGGGGAGATGGTTTTGTTGGGCAAGCTGAAATGCTTGTGTTGATGAAACAGTTGAAAGAACATGAAGTTGAATTCCTCCCAGCATCATTAATTAAAAACATTCTAAAAACAGGTTTCAAACTATCATGTTCTCTCAGCCAATGATTTCAGGGCTGCCAGGAACAGGATCTTTCGGTCGTCAAATGCCTCGGTAAACAGGAATGCCAACAATTACCCAGACAATAATACGGGAGACAGATGCACCTCACCAAGGAGGGCATTCCACAAATAGAGAACCACCACCGAGAAAGTCCTGCCAACTGGGCAGTCCCAAGTAAGGAAGCATAAATTTTCTTAGAAGTAAGCTCTACTGTGTTCAATGGGGCTTATTCTCAGCTCTACAAAGGTAAATATTAGATCAACATCACTTTAAATACACATCCCAACAAAGTTGAAAAATGCCAGCTTGAAATCCATTCCCACAGCTTGCTTTTAAAACCTGCCCCATCCTCAGTAACTGTCATGCATCTCTTCTTGGTTTATTTATTTTTTTAAACCCTATCGGCTCCCTTCCTGAAACTGATTTGTTAATCATGTTTTGGTGACTGACTTTTAGGCATATTTCCCAAGAATGTTAAGGCAGGCTTAATAAACACTAATATGTCTGCATACAAAACCAAATGATTATTATTCATGGGAGGGATTACACAGAATTAAACTTTCCCAAACTGCATCGAACACATTCAGCTAGACATGAAAGTAAGCTGAATTTCCATTTGGTTTGCTTCTAGCTGAGCCTTCAAATTATGAAGTGAAGCAAAGCCAAAAGATTAATACAATGAAAACAAAGATTGGGAAATTAAATGACACGATGCAATTTTCTGCCTCATTGGGCTGGCACCAATAATATGCAAAGGGAAGCCTGCTAAGTGTTGGTTAGCTGTTGAATAAATGCAGGACAATCAGTCTCCTTCTCAAGGGAACCTATTTCTTTGACTGATATAGCCATTGACCCTTCCAATTACTTACACTTCCCCCTGCACAGTGTGAAGCGATGGTCTATTTCCACCCTCTGCTGAGGGCCATGCTGCTGCCATTACTGTTTACACAGGTACATGCTTCACCACCATCACAGATACTTTAGAGTTAGCCTGGGGGCATGCCTAGGAAAACAAAGTGTTTCTGCCTCCATAATTAAATGTTAATACTGCAAGATATGGCATTTTATGTATGCTTAGAGTTGGTGTTAATCTGCATTCCCAGAACCATTTATGTCAGTTTCTTGTGTTCGGCGTATATCCCAAATTCATGCATCACTTTTTTCCTTCCTGTGCCTCAGTGCTCCAGATGTAATTGCTGATTTATTTATTTTTAATAAAAAAGAAGTAATCATCTTAATTTGTTGTTGTTTAGTTGTTTAGTCGTGTCCGACTCTTCGTGACCCCATGGACCATAGCACGCCAGGCACTCCTGTCTTGTACCGCCTCCCGCAGTTTGGTCAGCCTCATGTTGGTAGCTTCGAGAACACTGTACAACCATCTCGTCCTCTGTCGTCCCCTTCTTCTTGTGCCCTCAATCTTTCCCAACATCAGGGTCTTTTCCAGGGAGTCTTCTTTTCTCATGATGTGGCCAAAGTATTGGAGCCTCAGCTTCAGGATCTGTCCTTCCAGTGAGCACTCAGGGCTGATTTCCTTCAGAATTGATAGGTTTGATCTTCTTGCAATCCATGGGACTCTCAAGTGTCTCCTCCAGCACCACAATTCAAAAGCATCAATTCTTCGGCGATCAGCCTTCTTTATTGTCCAGCTCTCACTTCCATACATCACTACTGGGAAAACCGTAGCTTTAACTATACGGACCTTTGTAGGCAAGGTGATGTCTCTGCTTTTTAAGATGCTGTCTAGGTTTGTCATTGCTTTTCTCCCAAGAAGCAGGCGTCTTTTAATTTCAGGACTGCTGTCACCATCTGCAGTGATCAAGGAGCCCAAGAAAGTAAAATCTCTCACTGCCTCCATTTCTTCCCCTTCTATTTGCCAGGAGGTGATGGGACCAGTGGCCATGATCTTGGTTTTTTTGATGTTGAGCTTCAGACCATATTTTGCGCTCTCCTCTTTCACCCTCATTAAAAGGTTATTTAATTCCCCCTCATTTCTGCCATCAAGGTTGTGTCATCTGCATACCTGAGGTTGTTGATATTTCTTCCGGCAATCTTAATTCCGGTTTGGGATTCATCTAGTCCAGCCTTTCGCATGATGAATTCTGCATATAAGTTAAATAAGCAGGGAGACAATATACAACCTTGTCGTACTCCTTTCCCAATTTTGAACCAATCAGTTGTTCCACATCCAGTTCTAACTGTAGCTTCTTGTCCCACATAGAGATTTCTCAGGAGACAGATGAGGTGATCAGGCACTCCCATTCTTTTAAGAACTTGCCATAGTTTGCTGTGGTCGACACAGTCAAAGGCTTTTGCATAGTCAATGAAGCAGAAGTAGACGTTTTTCTGGAACTCTCTAGCTTTCTCCATAATCCAGCGCATGTTTGCTATTTGGTCTCTGGTTCCTCTGCCCCTTCGAAATCCAGCTTGCACTTCTGGGAGTTCTCAGTCCACATACTGCCTAAGCCTGCCTTGTAGAATTTTAAGCATGACCTTGCTAGCGTGTGAAATGAGCGCAATTGTGCGGTATGCATTGTTAATATGCATCTTAATATGCATTGTTAAAAGAAAAGGGGTTGCGTATTTTAATATACCTGAATTTGGGTTCCATTAGTTGCCTAGTGATTCAAATAACGCCAAAGGTCCACTATACAATGAAGAATGTGGAATATTTTAGTATAACAATTGTCCCTATGTTGTTGTTTAGTAGTTTAGTCATGTCCGACTCTTTGTGACCCCATGGACCAGAGCACGCCAGGCACTCCTGTCTTGCACTGCCTCCTGCAGTTTGGTCAGACTCATGTTTGTAGCTTCGAGAACACTGTCCAACCATCTCGTCCTCTGTCGTCCCCTTCTCCTTCTGCCCTCCATCTTTCCCAACATCAGGGTCTTTTCCAGGGAGTCTTCTCTTCTCATGAGGTGGCCAAAGTATTGTCCCTATATGTGCCCTTAAACCTGATTATTACTCAATGTGGGAAAGATGCTGTAAACATCAATATAAAGAAAGAAAGGACATGGGCAAGGGTAGATCTATTATGAAACTAATGAAGCTTAAGCTTCAGGGCCCCTAATTTTGGAGGGGCCCCAGAAGTTACTTTAGTCATGCATGTAGGTAACATTTCCCTAATTTTCATCCCCTTCCCTGCCAATAGCTCAAAAATTATAAGACATTTTTATTCACACCAGTGACTTTGACATTGTGGAATTGTGCCTTGGTGTGGTCTCATCAGCATTCATCCTATGTTATAAGAAGGAATGGGAAAATGTGCCAGTAACCTGCACCTATTTCAAGCTAGGGATTTCCATCCAATGATCAACCAAAATATTATAGTCATTTCAGACAGATATACGAATATTTCAATCATTAAAAAAAAAAAGGTATCTGAAGAAGTGTGCATGCATATGAAAGCTTATACCTAGAACAAACTTAATTGGTCTCTAAGGTGCTACTGGACAATTTTTTAAATTTTATTTATTTATTTCGACTGCGTCAGACCAAGACGGCTACCCACCTGAATTTTAAAAATAGGTTTATGAAATAGCATAAGCAGCTGATACATAGGAATTTCCAAATGGAGCAGATGAGTAATGAAGCTATTTTCATCCCTTCCATGTTATTTTAAACATATCTTATGAATGGAAACCCATAAGGAAATTATTTTTCCATAAAGAAATATGAAGAGACCCAAGAGCAGCACCAAGCACCCATAATTTATTTACAAAACTCTTGATCAGTTCTTCGGGGTATAAGCATGGTATCATGTTTCTCAACAGATGATGCTTATGTGTGTCTTGTATCTTTTATTCCTTTTTTTTAACAGGTATTACTATTACTATTACCTAAATAGGCAGGTAAGCCCTGTCCTGAATCTTAATGGCTTTCGAAACAAGTAAACAATGACTTTTAATTAGAGGTTAATTTTAATTAAGATATTCTGCAGTAATTGTCTTGGTTGTCTGCTTCACCAGATTTTAATGAAAAAGATTGATTGGTAGCATAATTAAGCACTCAAAGGGCTACTTTGCTTATTGAGGTTAGAAGACCACGATTAACCGCAAAACTGTATGTTTAACAAATGGAGTTGGAAAACGAAGTGTGCTTATGGTTTGAAGAGACATGATCCAGCAAAGAATAGTCATGATGACTCATGTTCCCTTTCAGAACTTGAAATGGATTGCCCTTGAAGGCAAATGGTAAATTTGTGGATATAGCCCTTCAAGTGATAGTTGGAGACAGTAATTAACTGAAGTTGTGAATTTGACTATGATCCAGCAAAGCAACTTACACAGGCAAGTGAGTCTTTCCTACTGCGGACTATAGGAAAGGTAATTGTGAGTTGCCATAACTCTTTTTGCCACAGCACGTGTGGTTACAGGTGAAAACAATATTTTTAATCCATTTCGATTAGGGTTTAGGACTCATTATGGCATGGAAACTGCTTTGGTCGCAATGTATGATGAGCTTTGCTGGAAAAGAGGAGGAGGAATGTGTCCCTATTAATTACTGATCACTCTGTGACTGTTGATACTATCAACTATGGTATTTTTCTGGAGTAGCTCTCCAAGTTGGGAGTGGGTGGCACTGTTGTGGTGGTTCTAATCCTAGTTGGGCAACTGTCTTCAGAGTGTGCTGCTTGGTGAGTCTTATTTGGTCTTGTGGAGCCTTTAGTTCTGCAGGGTTCAATCTCCCCTTCTTCTCACATCTCCATGAGTACAGTCAGCCAGAGTTTCTCACTGCATTGTCAGCGCTAGACTGATGATATGAGGTTCTATTTCTCTTTTACATCTCTAAGTGTGGCAGACATGTCTAGTCTCAGTAATAGACTGGATAAGAGTCAATTAACTGAAGCCTAATCCTGATAAGACTGAGGTGCTCTTAGTGTTAAGATGAGAGGTACAGAGTCTTTGAAGGACTCCAGGGAACATTAATAGAGCTGAGTTCACAGAAAAGAGATAGAAAATAGAAATGTTGAATCCTACTGCTACTGAAGAGGGAAGACAAAGTTAATTATTGATATTAATCAGAGCAGGAAAAAGGACAGATATTACTCTGATCAAAATTATTGTTATTGCTACAACATCAATTAGGTCTCAGCCCTTTCATTCAAATTTATATTGACTTAGCTATTTTATAGAAACAACAAGTAAGGCAAATTAGATCAACTTATTAAATTGCCTTCCATCTAAGAATGTTTCGAACCTCCAACGCCTCTGGAAAAGCACTTGACAAAAGTGTGAGTCAATTTTATTGCTGAACTTACTCAAGCCTAAGAAAAGATTTGATCCAATCAGTAAAATAATTGGTTCTATCTCTAAATAGGGCTAGGCACATTTCCAATTCATTAACATTTTAGCTTTAACTCCAGGCAGATATTTATGTTTGTTTGACACACTTCTTAGCCATTGTGGCTTACTTTACATTTTCAGGGTTTTAAAAATCAGTAGAACTGCCAACAACCATAAAAAGATACAATATGCATTTATTTTAAAAGGGCCAGATGTCATCCTTAATTTTTTGTTTCAAAGCATACCAACTAATGACCACAATTTTGTAAAACATTTTTTGGTTATCATACTATCATCAATGTGCACATTGTAACTGCATCCCAGACTTCATGGAACACTGTAGATCTATTTGCTGCTAACAAGAGTAGCACAAGCAGTTCAATAATAAAGTAGAAAATTCAGAATGTTTGAGAACGTAGCCTAAAATAACATCAAGTGGAATTTTATACCCCATACATCTTGAATCCCATGTACAAAGAGGAGCAGAATTATTTTTGCAATACTAAATGTTTTCCCTCTTATGTTTGTTTTGACTTGCTGTGAACTCTTCAAACATTTGGAAGGTGAAGGGCTATAAATCTAAATAAAATAATTTGGTTTCAGGGTTGCATAAAGCTTTTAGGATACATTTGAAAGGAATCTCTGTACTCTTAATAGCTCCTGCATATGGTCAGTTGTGCTTCCAGGACTGAATTGTGAACTACAATGAGAGTGAGATTGACATGACAGAGGGTTGGAAAAGTCATCCTGTTTACTTTTATGGATGTACCAGAGGAATCTGGTATTCATCTATTCATCTTTTTGAATGGTAAGGTGAAATCTGCTCTATTTGTTTTATAATGACAGAGTACAAGTGTCTGTCTATCTCTTTCAATGTTGCTGTTAATCTCTAGAACAGTGGTGGGGAACATACTAAGGGAAGACAATTTTTTTAAAAGCTGAATTCAAGCTTAGGCTGCAAAGGAAGGATCTTCTTTTGCACTGTGGCTTTATTCACCTGCTGTCATATAACATCAGGTGATTGGCTGGTGGGTAGCTCCTCCCACCTGCCAGAGTGGCCCATGGAGGGTTGAGTACTTCTGGACCCAGTCTGCCGGTTAGTTCCAGTTCTCCATCTGTATTATAGATGGAGAACTGTTGGACAAAATCATAATTTGTTGGACAAAATCATAATTTTTGAGATCCCCAAAATGCAACTTATGTTGCTAGCTGTTTAAACAATATTTCCAAATCTAGCTTTTCAACAGTTCCAAAATTAATTGCATAGTAATAAGATTGTGAAGAAAGTGTATAGACAACCTCCCCTCAATTACAGTGTATCAATGTATTGCAAATTTTAGGTTTGTGGATGGCTCCTGCTCTCTGTGTGTGGGAGAGGGAGACCACACTTGGTGCTGAATGGAAGGAAGAGGAGGCATCGTGATTTTCTGGGCAGCAATCATACTAATTATAGTCAAGGTAGAATAACTCTGAAGTGCTATATCTTTGTCTTTTTCTGTTTCATTGCCATGCCATCAACTGGCAAAGCTTGCAAAGGAGAATTCTGATTTGCATCTAAAAAAACTCCAGCAGAAATTAACTGACTGCCAGAATAAGTCATAAACGATAAAGCAGGCAAGCATATCTGAATTTAGCTTTCTGCTGCCCAGTTAAACGTTCTGGGTTCCACAGAAGAAAACCAGTGTGAGTGGGCCATATGTCTCCTTTCAGCAGTCAGATGCTTTTCTTTTGAATGCCATCTTTAAGGTGTGATTTCAATAAGATCTCTACACTCTCATGCATGTAAAATATTTGTGGCCCTCAGCACAGAGGGCCAGTTGTTCCCGAGGGAGGGGCTTGAAAGTGTGTATGCAGTAAGAAAGACTGAAATGGCCACAACTTTATTGATTGCAGATGTAAGATTTTGGCAAAAACATTGGGTACTTATCCTGAACTTGGGGGTCTGGGACCCCCTGGAGGGTATTCCCAGTAAAGCACCCCAGTTGTGGAATGAACTCCTTCTAATGGTCATGCTGGCGTCAACACTGTGTAATTGTAGGTGTCTACTAAAGGCCTGTCCAGCAGCCATTTAAATGTTAAACTTTGGATCAATTTTTTGGATCAAGTGGCTTACACAAAATGATATAAAATACTTAAAAATTGAAAAAATTGTATTTATGCGATGTGAGGGGAGGTTCTACTGAGGGCCAAAAAGTGCCATGTAAATTTGTTGTTGTTGTTTAGTCGTTTAGTTGTGTCCGACTCTTCGTGACCCCATGGACCAGAGCACGCCAGGCACTCCTGTCTTCTACTGCCTCCCACAGTTTGGTCAGACTCATGTTGGTGGCTTCGAGAACACTGTCCAACCATCTCGTCCTCTGTCGTCCCCTTCTCCTTGTGCCCTCCATCTTTCCCAACATCAGGGTCTTTTCCAGGGAGTCTTCTCTTCTCATGAGGTGGCCAAAATATTGGAGCCTCAGCTTCAGGATCTGTCCTTCCAGCGAGCACTCAGGGCTGATTTCCTTGAGAATGGATAGGTTTGAAAGAAAACACATACCGGTAAATCACATTTAGTTAAACAGGATGTGTGAGGTGATATGCATTATTCCCTGCACCCTTGAAACCAGACTTGATAAAGCAAGGGGAGGCTGAACACGATGACATCACATCACATAACTTGTTTAAATGTTAATGAGGAAATGTGGGGAAGTGTTCCCATATCATGAAGCAGTTAGCGTCTTAAACATCTCATGGAAAGGGTAACTGAAATAGCAAGATTGCTGCTACTGATTAACATTTCAGAATGCTACAGAATCCTACAGGTATGATGTTCTGTGTGCTGCTGCTGCTGCTTTCTAATAGCAACTTAAGATCTACTCAATATAAATTTAGATATATTAAAAGTTGCTGCTATTATATACAGTTCTTACGCTCTCTGTAACATGTCTCAACTCAAGGTGAGGAAGGTAAGTCATCGGAGAACATGACCTTCCAATGCACATGTGTATCTATTCAGATTCAAGAATTATAACCCTTACATATTTTCCAGCAGTGTATTTCTGGGCGAGTCTCTGAATAGTCATGAGCAAGATCCAGGCTATAATTACTGATGTCTAGTCCATAGTTATAAGACTTCTTCAAATGCCTGTTGTCAAATGAACGACAGACTGACTCTTTCAGTATCATCATTATCTTTAATTGGCCTAGTGCGTGGGTCTTAGACACCAGTAACTGTGGAGAAATAATTCCTCTTTGGCATCTTATAAAATGGCTGAGTACAGCGAATGAGCTCTCTGAAACCTTAATTGTGACGAAAAGAGGTAACAGCTAGTCCAAGGTATCCATCTGTATAATTCCCTTGTAAATCTTTAGTGTCGCCAGATGAGTGCTGCGTCTGTGTCCTTTCAAACATTGTGGATATGCCGTTTGCAATGTAAACGCTGAAATAAAGATAAAGAAAGACTAAGGTTAAAGTATAAAATTCTGAATATCTGAATCGCTTTCTGAATAGTTGGCAAAGTCACTGGTGTGCCTTTGATTAATGGTGTTGTTTTCTGTGTCTGTGGGGCAGAAGATTACTGGGGCTGCTTTGCGATTTTGTTGTGGGATTCAGGAGAGGGGGGGTCATACTCTCAGCTTGTGTGAATTTTGATAAGTTTCATATAATTAATAACAAAAAACAATAAATACGACGGGCTCAAGGTCATTTGGCTGAAAACTGGAAACGGAGCTCTGACAAACTGGACCTGAATTTTAAAATGAAAGATTGACTATAGATGCCTTGAACCCTGAATCCTAAGTTCTACACTAAAGTTGTGGGTAATGGCTTAGTGTTTTATGAGCATTTGTACTCATTGTGGCACCCATCTCTTAATCTAAACTTTGCCTCAAGCCAAAATAAATCTTAACGTTGTAAACTCTATGGTAACATAATTGCCTTGTTCAGCAGCAGTCACTTTCCCACTGCCCCATGCCCCCCCCTTCCAAATGTCACTAATATCTTGCTGTGGTAAATAAATAAATAAAAATTAAAAAGAGGAAACCTATATATTTCCCTTTGAAATGGCAAATGGGAGCAGCTTATAAATACCAAAAGAGTTTTGACTGCTTCTATTACAGTTTTAAAGCATTTTAACCTTAGCACTGTGCATTGTCATTTAAATATTTTCCAGGGATGCAACATAGAAGGAGATTGAAGTAATTAAATGCCTCCTTTAAACTGTTGGGTCACTTAAATGCTGGCATTGAAGGAGAGAGAACATAATTTGGCAGTATTTTTGTCTGTATGGACATAAGGATGTTGTAGTCTGTATTTCTTGTTTTAATGATGGCGTACCTGGAGTGGCGTTTCCGTGCGCTGCTCTGGTTCGCCAGAAGCGGCTTTGCCATGCTGGCCACATGACCTGGAAGCTGTACGCCTGCTCCCTCTGCCAATAATGTGAGATGAGCGTCGCAACCCCAGAGTCGTTCGCGACTGGTCCTAATGGTCAGGGGTCCCTTTACCTTTACCTGGAGTGGCATTCCAAAGTGACAGTCAGAAGATTAGAGTCAGGTTCCCAACAGGTTTCAGCCCATGGGCACAATGCATACTCACCCATCACATATTAAGAACATAGAGCAGATCAACTGAAGGGCTCTCAACATTATCTGCTGATAGTTATACATCTTTTTTGGGGGAGAGGGGTTGTGAAAATTTAGCATGAAGCAAAAGACCCCGACTTACTTAAGTTGCATCCTATGGTTGTTGAATAATGTTTAGGCAAAATCAGTGCTGCTGGCCTTCAACATCCAATTCATAAGTCAATATTAGTAAATTAGTTCCTAAATAAGACAGTTTGCCATTAATGTCTGAGCTATAATCTGCTGCCACAATATTGCAATTGCTTTTGTAGTTTGTTTAATTGATGTTGATGAGAACAGTATTAAAACAGGATACTTTTTATTTGTCACACACTCCCTACTTCAGAAAGGGTGAGACATTCTAGGGGAGGTGTCAGCAAACTTTTTCAGCAGGAGGCCAGTCCACCGTCCCTCAGACCTTGTGGGGGCCTGGACTATATTTTGAAAATATGCCATTATGCTGCCTGCTGCTTTGCATCTCGGTTACCTAACTCTTTACTCTAATGTCTCTAACCTAAGCTCTGGCTTTATCTTCTAACTAACACTGAGTTAAGGGAGGGGCTGCCATCTGGCAGAGAGTTCCCTCTCATCGACTTCCCCAATGGCTCCTCGCCTTTCTTTCTTTTTCTCCTAATGGCCCATCACCTCAGACAATTTCCTGGACATGGGAAACTCAGCCTAGCTTAATTAGCTTTTGACACTCACTGATTCCAATGGATCAGAAGTGTCTAGTACAGGGGTCAGCAAACTTTTTCAGCAGGGGGCCAGTCCATTGTCCCTCAGACCTTGTGGGGGACCAGACTATATTTTTTGGGGGGGAAATGAACAAATTCATATGCCCCACAAATAACTCAGAGATGCATTCGAAATAAAAGCACACAATCTACTCATGTAAAAACACGCTGATTCCTGGACTGTTCGCGGGCCAGATTTAGAAGGCGATTGGGCCGGATCCGGCCCCCGAGCCTTAGTTTACCTACCCATGTTCTAGGGCTACTGCTTACCAGGTTTTGTTTTCCTTTGAAAGGAGTGATATGTGGAAACTTTGGGCATTTTGAAATATTTGATTTATTTTCAATTATGCAAGTAGAAGGCATATGCAGAAGCAAATAGCACCGCAATCCTACGGGGAGCAAATCCACATTGGATCCCCAGAGAGCCAGCCCTGGATCACTTTCAGCCTCCATTTCTCTCTCTCTCTGTTTCTCGGTTCCAAAAACAATTTCTACTGTTTCCTCATACATCTACCTGAATACATTTACCTGGTGTGGGATGGGTTCCCCAAATCAGAAGATACCCCCAACTCCTGCACTCTGCAACCCACTGTGTCCTTTAAAAGTTGCTTGGGTTTCTCTGGAGAGGGAGAACCTTATAGAACAGTGTGGGAGCACAGGCAGGTGGCTGCAGGAGAATCTGGGCCTCTCCCCATTCTTTTTCTCTGTTGGAGCAGGGTTCGTTCCAAGGATAGAAGAAGCCTTTCATTTTGCAGAAGGGGCTGTCTGGATCCAACACATGATTCAGCCAATGCTGTGATAGGGAACCTGAGGCCCAGGAACAGAATGTGGTCCTCCAGTGTGGTGTAGAGGTTAAGAGCGGCAGACTCGTAATCTGGTGAACCGGGTTCGCATCTCCGCTCCTCCACATGCAGCTGCTGGGTGACCTTGGGCTAGTCACACTTCTCTGAAGTCTCTCAGCCCCACTCACCTCACAGAGTGTTTGTTGTGGGGGAGGAAGGGAAAGGAGAATGTTAGCGCTTTGAGACTCCTTCGGGTAGTGATAAAGCGGGATATCAAATCCAAACTACTACCCCCTTCTTCTTCTTCTTCTTCTTCTTCTTCTTCTTCTTCTTCTTCTTCTTCTTCTTCTTCTTCTTCTTCTTCTTGGCTGCCCTGCTTGGCCCTCAGAATTATCTCCAGGCCACACCCCTCACTGGTCCTGCTTCACTCACCAGGCATTGCCTAACTGCAATGTGGCCTTGAGCTCTATTGATGCCTCTTTCTTTTCTGGGTAAAGGATAAGGAAGGCTGTGTCAGTATGTGTAGAAACTAACCTACGCCACAAAGGCAAAGATTTCCATTCACTGTTCTGCCCATTTTTGCCTCTTGCTCCACCCACCAATGGCATATGGCCCCCCGGAAAGGAATGTGGACCTCAGGTTGAATACAGGTTCCCCACCTCTGTTTAATCATTTTCTTTAGCATTTCAGTGAGTGTTGTTGATATTTCTGTGTACCTAATATTTTCTGTCTCAAATGGGTATTGTGTAAAAAGTCTTGTTCTTATCTACTATCAGGAGGAAGTGGAAAGTAATACTAGGAAACCTAGAACTCGGTTTAAACAGGCCCAAAACTTTATTTCAAAGGAGCTGTAAGAACGAAGTGGGTCAGGTTGCTCTCTGTATAAGTTGTTAACGTGCCAGAGAACTCAATCATTATGCCTTCTTAAATAGAAGCATTGCCAGGCAGGCACAAGCCCCCCAAGGCTGAGCTTGACAGATTAGGAGCATAAACTGTTCACCGCATACTGATAAGCGGGTGGCTTAAGCAAGATTGTATGGAATTTGTAATTGCCATTTGCATGCCAACTATCCAATTTGAGTCAGAATAATAAATAAACTTGAATTCGAGTGAGGAATGATCAACCTCCCCTCCCCTCCCCTCTTTTGAGCCATTCTAAGCCCATCAAGGAATTTGATCCACCCTTAAGGTACGAAAATCAGATTACGCCAATTTTTTTTAAAAACCCAGTCAAACCCGACTCCTCTTTTTCTCAATGCCCTCAGAACACAGAAGGCCCAAAGTTGTGACGTTCAGATTACAATGAAGCTGGAAACAAAGGTGCCATCCCATAAACAACCTTTCCAAAGGACAATGTCCAGAAAGCAAAGGAAGCACTCCCCTGGCACACACATAAAAGACATAAATGCAGGAACTGAGCAAAATTCTTTCCTAGCTGTGCAATAGTTCAGCACCCTGCAAATGCCCACCTGGGGAGCTTTAAGGATTAGGAAAGGGGAAAGCCCGAAACAGCAGCAGAAAAAAAGTGTGGTCAATGGGTAAAACAAGCAACATTTCCCCTCATTGAGCTTTGGTTGACCAAACCAAGTGATGGACATCCCACCTAGATTGTCATATGCTAACTGCATGATTGAAGGATTTGTTCCCAGAAAGTCTACTTGGAAGAGGGGGAAACAAAAACCCAAATCACATATAAACACACAAATGCTCCCAAACGTTATTACGGCGTGTCTCAATAAAATATTCTCAAGAAACCTAACTTTGAACAATGATTTTAATTCAGATAAAAGGAAACAGTGGATATATTTTAAAATATCTCATCAAGCAATGTATCCACATTCCACAATGCTGAAGATGACAGTAAAGATTGCATTGGCTTTGGCTGTTTAATCTCTTATTGTTTATTTTCACATCTATTTTACTAGTACCTTCTCAACATTTTTGTTTATGTTAGGTATTCTGCCAACAGATAAGATCTCCTCAGTCTCCTAATCCAAAAGAGATATGTCGTAGACTTGGTCACAAATCACAGCCTAGTTTAATAAACGAAGCAGAACATAATTTTGATTTAGGTATTTTTCAAGCCTACTTCCTGCCTTGATTATCATTCTTCCAAATCTGATAAATTGCATGAATGATGACCTAGGAAGTCACATTCCACTCTACCTTAAATTGATTATACATTTGCAGCATTTTAAAAGGGACGTTCATCTCCGCATAAAGGAAAGAGAAGACAAGTCTAGAGAATAGTTGGGAATAAGGGGCAGAGCATAGTCTGAGATAATTTTGATTTGACAGCAGATGCCAGCTGGGCCATTGACCTGCATTATAGGAAGCTACTGAACAGGGGCTACTATGTCAGCAAGTTTCATCGGGGGGGGGGGGAGTTATTGCCATATTTTGATTTCCCAGTAATGAATGGGGAAACCTCATTTCTCCACAAAGTGCAATTAAACTTAAGCCCTAAGCTGAATCAGACAGCCTGACAAATGGAGTCACACGGCTGTTTCCTGAAGTACCAAATTGGGGTCTGAACCAAATCTTAAGGTCAAGGTACACCCTTAATTGAAAGCCTTAGAAATATCCAGCAGCCTCTGTTGGTCTGATTTTAACTAGGCTTATGCATATACAAGGGATGCGGGTGGCGCTGTGGGTTAAACCACAGAGCCTAGGGCTTGCTGATCAGAAGGTTGGCATTTTGAATCCCCATGATGGGGTGAGCTCCCATTGCTCGGTCCCTACTCCTGCCAACCTAGCAGTTCGAAAGCACGTCAAAGTGCAAGTAGATAAATAGGTACCACTACAGCAGGAAGGTAAATGGCGTTTCCATGCACTGCTCTGGTTTGCCAGAAGCGGCTTAGTCATGCTGACCACATGACCTGGAAGTGTACGCCGGCTCCCTCAGCCAATAAAGCAAGATGAGTGCCTCAACCCCAGAGTTGTCCATGACTGGACCTAATGGTCAGGGGTCCCTTTACCTTATGCATATACAAAGTGGAATCCAAACATTTCGACGGACCAGGTGGTACATTCTCAAAGGCAATGTGTTTGAGGGGTTATTTGTTTGAAAGTATATTGGTATCACACTTTCTCTGCACAATGGTAAGCTTTGATGCCACTATTCTCTGTATTTATTAAAGGTGAAGCTGTGACCTTTCAGGTACCATTCCTGACTTTGGGCTACGCTGGCTGGGTCTGCAAGAAGCCAGAGTTCAACAATACAGTATCTGGAGGGTCACCAGTTCCCCATCTCTATAATTAGAATCATAGAATCATAGAGTTGGAAGAGACCACAAGGGCCATCCAGTCCAACCCCCTGTGTTGGTGTTGACCACCCTTTCACCCAGCAACCCCTCCCAAGAAAACAGATTTAAAACATAGCTGTCAACTTTCAGATTTGAAAATAAGGGATCAGCAGCCTTACCTGTCCTGGGGACAGTCTACGGTATATCTAACAATCCAGGATAGCAGCGGGAAACAGCGCTGGAATAAGGGAATTTCCAGCAAAAAAAGGGAAGTTGACAGCTGTGATTTGGAATAAGGGAGTTTCCCACAAAAAAGGGAGGGTTGACAGCTATGATTTAAAATAATAATGAAAGTGACTCTTGTGTTGAAGATTGTAGTGAAAAGGAGGGGTTCCAGGCAGGGATGTATAAATCTGTCAAGTTTGGTTTCTCTCAGTTTCTCACTTTCCTGGTCATTACTCCACATTTCCATATCAGTTTGCATTTTCCTTTTTTAAAGTCCTCATGGATACGTACAGGCATTTTAGCACAAATGGTTGCAAAGATACATACCGGTATGTCTGTATGCAATGCATACAGATCTAATGCATACATTGCCTAATTTTCACAAAGCAACATTTGATATAATGCTTTTTGTATATATCATTTCCACTAAATCATGCATTTCTGTGCACATTACTTGGCAGGAGAGCTGCACTGCAAATTTTGGAGAAGTGTGAATTTCGGAGTGTTTCAGTTCTCATACTGGTTGAGAAATGTGCCTGCCTGCCAGGGGTGGTATATCCTGTTTTGCTGCTGGAGAGGAAATGGGAAATGCCACTCTGTGCTACTTCTGGCACCATTGATGCTGCTCCTGACACCACCATACCTGCTTCTGCCACCACCACCTCCCGCTCTGCCACATCCACTGCTGGCACCCATTGCGGTTCTGCTTCTTTGCCCCTGGTGGAGGCAGCGAGGCAGGTGGGGCAGCCATGGAGGTGGTGCCTAAGGGGCTTCTGTCACCTAAGGAAGTGGCCTAATCCTGCTTAACGGCTGGGCCAGCTCTGCTGCCTGACCTTCCAAGAGCCCATTGCCATCTTGGTCACAGAAAATACAAAGTTGTAAGGTGCTTCATTTTGTTGTGTCAAGCTCTTTGTTTGAACAGGATTATCCAGACTGTCAAATTGCATTAAAAGCTGGTTGAGTCACCTCACATGATATGCAACTAGCTATGCAAACAGATTCCATATAGCAGCAGTCTTGGCCTGTGCCCTGCTTAAAATTAGTAGCTACTCACCCACTCACTTTGGGTCTTCCTATGCCCAATTCATTGAGAATTCATCCCAATTTGCTTCCACAAAGCTGGCATGGATGTGAGACTATGCCCAGTCTTCACTGAGCATTCATTCTGATTTATTTGCAGGATGGGACTGAAAATACTGCATGTTATTCCATTTTTTAGATGGTTTCTAAAATATGGAAGAAGGGATCAAGAACATTAGATTTGGAAGTTTTTTTCTGAGGTGAAAAATCAAATTTCCAAGACAGGAAAAGCTGTGAACAAACTGTTAAGTGTGCAAAAAAAGAGACATCGATGTTAAGCTATAAGCAAATTAATTATTGTAAAAACAGCTAAGAAAGTTAGCTCAGCAAGATCTAGGTGCACCACCTGCTTAGATCAGGAGTACTATCTAATTCCTTGATTCAGCAAGCTCTTTACATGAGTTTTAACAGCTGTTCTCTTTATACACGTTTCTTATAAATCAGTTGAGTATTCATGCGACTTGCAGCTCACAGTGCTGATATCATGGACATTGTGTGTAAGGAAAGGTACATACATTTTAAATCTACTTTATGAAGCCATCCTCCTGTTATTCCAACATACCTCATCTAAATAAAATCTTATTTAGAGTTTCTGTACAATAATTATGGGTCTGAGGATTGAACTGATTTGAAATAGTCTATTATTACTTTGTAAATGCTTTGAGAGAATCAATAAAAATCCCAAAACCTAGGCCTCAAAGGAGCCACCCTATATTTCCAGGAAGAATGGCTGGGAGCAGGGATGGAATAACCTTTAAGGAAAATAGACCCATGCTTAGGGTATCATCAAAAGGAGGAGAGCACTATGAAAATTTTCCATTGCCAGATTTTCCATGTTCCACAAAAACAGGTTCCACAAAAAAGGCTCCCGCAATAAATGAAAAAATGACATACATAGATGCACAATAATAATAAAATAGTAATATTAAAATTAATGATGTACATTAATCTTGGGAATACAACAAAATTAGAATCTGGTAGCTGGTAAACTGCCAATCGGTCCACTGAGGCTCATGTGATCGTTCTTAACTTGGTTATATTGTCTGAATTAGATATATATGAGGGCACAAAATCTTTTGAATGCTTAGGGCCTCTAAAGGTCTTAATTCAGCCCTGGCTGGGAAGCTGTTGAATGCTGCAGCAGAGAGGAAGGTCCCCACAGCTGGAGTGGACCTATGTAGTCAGAGTCCTCCCCAGATCAGTTGCAATGAACTGTGTTGCTGTTGCTGAACTGAACTGCACTCAGCGTCCTGGGGCTAGTAAAGGCAAAAAAGGGGTCACTCTGGGGATGGGATGGGTAAAGCTTTGGATCCTGTGTTCTGCAAATACAACCTTGGTGTTATACCCAGTGCCATCATTCCATTTGCACAACACATTCCCATACCACTCAAGTGCCCCATTTTAAACGGTACATCCCAGATTAGCAGAAACTAGCTCCTGATTGGATGTCTCATTTTTTTTGGTGTCATGCTCTGGCTTGAGTCAGCTGACTCCCGCAAGAGCTTGGGACAGCAACAATGGCAAAAGCAAAAAGAAGAAGAAGAAGAATCCCAATTTGGATCACCCAGATGTTGGAGGATATGCACTTCTACCTGTACAATGCAGCTTCTCCCTCTTCCCCCTGCAGTCCTCTGTGCACCCTCAAAATCTGCTCCAGATGGTTGGTGGGCCCTCTAGAGCAGATTTAGTGGGTGCACAGGTAGAGAAGAGGAAGGGAAAGTCCTGTTAACTGAGTGGAACTCTGTGCATGCAGCATTGGCTGGGTCTAATAGCAATTGGAGTGCCACAAAATATGGAAGGGCCTCCCCGCCCTGGCATAATCTCAGAGTTCTGGAGAAGTTATACTTTTGCATACTATCTTCTGACATTTTGTTCTAATGAATGTATTGTCCTAATATGGATTTTGGCGTTATATAACATGGAGAGGCTGCTATACAGTGAATAATGTAAATGATCTGAGGCTTTTTGTTCTTTCTGACGACAAGGAGATATGAGAAGCAAAGTTCATTCCTGACTCAACCTCATTAGCAGTAGGTACCCACAACACCAAATTCTGATTGGCTACCTCAGCTTTCTAATAGCTCTCTGACTCACTCAACTGTCTGCTAGCAGAGGGGAAATAATACAACACTGTATGGAATGAATAACTTGTTTTCAAGTTGATATGTGGCCTTTCACGGGACCTTTAGTAACGAGGTGGTTTGTTCACCTTTTTTTTTGGTCTGACACGGTTTGGAGAGTGGCAGGATGCTGATAAAACACTCAGTGGAATTTGCCATTCATTTATCTGTCCTTCTATGGCCTTCAGAGTTTACTAAAAACAAATTGGCTTTCAAGAGTATAATTATATATGAAAAAGGCTTCTAGTGCAGCATACACTCACATTATAGCATATTAGGGAAAGAAAAAGATTTCATTATATGGTTTTGATTGTTATTCACTGAAGCATTCATTCCACAATAACGACTCAGTCTTCTGCGCGGACTCTTAAGCTCTGGCTTTTTATCTCTTGGAGCTTCATCCGCTAGCCAACATTAATTAAGAAGAAAAGAATGGTTTTTATTCCTGTCATTCTAAATGAAGATGGGTGAGCTCCAAAAGGTCCTGATCCTTATCATCTCCCCTAACAGAATCTTGAGCTTTGCTTCTTAAAATGTCTAAATACGCAGTGCAAGATTTGGCAAAGAAAGCTTTCCTCCAAGAGTCTCTTGCCATCTTGGCCACAGAAAATACAAAGTTGCAAAGTGATTTGTTTTATTGTATCTAGTTCTGTGTTTGTAAAGGATTATCCAGACTCTCAAATTGCATTAAAAGCTGGTTGAGGCACAATAGGCAGTCACCTAGTTATATAATAATAATAATAATAATAATAATAATAATAATAATAATACATTTTTATTTATACCTCACCCTTCCCAGTTTAAAAACTGGGCTCAGGGCGGCTAACAGCAAATATTAAACATTGATTAAAATGTGACTTTAAAAGCAGCTTAAAAACAGCATAAAATACAACATAAATGCGGCATCAATGTCAATAAAATTCTAAAATTCAGGGTCATTTTGGGGGGGAAAAACAACCCAGTTCAGTAAATAACAAGTGATTGCCAGGGCTAACTGGCCAAGTTGGTCCTGCTAGGACCAGCAAGGAGACCAGGGAAGAGTTTAAATGTGGGGTCCCAGAAGGGTCTCTTCTGCAGCCACAGTAGTTGCTGTGATTTTCCAGAGGTTTGATTTCACCACCCGGTTGTGCACTTCATTGTCTCTCTCAAGAGATGGATGCCAACAGCAACAATTTTCAGAGCTGAGAGTAGCACGCAGGTTTATTCAGAGGTTATGCCATATTCTAAATTAGATCCTCTACACCCAGAGCATCTTTATGTGGGGCAGGTTTCTCAGATGCTTAAATGTGTTGGTTTTCTACCTGTCATTGCTCTCACTTGCCCACCTTTATGCAAAGGTAAAGCTATGACCCATTCAGTATCCAAAACATTTGTTTTCATCTTTCTTCCAGTTCTGTCCTGAAAAATTCATTCTATGTTCCTTGACCAACTTGAACTGTTGGTTACCATACCAAGCATAATGCCTATACATTTAAAAAACAAAAGCAATGATCACCAATAAGTTCTAGAATATTGTCCGTTTTTATGTCTTCTGTTAGGTGAAATTGTTTAAAATTTACAGCTCACGAATATACACTTCTATGATCTGAATACAAGGCCTCAAATAAATTATGTGCAGCAGCTGACAAATTTGTGCTCGTTTATCATCATCTATACAAAATCTCAAATGCAAACACAGTAAGAATCAATAAATCTATTGAATGAAAAGGATTAAATGTGACCCAAAATCATATTTTTTTCTCCTTCATATATTGACCGTAGAAAGCTTTTTTTGTACCTACCTTCCTCCTACTGTGTTATATGGCGGCATTGTATTTGCCATTGCAGAGAAACACTTTAATTACTGTCTGAGGATATTTATGTTAGCAAAAGCTTTGTTCAGGCACAAACAATTCTCTTTAAACTGTGCTTGGCATGCCTATATATCAAAGTATCCAAAAGATTTAAGCAGTGACTGGTTTTATAGCATATATAGGGTGATTTGTTAATCCAGCATTTATTTGTAATTTAGGTAACCATCATTTACATTTATTCATGTTAATCGGTTCCAGTTCAGAACTTCAGAATCTATTAAACAGTCAGTGAGTAGACTACAAATTATACCCAATGTGTCATTCCCTTGCTGCTGACAGGCAAGTGCGTGCTCTAACTGGGGATCTGCTTGTGTCTATTCATAGGCTTGGCTAGCTTATTGATAGCCTAACTGAGGGGTGGGCTATCTTTGGTCTTTCTTGTATGGTCTAATCGGCTTAGTTTGAAGCCCCACCTTGATAATCCCTGTCGGCCTGTTTTAAAAAGATGATACGGCAAATGCACAGTCAGGATCTCTTTGATGGTTAAAGCACGACCAGTATGTACTTTCTGATCCTGAGTTTGCATTCTATTTTTTTTTTAACATAAAGTGCCTATTTTTAACATAAAGTGCCTTTCAGAATCAGACCTAGTCTAGTTTTGCTTGCAAGAATCCCAGCAAATGGCTAGTCAACTGAAGTTTACAAGCAAACGTCCTTCAACCTACCCTGGCCTAAAGGCTTATTCACACGTACCTTTTGCCATGCTCTTTCCAAACACAGGTCCACCCTGAAAAGCTCTGTGTCTGAGCCATAGCTGCCAAGTTTTTCCCTTTTCTCACGAGGAAGCCTATTCAGCATAAGGGAATTTCCCTTAAAAAAGGGAGAACTTGGCAGCTATGGTCTGAGCAGTTTTGGGGTTTTTTTTGCTTTGCCCTGCCACTTTCCCTGTAAAAACCTACTCTTTGGAGCTCAAGCAAATAGTGGGTTTTCCTGGGGAAAGCTCTGGAGCAAAAGAAAGAGTGTTCAGACACAGAGCTTTAAAGGGAAAGAGTGGAGGAAGGTAAGTGTGGACAAACCACTTCTAGAGCTCAGACACACTTCAAAGGTCATGATAGAACTTCCTTCTCAAATTATTTTGCAGATACTTGCTTTTAATGATGTGATGTTAAAATTAAGGTGACTAAATTGGTTTAAATTCAGGCCATGTTCTATGTAACTCATTTGTCAAAAAATGCAATCACAATTCAGAGGTTGCTGTTTCAGAGTTGTTAACCCAAGGTGCTGAGGTAGACTCTGTTTACTTGACAGAGTTGTCGTCTAGTCATATTTTACTGGCTTGACCCATAAAACCATGTTCTGTCAGCTAACAAGTACTGGAGTCTGAAAAGCCAGTAACTCCATATTCTGAAAAGCTCCATCTCTGATCATATCAAGCTACCTCCTTCCAGATCCGTCTATTTGTCTATTTATCTGAGTATTGGGTACTACAACTGTGAGTAGTTCTCTAGGGTCTTACATGGAGGTCTTTCCCATCATCTGATCCTGTTCTTTAAAAAACTTAATATGACATGGATTGAAACTGGGACCTTCCAGATGAAAAAGCAATTCCTTTACTAGCAAACTACACATTCTCTCCAAATAACCCAGTATTCTGTTAGACTCCACCAACACAATGCCCACTCCACCATAGCTCTGCCCCTGAACGGCCACATGGCCAGATTTTTATTCAAAATGATGATAAACTGGGCATGGTTCATGAGATATTCTGTTGGTACTTTTATAAACTTTCTATGATATACAAATAATTTGTTTTTTAATTACAAGGTGCTGCGTGAATGAACAAATCTGCTCAGAAAATCAGCAGTTTCCTCATTGCGACCAATTTGTCGCCAGCAAGATAGAAAGCAGGGTGAACATCAGGCACTGAATTTTTAAGAGTAAAGTTGCAAACTTAGTGGGACTCTGATTTATTTTAAATTTTTTTTTGTTAAAAATACTTCTGCTTTCAAATTCTCTTGAGTGATAAATACAGGAGAATCCCAGTTTTAATTTGAATACTCAAAGTGGCATATGCAGGGAACAGGAATATTCCTTTGTTTGCATTAAAAGGGAGACCTATTCATATTGACTCATATTATTTTTGTCTATCAGCTACCTCAGATAATGAGTGAATGGTCTTGTTCATCAACATTTTTGGTACACATTAGTCATTCTCGCTAGGCTAATCTCTTCCAAAGTGGTGAAGATGGAGCACTGAGAAACGAGTTGCTTGCAGCATAAAGACTAGGTAACTGCAACCTAGCTAGATAACTATAGATTTGACAGCTACCATGTTCAATCTGTATAAATGCAAAATAGTTCTGTTCATTAGAGCCTTGGTGGTTGCTAAGAGACAAGCATTGCTGGGGTGAAACTCCAGAGTATGGCTGACAGCTGAAGACTGGTAAACAGACATTGCAGGCTTTCCTGCCACTGAAGAAATTAAGAGGTGACGCGAGTTGTGTTCTTGTAGAGCTATCTTAATAAATGTAATGCAATGAAGAGACAAGTGCTTCATTCCCCCACTGCTCCTCAACTCAGAGCTCCAAATATCCCACCATAATTTTTAACTGCTCCACCTCTTCTTTGGTTTGTGATTTCCATGCCCAGTTGTCTGTTTTTGTTGTATCAACGATTTGGGTTGAGGCGGACTCTGCTGGAACCCCACACGCATTAAAAAACCATTCTGAAAATGTTTTTTTTTTTTAATTCTTAAAAAAGCGCATTTTAAAAAATACATTGAATTTTCCATAAGGCTCACCATCGCCTTCTAGTGTCACATTGCATGTTGCACTTAAAAGATTTTATTTGCAGCTGTATAGCCGAGTCCTCTATTTTCGTCCTTAATGGTTTCAGTGTCGCAGTCCAGTCTGCTACCAAAGTCTCTGGATTACTTACGGATCAGTGTCACTCAGTGGGGTTTCATGTCAGAGATAATGTCCCTACACCATGTTGGGCTTTTCCTCCCCATCTGACAGCTCCTCGGCGCTCACACTTTCCTCACACTTTCAATCTGTAGCTGTAGGATTTTATATTTTGATCCTTGTGTGTCCTGCTGCATCACTACCACTGCTTTCCTCACTGTAAATTTAATATGTGCCTCAATCGTCACTCTCCATGATAAAATGTATTGGTGTTAATGGAGACTCACCTTCTGCCCCATGCCCATGAACCCAGCACTTTGAATTGATCCCAGAAATTAAATTGGTAGTCAGCATAGTCAAGCCATAATTGGTGTATATATGGATGCCTTAATCCTCACCTTCTGCCCCCACCTCCCGTTTTAAGCAAATGATACCCCCAAAGCCTTCTAAAAGTGTTAATAGCTGCTGGCCTACTTTGATCCTCCTGTAACTTGAGTAGTGCAGTTATTCAAGCACTTCCTAACTAGGGCTGGACTCTTCTCTGCTGACCCGGTGCTGCTAATTGTTGATGGGCAACTTCAGGGTTCCTGTTTTTCCTTTATATGGTTCTTTATCTTTAAATCAGACGTGGGCTGGATAGTCCTCATAGCACAACTGGGGCTGCATTGCTCTCCTGACTTCCCAATGCTACAAATCACTACTAGTTGCTAAGAGTGGGATGAACAAGGCATGGTCAAGGTGTGTAAGCAGGAGTATCAGATGGGTTCTGCTGCTTCACTGCACTGCGCTGAGCTGAGCTCTTGCTGCCTTGGCATTCTGCTTCTCTTGGTGAATAGCAGTGATATACAGCTTGGGGAAGTCAGGAGAGCACCCCCCCCCCCCCGTGGGCTGCTATTGACCACTCTAGAAGAATCCCTAAAAGCAATAGATACTCTCCAGTATCTGTATTTCAAAAATGCAGTCTTTCTTTTTATCTAGCTAGATCAAAGTTGCTCTTGCACACACACTTTTTAGTCAGATGTTTCTAGCTTAGTTTTAGAAAAAAAAGAGAGCTTTTTTGATGGCTCACTTTGGCTCCCAGGACACACAGAAGGAGCTGCTTTTGCATAACAAAAGTGTGGGCCGGTATCACTTATGCCTGTGAAATTATTTATGCTTTGTATGTCAGCTCTTATCCAGAGTTCTTGCATTCATCATATATCACAAACAAATATCTCTGTCTCTTCCCCTCAAGCTAACACTCACACTTATTAAGGAACTCATTAACAGAAATGCTTGGGCCCATTTCTGATTTCTTTCTCCTTTAAAGCAGGGGAAAATGGAGATTGACTGAAGAGACCATAAACCTAATGATGCGTTTAATGAAAACATACATTTTATGGACAAATTGTGTCTTAAAAATTACTTGAAGCTATTGCACCCACGCTAATGAAATTAAATGACCCTAAAATGTTGCTAATATGACCTCAAGTTGCCTGTAGGAACTCTTTTGACCAGTTCTTCAATTATTTAATTTTTACACACTGTAGTGTCCTCCCCCCCCCCACAGTCCCTTTCCTCATCAATGCTCCTATATATCTTGCAAGAGTTACCTTTGGTAAGGAAGGCATAAACAATGTTCTGAATAATAATAGACATGGTGGGAGGGGAAACTGAGAAGACTTCTTCAGGGTTTTAGTATGAGCACACAGGAGGGAAAGTGGGAATGTATGGGGTGAGACCTGTACCCACACTGATCATGTGTGCAATGAGGACACTCCTCAACTGATGCTCTGCAGGGGCTTAACTTACTTGTGTCTAAAGTTTTCAACATGGGAATAGGAAAGCTGTTTTTTAATTGGGATTCCACCGAACTCAGTGGGGTTTCAAAGTATTCACCTTGGCCTGAACTATATTCTCCTGAGCTTCTCCTATACAATAGACCAGGGGTGGCCAACTCCCAAGAGACTGTGATCTACTCACAGAGTTAAAAACTGGCAGTGATCTACCCCCTTTTGGGGGGTTCGGGTCAAAGTTGTTGAGTTTTTTCAGGGAGGAGGTAAAATGTTGAGCTTTTTTTAGGGGAGCCACAGTTGTTCAGCTTCTTTGGGGGGGAGCCAGTGATCTATCACAGACGTCCAGTGATCTACCGGTAGATCACGATCTACCTGTTGGACATGCCTGCAGTAGACTATGACAGAATTCTCTAAGGGATTCTTCTTTGCTTCCTGTGTTGGAAACCCTATATGTGAGTAAGGCAGCCCTCTCCAGACTAGTGTCAGGGACTGGACTGAACAGGAGGAACGGGAAATGAGCTCTCAGTCTGATCAGCTCCTATCAGAAGAGGAGGAGGAGTGGGAAGTTTTGCCCCCCCCCCTTGAATCCAGCAGTTTCAGGAGGAGAGGGAGACAGGGATGGTGTACAGCTGAATGAAGAAATCCCTAGTTATGAGATAGTGGAGAATGCAGAAGGGGAAGTTAGAGAGCAGACAGCAGCGACCTCCCTGGAGAGTATGGGAAACTCTCTTAGTTCAAAGGCTCACAGGTCCTTCCGCATTCAAGAACATAGAATGTGGAGGGGTGTGACTTCTGTGACTTCCTGTAGGTTTCCAGGATGTTGTGGGAGATGGAAGAGGAGGGACTGAGAATAGCCAACGTCCCCTGTGGGAGGAGACATGGATCTTTTGTCTTGCAACCAGGTGACTGAAGCCATAAAATGTGAACTGTTTGTCTTCTTGCCTCTGAGGCTACCAGGGGAGGAGAGGATACTCCACGCCTGACACTAGTGACGCTCCACATTGGCTGGAGTGTGTGTGCAGCATCAAAAGGGTGGCACTGTATGCTTGCCCACTTTACCCATTTGTTCACCCTGAGGAGGGCTGGAGTTCCGTTGCTATTCCATATCTGAGCAGCATTCCCCATCTCCCACCCCCAAATGCTCTTGATTTTATCTATTCTTGGCATATTCTATGCATAGCCCTCTTCTACTTTGTATGTATACATTTAGGCCAAATATCCTGCTAACTTACAATGGGTTTGGTTTTTCTTGAACTAGAATTGAAACGAATTTGGTGACAACGAATATAAATCCTCAGATTGGGAGTGAGTTTTGGCTGTTGGTGAGCCTTTGTGTGTATGCATAAAAGAGAGGTCCAAGTCACTTTCAGCTTTTGAAACCCCGAGCCATAAAAAAAACCAAAACCTATAAATTGTGGCAGACAAAAAGAAAATAAGGCACAGGAAAAAGAAAGATAATTTAATTGGATTCTTTTTAAAAAGTTAAGAAATACTTTTTCTATGGAAATGCACAGCACACGACAATGGCTAGAGCAGGCAGAGAAATCATTGCATGGTTCCACCAAGACCCTCAGCAATTCTCAAGTGGTCCATGTGTGTGTATGGGGGTGGGGGAAAGCCACTGCTATGCATCAAGAATGGTTCACTGACTCTGAGTTTTCTGGTTCAGATGAGCCATTGTTATGACACAGAAAGGTGATGCCTAAATTCTTGAAGTTCAGCGGAGGTCAGTGGAGGCAATGTATTGATTTTAGATGAAGCCGGATGAAGTTCAATCTCTTTCAATTCTGCAGTTCCACACCAACCTTTTCCATTCTCCTGCACCCCCTCCTGAGGTCTCCCAGGCCTGCAATTCTCCCTTGGCAATATTTCTGTCAGTTTTCAATGTGTGAGTTCTGCTGCCTCATTGCAAGGATTCCCAAAATGCCTTAAGGTGAACTGAGAGCTGCAGCGATTCATGATCAGTAAATCTCTCTGTACAAACAAAATCATAAATCCACAATGTGTTTGAGGGGTTGTGGCACATTTCAGGATGGAAGTGCTTTTGTTCCTGAGGTACCTGTCAAAACAACTTGGACTTTGCGTCCTCTAGACTCTTTCATCTTCTAATAGTGAACTATGGACCTGGAATATATTTTATTGCAACATCCTCAGAATTTACAACATCAGTTTTGAACTTGTGTTTCTTAGTGTTCCCGATGACTGATAGATCCTAACAGAACAAAAATAGGCAGACTACTTAGACTAAGCTTTTTTCACCACGTGCCATAATATTGATATACTTTGTGATTCCCCATATTGCTATAATATAAAAGAAGGATGAATCCCTTTAAAATCTTCAGGTAAAACATTTTAAGACTGCAGGATTGTTCCACCCCTCTTTTGGGGTAAAAGGTGTTCTGAAAAAACAAAACAAAATAAACATCCATACCTTTACCAGGCTAAGTTTGCATGATTCTCTTGGCGAAACTTTGACTTTGGTTCACTACTGTGTAGGCATAACGAAAGAACTGCATTGAGATGATTGCCTCATTTTGCTAGACAGACATGACAGGAACCTCTAGGATAACTGGAGTGTAATAATGATAACAATGAAATGATTGGCTGAAAAAGATCATTAAATATAGATACTTTGACCTACAGATGCAGGTTCTCTTAACACCTTTAGCAAAACCATGGAACATCATCCCAGGTATCCTGTCAGACCAGGAAACAACACAAATCCTTTGTGTACATTCTAGTCAAAGGGCTGTCTCTGAGACAAAATCCCCTCTAAGTACTATTAACCACATACATGCCCTTTCTGGTATAAACTGGATTTTCAAGTCAAAACTAGGTCTTCTGGCCAAGTCTTCTCTCAAGGTCAAACACTTATACTGGAAAACCAAAGTGAGACCATGTTTTAATCACTTCACTCAGCTCCAACAATTGCCTGTGCCTTTAACATCATCTTGGAGCTTCCTCTTCCTCTCATCTCCTTGTGTCATCTCCCCCACCCTGCAAATCTGTTCCGTAGGGTTTGGGAAAACCCCAAAACAGATATAGAAGGAGCATGCGGGGCTGAGGGGAGGAAAAGGAAGGCTAATTCTGTTGCTCCAGTGCAAGTCCTTGAGAGCAAACAGGATGAAAACATCATTTTTAAAAACATAGGTTAAAGGTAAAGGTACCCCTGACCATTAGGTCCAGTTGCGGACGACTCTGGGGTTGTGAGCTCATCTCGCTCTATAGGCCGAGGGAGCCGGCGTTTGTCAGCAGACAGCTTCCGGGTCATGTGGCCAGCATGACTACGCTGCTTCTGGTGAACCAGAGCAGCGCACGGAAATGCCGTTTACCTTCCTATCGGAGCGGTACCTACAATATTTATCTACTTGCACTTTGACGTGCTTTTGAACTGCTAGGTTAGTAGGAGCAGGGACAGAGCAACGGGAGCTCACCCCGACGTGGGGATTCGAACCGCCAACCTTCCGATCGGCAAGCCCTAGGTTTAGACCACAGCGCCCCCCCCCGCATCCCATTTTTAAAACATAGTAAACAATTTAAAACAATGTTGGTCAATGAAAACTCATTACTTTAAGAAGACACTGAATGGGGAAATTGCAATAAGGCCTTGTGGCCAGTAATCTCTTTCCTGCTCCCAAACCCAAAGTTTTATAACTGAAAGGCCACAGCTGACATAACCTTAACATTGCTAACTCCAACACTATAACTTTATTGCAGTTTTACAGCCTGTTCTCCCCCCCCCCCTGCTTTTTTCCCTTTGCCTGTGGGAACACAGTCTGTTAAGTTGATTGGGTTTTTGCGTCCTAAAGTGGCTCAACTCTTGGATTGTGCTGATGTAAAAGCACTCATTCTTCATTAGACAAATTTAAAATAATGGCCTGCAAATAGAAGCATGTGCCTTGCGTGTTCCATTGAATCGTCTCTTGGACAGCTATAGCACCCACCTCACATTCTATGCTTAATGGACCTAATGAGCATTTGAAAAGGTTGCAGGCAGTCCATAATAGGCACCTATGATTTCATCCCAACAGCCAAAATTAACATTTCTTTTTCTTTTCTTTTCTCGTTTTACAGCGAGCCTGAGTGCAGAAGCGCAAACTGGCATTATTACCACTAGAACTACAGTGGCTTTGGATCAAAGTGGGAGAGAACAGATGGACAAGTACACCTACATTTCATGCTTCTGCTGTAATGCTACAAGAGAGATGCATCTGTGCTGTATTGAGATGTGAAAGCTCCAGATGTCGGACAGCTTGCCCCAGAGACAACAAGCAAGTTTTCCTTCAAATATTGTTCTATGGCCACTTTCTCAGCCACAGAAAGTTTAGGCAATAGCAGGCAAAGCACAGCGCGGAGTAATATGTGTCTTCTCCTAGGAGCTTGGGGCAAAATCAGGGGCCAAATTAGAAGCTCATAGGATGCTGCCTCATACTGAGGGCTTGCCCACATTTGAGCTAAATCTCACCACGAATCCATCTTTCCTCCAACTCTTTAGTCCACATACATGGACATATGATGGTGAATATAAAATCTGCTGGTTCCCATCCATCCCCGTAGGCATTCCCTTTTGTCTTTGTCCCAGCTTTGTCCCAAATTTGTCGATTCAAATGTATTGTTAGTTTGGGTGTGTGTGTTAGATGGCATGGTGCCTGAGTCCCTTTTCATTTAAAATTTAATAAAGGTTCCCATTGTGGAATCAGTTGGGCAAGGACCATAATGGCCAATAAGTATGGGTTCTTACGGTAGTATAAGAAAGGAAGTGGCTTTTTGCCATAGGGCAAATGAGTGGACTTCCTTCTTCATCTGATTAGTAGTGAGAAGGACGTGTGTGTGTGTGTGTGTGTGTGTGTGTGTGTGTGTGAGAGAGAGAGAGAGAGAGAGAGAGAGAGAGAGAGAAACAAAACTTCATTGCACTGCTCAGAGATTAGGGTAGCATGCAACAGTATTAATTTTGCACAAACAGGGCATGTACACAGGAATCAGCTGAGTAGTGCATGCACCCTTTTAAAAAAAGTTGTGCCTATCCCAGAATCACAATAGCACAAATCTGGGAATTCCCAATTCTTTCTTTTATACACAGAAAAAATATATATTTTTATTGATTTTCCAATATCGTTCCAATAGCAGCCTGATTATAACAATACTAATTGTATCCAATTAATACAATTATTAATGCCAATTATTCAAATGCCAAATTATACAATTTAATTCAACTTGTCCCCTCGCATGCTAGATTTGATGGCTTCATTCTTCTACATTTTTTTCTGTGTTCTAAAATTTTAATAATTTCCATTCCATTCCATTCTGATATAATAATCTCTTATATAACAGCTACAGTCTTGTAATTTCTATTCGTGTTGGTATATTAGGTAATTTATAAAGTTTCAAGTGAGGAACTCTAACTGTAATCCTTATTCTTTCCTGTGTGTGACAGTTCCCCCCCATGATGTTTTCCCACCATATGTGGTGTTGTATCCTTCACTCCTGCAATTGTTGATGGTTCCCGTCATGCCTTGGGAGAAGCGGTTATCCCACAGTTTCCAAAAGTAACTTCATTGTTTCATCCAGTGATTCGGCTTCCAGTAAACAAGCCGTCTTCACCATTTTTTTTCAGCTGAGGAAGAATGGTCTGAATCCAGACTGCAGATAGTTAATCCAAAAAATTCTGTTCCCACAGCTGGTAGACTCCTTTCCTCCTTGCTGCTGATTTATGGCCAATTGTCCTTATCTCAAACACATTCCTTTGTGGATAACAGAGGTAAGGGAACACTTTGTTGTATATTTTCAAAGCATAGTGTTCCCCCCCCTTCCCTCTCAGTTCCTTTCTCTCACACATGCAGTTCCAGTTTTGTCAAATTCCATATTTATATTCCAATTTCTTCCATCCTCACTTGTACAATTTAAAAAAATAAAACTTGCATTCCAAGGAGGTTTGCCACATCATAAATGCAGAGAAAAACTTTAAATAAGCAAACTGTGGGCTCCCCTCCTCTCATCATCTCTTTTACTGAAGGAAATCCGCTCTCAATCCAAACCTCTTAATTTCTTGTAGCTGTGTTGTTTTTGCAGTTTCTTATCTCATCGTCCCTAGCATGCACCTGTAGTTTACTTCAATTGGAATCCAATTAACAGGATAACCTGTGATTCCAGGAGTGAATCAGGGGTGGGGGTGGGTTTCACAGCAGCCAGCATGCTTCGCACACCCAGTGCCTTTGCCTGCCCTCACATTCCATGGGGAAGCGAGTGCCAGACTGCCAGCAAACTGAAGGTAAGGTTCCTCTTCCAACCGAAGAGGAGTGCAGAGAATGAAATTCCCTCATCATTTTCTGATTATCTCCGTCTCTCTCTCTTCTGTGGTGTTGGGGGCGACATCCATTCCCTGGCAAACAGGAAACAGGAAGCTGGGAATTCCTAATTCAATACAAACCTGAGTACATATTTTATGTATAATCCTAAAGCAACAGATATTTCCCAATACAGGAAAATTGTTGTTGGATAAATCAATACAGGACTATATAGTGAAATCAGTAGTTGGGGAATGAAGCAAGAATATCTGGAAAAAATCTTTGTTTTCCAGTTTTCCAGTGCAGTGGTACCTCGGGTTACAAACGCTTCAGTACAGACTCCGCTAACCTAGAAATAGTACCTCAGGTTAAGAACTTTGCTTCAGGATGAGAACAGAAATCGTGCTTTAGCAGTGCGGCAGCAGCAAGAGGCCCCATTAGCTGAAGTGGTACCTCAGGTTAAGAACAGTTTCAGGTTAAGAACAGACATTCGGAACGAACTAAGTTCTTAACCAGAGGTACCACTGTATAGTACAAAACCATTTTTTTTAAAAAAGGCCACAGAGCTCACCAAAAATAGACATCACCACTGCCAGAGCAGAACTGAGTGTAAGTATGTAAGTAATTGACTTGTAGTGTATGTGGAAAGGGAAGTAGCAAAAATGGCTGCTTGACCCACTTCCACTAAAAACTGAGGCAATGTATCCACTGTCTCAAATGGAGGAGTTTGGAGTTGTGCTTTTCAACATTTACTGGATTATCCCTGGCCCAAGGAAATACCAGTTTACAGGACAAAACCAGCTGGATAGGGGCTATTTTAGGGGGAGGGGGATTTCAGGTACGTGACGCTACTCACTACTTAAATGGGAAAGCAAAACAGCTTCAAATGCACATTAAACTCAGGTGTGGACAAGTCCAGAGTCAAATCATTGGTCCATCTAGCTCAGCATTGTCTATATTGACTGGCAGCAACTCTCCAGGGTTTCAGACAAGGGACATTCCCATTCCTACCTTTAGATGACAGGGATTGAACCTGAGAACCATCTGCATGCAAAGCAGACACTGTACCACTGACCTACATCCCTTCTCCAGCTTGAAAGCCATTCTAACTGTGGGCACTTGCAGTAGCTCTGGCACATGGGAGTGTCTGTTCACGAAGTGCCTCTTTGGTTAATGTGTGAAGTAGCTCTTAAAGATGCTCAGTGTGGTTATCTGTCACCAGTTTTATCATGGAAGAGAAACAACAACAACATCCGGGGTCTCTTGTTGGGCATGTGGGCCTTACCACACATGCTCTTCTAAAGTATGATTTTTGGAGCTGGGAGATGTTAAAATTAGAAAGCTAATGTGTGTGAGAGAGATCACCAGGCAAACATGGACATTAAACAGCAAACAAACATTTAAAATAGTCCTAAAGCATCTTTGCCATTCCGGACCAGCTGTACACTTGAGCCGTTTCACAGGCGTTGCAGCCCCCAAACAGGTCATCATTGCACAGCTAGTAGCAGAAGCCTTTTTTTATTGCCATGCTCTTCTTAACACATAGTCAAAATTGCACTATGCTTTTTTTTAAAAAAAATAGGGAGCTTTATTTAAACATTTGAAGGATACTGATGTAAAATGACTACAGTGGTACCTCGGGTTAAGAACTTAATTCATTCTGGAGGTCCATTCTTAACCTGAAACTGTTCTTAACCTGAGGTACCACTTTAGCTAATGGGGCCTCCCGCTGCCGCCGCACAATTTCTGTTATCATCCTGAAGCAAAGTTCTTAACCCGAAGTACTACTTCCGGGTTAGCAGAGTCTGTAACTTGAAGTGTCTGTAACATGAGGTACCACTGTACTGTGAAGATTGTTTTCCCCTAAGAAGATGTAAGGTTATATATGTAGCTAAAAGGTCTGATTTTAACAAAGCCTTTAGCAAAGAATTTTATCCAGGAAAATTCTTTTGAGCCCCCCCCCCCCGATCCCTCATTTTTTTCCTGAGAAGTGTTGCAGGTTTGGGGTTTTTTAAGGCCATTTTTTGTTGTTGTTAAAACAATGGAGACAATATATATCCAGCATCTTGGGCAGCCTTGATTCTGATGCCCAGAAGACTTTGCTGGTATTATGCTCAGGGTCAATTGTTCCTTTAAAATACTCTTAAAAATCTATTCAACATGACAAGCAAATCAATCCATTCAGTTCAGGAACTGATGGAATTGTACATTTTATAAAGCATTGCCCTGAGAGTATGATTTGAATAGATGACTTCTTTCAGACCTTTTCAGTAGTGGCACTTTGTTTTATTTTAGCGGGGGTTTGATAAAAGTAAAATGCTAAACCTACATGGCATTCCTAAGCTCACATAAGTAGACCACGTGGGATAATGGCAAGGCATACTACATACAATCAAAGATTGGCGTGCTCTGGTCCATAGGGTCACGAAGAGTCGGACACGACTAAACGACTAAACAACAACAACAATAGGTTGTAATAGGAGTCATTTAGCATTTTAAAGTCAAGACTGGCCCTTCAATATCACACACTATGTCCAATATTGTTTGAGGACGATTGGTTCTAACTGAAGGAGCCAAACTTTAGGGCAGTGATTGGGGGAACCTGTTGCTCTCCAGATGTTGCTTAACTACAGCTCCCATAATCCCTGACCCTTGGTCATGTTTGCTGGGGCTGATGGGAACTGAAGTCCAACAACAATAACACCTGGAGGGCAACAGCTAGACCCCCCCCCCATCTCTGCTTTAGGGCAATAGAGAAGAAAGCAGAACTGAGGACTATTACAATCTTTCAAAGTACATGTGAGAACATTAAACTTTGTTGTCTGGGCAGAATCAGAGATAAGGGCAAAATAATAATAATAATGGGAGAAAACAAATCCAACCAAGTGACAGCAATTATAAACAAGAGCAAGGAAGGGAACAAATGTCAACCTAACCCATTTCAATTTTAAGATTACAATCTAGTGGACTTAACTCAGGCACAAAATGATTACAATACGATTTCCCCTTAGGGTAAGTTATAGAAAGAGGTGAAATGTTTGTAATATAACACTTGACAAGAAGACTTCCAAATGCACTTGCCACAGTAGTTATACATTCTCAGAGCAACAGCCCATCTATGCTCAAAGCCTCCTGAAAAAATATATATGTCAGGCCCAATAATTCAAGTCCCAAAGTTGCTTAGCTTCAGTATGCATTTAAACAGAGATACATTTAAACACGAGGTTAATCTAAAAGTATCACAGATGTCACCTGGAGGGGGTCATCTTGTGGCTGGCCTGGCTGGGGCCAGTTTAACATTGTATAAATCTGTGGCCCCTCCCCAGTTTAATCAGATAAATGCCTTGTCACACTGGACTGAAGTTACCAGTTCCTCTTGTTTTTATTTTGGTTTGCTTACAAAGCAGTTCATGATCTTACTCTGTCTGCTGCCTCTTTTCTTTCCAGAGAATCTGACTGTGCACACATTACAATTTACTCTGGCTCCAGTGTGCTTTCACTGTTGGTGTTTGAAGCCGAGCACACATAATGTTATCCACAATCCATTTCTGTCCTGTAGCTTCTTGAGAAAAACTGCTGTTTGATGTGTTTCCCCTCAAACCAGCTTCCATCTGATTTGAAAACCTTAGCTACAGTTCAGCCTTGGTGTGTATGTCTGAGACAGCCATTATGCTCACCTAAATGCCTTAGGGTGTGATGGGACTTCCCACTCCACCCCCCTGCCATTCCTCACACCCTTCCCAGATCTGCTCCAGGGAATTCTGGGAATCCTAGAGCAGATTTCGGGAGCACATGGGGGAGGGGGAAGAGAAAGGGAGAATGTTCCATTGTGCAAAGAGAAATCCTTCCACAATGCACAAATGCTTCCTGGTTGTTAACTCTGAAATGTAAACTCTATGTTTGTGCAGCAGCTAGGGTTCTCCTGTAACTTGTTGCAAGTGTTCATTCTGTGGTTTTCCTGGTTCGTATAGCTTTGGTCATCAAATAAAAGGTAATCTTAGACTTATAGACTGTTACTGTGTCAAGACCAGTGCTCAAAGTGATGTGGGACACCATCCCATTAAAGAGACCTGTATCCATCCCACATAGACATAACTGAGTCTCACCTAACCATCTCACTTCTGCCCTCACTCCCACTTTGAAACTATCTCACTCTGAGAACTGGTCTTGCCACAATAGTATTCTTCTTACTTTTACCCAGCCCTCTTTGGAGTTATTGGTGAAGGCTGTACATAACTCATTAGAAAAAGGTTGAAAGCCTTGGGTTGAGACAGGATGGGAAATGAACAATGGCTTGTATCCCATGCTAGCCATATTCATTAAAATGAATGGGCATGATTAACTTAGGTCCATTAATGTAAATGGGTCTATTCTGAGTATGATTAAGTTGGATGCAACCCTTCAGCTGCAATATGTATCTGATTTGGAAATGGTTCTCTTCCATTTCCTGCATTTTGTGCTAAAGGACATTCTTAGCATGCTTGTGGAAATATCATCAACACACAGTTGCATTTTATGATGTGATAGACCCACTTTTAGTATGCAACTAAAGTAATAATAATGTAACAGCCACCAACACTGTTTGCTACTATAAACAGTTTAAAAAAATAAGAGTCTTTTTATATATAGAATGATCCATGATGTTTTATTCTCTGTTTGAGCCAGCTATGTATGTTTGCATTGTTCAGAACTGCTGCCGGAAGATGAAATTCAAAATACCACTAGATGTTGCTGCAGGACAGCTGTAAGAAAAATAGAAACCACCCCAAGACTCCACATACCTCCACTAAGATTTTGTTTGAAGCATCATTACAAAGGTTAACTTGAGCTTAGGAGATGTCCTGCTGTGTGAAAATATAGTATGTGTGCATCGGAACCACCTTTATTTCCCAGAAAACCACACATACTCATGCATTTAGGTACTTTCAACTCACCCTCACCAACTGGTCCCAGGGTGGAAATATAACAATGAGACTGTGTGTTTGTGTAAAATAAATAAAATACACAAAATAAGCCAATGACAAACAACTTGAAACTGAGTGACTCATTACATTCCTCCCCCTCTGAAAGGCCTGGATGAAAAGTCAGCGAAGTAGGTACCTTTTTTATTCCATAAGTATGGTGTTGCCACGGGGAAAGCCCTTTCTCACACCACTAGTCCCTGAATTTCACCTAGTGGTGGGAACATGAGTAGGGGCCCCCCTGCAGATCATAACACATGAGCAGGAGAAATGGGAGGAGTTGTTCCTCTAGATGTGTGGGTTCTAGATCATCTGGGGCTTTATATGTTAGCATAAGCACATTGAATTTGGCTTGAAAATGAATTGAAATCCTTCAAAAGCTAGTGTTAATTGTATCCTGCCAGAAGTGCCCATCAACATTCTGGCTGCTGCATTCTGCACGAGCTGCAATTTGCAAACTGTTGGAGATGCAGGCAGGCCCAACCTAGCCCTGTACACAAAAGCACATATTCCACGATGGCTGCATTCAGACAGCACTTTATTCTGTTTTCCTGATGTTTCTTTACCTGATGATTTATGTGTTTTATGTGATCTTTCACATGACATTAAATCCACTTCTGGAAATCTAGTGGAATCCAGAGGAAGTTTAGTGCCCATTTCCATGTTAATTGCTTCCAGAAAAGAATCCATTTGCAACCCTGCTACCTCAGAATATCAAGGGACAAAATTTGGGGTGGTATACGCTTTGGGGTGGCATACGCTTCCTTCCTGTCACGTTTGTGAATGACCCATGGGGGAACAGAAGCACACATATACATGAAGGGTGGGTGGAGGTCACGACATTTCCGATGACATTCGGTGTGTCACACCATGCTCTTAGAAAACATGGAATGAACAATGGTAGCACTTTTTTCCTTGGAGAGAGAAAGCAATCTTAATGGTTTGCAAAAGCGTCCTAAGGTCTCAACTTAGAATCACAAGCTTTGCAGAAGCTGCATTGCAGGTGCAATGTTTTTAAAACCTGGGCTGTCATTTTTGTCTTTGCAAACAGGACCCATTGTTGAGTGCACTGTGCACCAATAATATATTTAATTCATCTGGGTAAACAGATCAAAGACTGCCTCCCTCTTTTTGCTTCTTTAGAAGAGGGAATGTGAATAGCATTTGCTTTTGGGCAGAAAATAATTTATTAGCTGTTCTGATGAACTGTAAGGTCATAACTAATGCGAGAGGATTTGGGACTTTTTAACAACAGCAGCAGCAGCAGCA